>NC_083239.1:9101558-9467391 GCF_032191835.1 Heteronotia binoei | reverse complement strand
CCTTCTGCATGGAAAGCAAACGCTCTGTCACCAAACCATGGCTCCTCCTTCAATATTTTACATGCTTCTTTTATAGTCCACCTTTCTCTCCAATGGGGACCCAAAGTACCTTGTAATTGTCCTCTTCTCTTCCATTTTAAATGAAACTGCCTTGTCATGACTCAGTCCATTGGCCCATCAAAGTTAACACTGATTACTTAGACTGCCAGCACCTCTCCAGGGGTTTCCAGCAGAAGTCTTTCATGTAACCTACTAGCTGATCCTTTTTTTAACTGGAGGTGCTGGGGATTGAACCTGGGAATTTCTGAATGTATAGCAGGTGCTGAACCACAGCCCCACCCCACTCCGTACACAGCAAAGTGTGCCCAGGGCCAGTGGGCATTGGAATTATGCTGGGCCCACCGGTGTGTGTTGATGCAAGTAGACACACTAGACTCAACTTGTATAGGAACATTAATGCCTGTAGTTAATAAGAAATGAGCAACGACCCTGGTAGAGCATTGGTTTTTTATATTTCCAGTATAACATACCCCTATCTGGAAGTAGGACTTCAGAATCTTGGTGCTGGTGGTTACGAGCAAGGACGGATCTTCATGGAGGAGTTGTGAAGGTTATGAACTGGTGAACGGTTAGATGAGGGTATAGTTGCAGAGAGAGAAGTCTTGTGAAACTTGGGAATATGGTTACAGTCTGTCTGAAGCAGCAGTAATATCTAAAACGTAATGCAAGTTGGATACAGATGTAACAAGAAGATATTGGTGTAGCAAATGGCATATAATTGTAGCTAATTTCCTTGTACATCTGAGAAGAACCCTAACACTATAGTGTAATTAATAGGAATTGCTTTGGGTTTTCAGCTAACACGCGTGTTTTTGTATTTTTCTCTTCATTATGCCTAGTTAGGCAGAAGATCCTTCTTCTGGAAAGAGTTATTTATGTCGCCACAATCTAGAATACAAGATGATAGTCCTGTGGCACAAACCATCTGTTATTTGACATTTTGTCAGGCTTTCACACAGAGCGTCTCAGATCACAAAGTCTCATGCTTATGGGATGCACCTTCAATCTAATCTCTTTATACACATTTCTTGGCAGAGTTCTCAGTTCACACAGGTTGCCTTGTCAAAATATTTTGGCCCTTTTGAGGGAAGGCAGTGTCTGGCTTGCACATGATACAAACCAGTTTGCTTAGTTACAAGTTGTTTTTTTTTTGTTAAAGTTGCTTTTCAGTGGTGCAATAAAAAAAATCAAGAAATAATACAAAGTAACCACAATGCTAAACAAACAAATCAGCGCCAGAAACTTCAGAACAAGAACCCAAGATATATTATAAAATTTAACAGGTATTTACTGCCTCCTGGAATGTCTGTAGAGAGGAAGAACTCAATAAATTTCATGTGGGAGCGTGTTCCAACGCTCTGGGGGTCTCCACTGAGAAGATCCCAGTATATATTGGAGAGCCAGTGTCAGGCTAGGATCTGGGAGGTTTAGGTTTGAATCCCCATTTTGCCATGGAAGCTTACAGAGTGTTGTTGGGTCAGTCACACACATTCAGCCTGACCGACTTCATAGGGTTGTTGTGAGGATAAAATGCAGGCGAGGAGAACAATATAAGCTGTTTTAGATCCTTGTTGCAACAGGGGTACAAATGAAGTAAATATGTCCGGGCAATCCTGGCCACCTGCCAGGTGGAATTTGAATCAGAACATTTCCCGCAGATCACAAATCAAGAGGAAAGATTTATCTGGGCGGCAAGCATTTTTAAACATAGATAGGACCCAGAATGGTCCGGGCTGCGTTGCCAAACCCAGAATTTTGTGCTACATGCTTTCAGAGAAGGACATCAGAGGTGTCGTTCCACCAGGATCCACATACCAAATAGTTGGTACACTGCCGTGTATACAGCCAAAACTTCTTGACTCTTCATGAACGGAAGCTGCTGCAGAGAAACCACAGTGGAGTCACCAGCTGAATATGTTGTTTCCTTGCTGACATGGAGATGACTTCAAAGGATCGGATCAGGCCGTTTCATTTTGTCCACGATCCTGCTTCTGCCAGTCAGATCAAGGGTTTAAAATAAAAGCCATTTATGATAGGACGGGTGAGATGGAAGGAAATCTCTCTCCACCATATACTGTAAGATGGAAGCCCAAACCAATCTAAACTTTTAATGCCACACACCAGCGTTGTCTGGGTGGTATTCAACATGATAGAGAGTTTGCCCATGACAAGCTGATAATAATAATATAATAATATATTTTATTTATATCCCGCCCTCCCCGCCGAAGCAGGCTTAGGGCGGCTCAAAACATATAATGATCCCATACTTTATCTTGTCAGGCCTTGATCGTTGGTGGGTTGGTGATTTCCATGCTGCCGCAATAGTCAACCTGACAGCTGCAAACAAAACTGAGACAAGATGCTTGCATACCCCCTCTGTATTCCGGTCATCCCACAAGTCCAGTAGCAACAATTCCAGTTTTATAGAGTGTTGTAGGAATTATACTATTAATCTGTACCAAAAGGTATCTGACTATGGAGGTTTCATTTAGTCACATGACTTATTTTAATATGTTTATTATTCTAGTACAAGCAGGGAACCTGCAAGGGCTTGTGGAGTCATTGCATTTTCCCCACCCTTACTATTTCCTCTTTCCCTTCCTTGAAAGCCCCCCATGGTTTCTTACTTTTTTCTGCTTTTTTCCCACCCTCTCTCCAACCTTTACATGTCGCAATCTGTTATATTTATTAGTCATTTACTTCCTTTAGACCACATCCTTTTCTGCAATGGGGATCCATTTGTTTCTCAAAGCTACAGGCACTGCTCTTATTATTTGAGGCAGTTTTAACTCACCAGTGGATTATTTATTTATTTTTGTGTGTGCAGACTTGGAGCTTTTCTCAGGTTTGTGAAAAGATCTATCTGGTCAGTTTGTATCCTCAGTCTCAGCAAGGATCCTCCCTTTTTGGAACAGAGGTGCACGTTTGCAGGCTCATGCCTCCCTTTGTGGCCACCTTAGGGACATATTGAGGGTGGTTTTCAGTCCAACAAGACTAAACCGTCATGTGTAGGGTTAAGAAACTATTTTAGAGATATTCACAATCAGATTTTAGCTGCCAGCAAAATGTCAAAGCATTTTCATCGCATTTTTAAATCCCCGAGCAACACTTCCTCACACCGCAGCTTGTGATCTGTCAGTCACAAATACAACTTGCTTCTGCAAACAAAACTGAGATGTGACACCGTGGTTGCTGTCTCCCTGTATTCTTTAGTGGTGCAGAGTTATGCAATAATAACTGGACACAGGATCTTGCATTTATTCCGAAGGTTTTTAGATTTGTCTATGTGACTCAATCTGCAGGTCTTGAGGTAGCTTCACATGTTGTGGTTTTCCAGTATACTTATCCAGTCTGTGTAGGAAAAAAAGGGCTATGTTGCTAGGAGAGACAAATCTACAATAGTTCCACCACATGCATGAATAACAGGAAGCCAGCTGCCCTTCACATGAACCTACCTGTGTTCTTGCAGGTTTAAAACTTGATGTGACTCCCAAATTGTGAAACTGTCAAAGCAGTTCTGTTGGGGAAAGGTTGCCAGCTTACCTCTGCCAGCTTCTGCTCCTTTGTCTTATGCCAGATCTCTTACTCTGCACCAATTAGTGAGTAGTCTTGCTTATCACTGCACAGTGAAAACTTTCCCTGCTGGTTTCTGCACACCCAGAGAAGGCTGGGATTTTTCCTTCTTGGTCACTTGGGAATCCCAAACAGATTTAAAAGGCTCTAGGGTTGAAGGTCCGTTTGTAGGAATGAAGCTCTTCTCCCCCTTGCCCGCCCCCCAAAGCAAAACTAGACTCCTGCTTTCTGTAGGAGGGGATCCCCAGATTTTTCCTCAGAAGAACCCTTTCTATTTCCAAGTGCTTTTTCAACTCCTAGGCACAATTTCTTCACTTCTGTTTCTCTTTGTTCCCCACAGCTTAGCTGCATGATGTAACATCAGCAGCTGATGCAGCTCTTCTGCTTGGCCAGCTATCACTGACTGAGTCACTGCAGAGAGATATTTTCCCCTTCTCTGCTCTCAGTGCTTTATGAGTTGTCTGGGTCAGGCCTGGCTGGTTGGGGTTTGTCTGGTGTGCAGCAACCTGTTCTGCTGACCTAGCTGTAGCAACCTTACGTGAACTGGTCTTTTTGGAGGAGGGGGGGGGGAAGAGCTATAATTTTGGGCAAGCAAGAGGAGCTGTCAAGCTGTTTTTTTCTCAAAGCCTTTTATTTGCAAAATGACTGGGCTTGCAAGCCCCCCCCCCTTTCCATATAGACAGACAGGCGGATGGTCCTGTTCTTCAGACAGCCGTTCTTTTAGTGTGATTGGGTAAGCTGTGGGTTTAATAGCTGCATATCATATGAGAAGCTTCACATGGGGTCCGTTTACACAATGCGCTATTTTTGTAACCCTGGAATGGTTACATCGCACAAATGTCATTGGCCCTGCCAGGCTCACTTCCTCTAATGATGTCCTGGTTTTCTGCCGTTCTCCTGTTCCCTGAGGAGTTGATACTCCATACAATAGAGTACCATACAGTCTGGGAATAGAAGCTTGTATCCTCTTTCTCGGCCATTGCCCTGGAATCGTTTCCTTCTGTTTATTGCACTCCTGCAGTTTCGTCGTTGTTCAGAAAGCATTATTCCTTATTGTAGGTCGTTTCGTGAGCATAATACTTTGTGATGCATCTCCTGAATTCTGACAGCAACAGCCCTTCCATGTAAGAGATATGTAAGCTAAATAGCTGCTTTCCTGTGGTGAGTCAGCATTCCCATTGGCAATCATGTGGGGACCTTTCTTCGGTTTGTAATGCTGGTGCTTTGTGGGGGCAAGAAGGTCAGGACTCTTGTGTATTGTGGTTAGTAGGCAGTGTTTTGGGAATCAAGCGATTAAATTAATGTAGGCTAGTAACTTTGGACGCTTGGTAGCTTAACATTGCAAATATTGGAAAGGAACAGTGTGCTGCTAAGGGCACTTTCCTGGGGATTAAGCCCCACTGAGTAGATTTGCATAGGGTTATATAATTAGTTTGGTTCAGGATGCTCTTAAACAGTCCAAGCCTAAGCAGAATTCATTGACCTCAGAACTCAGACTTTGAACATATGAACATATGAAGCTGCCTTCTACTGAATCAGACCCTTGGTCCATCAAAGTCAGTATTGTCTTCTCAGACTGGCAGTGGCTCTCCAGGGTCTCAAGCTGAGGTTTTTCATGCCTATTTGCTTGGACCCATTTTTGGAGATGCCAGGGATTGAACCTGGGACCTTCTGCTTCCCAAGCAGATGCTCTACCACTGAGCCACAGTCCCTCCCCTGACTGGCAGCGGCTCTCCAGGGTCTCAAGCTGAGGTTTTTCAAACCTATTTGCCCGGACCCTTTTTTTGGAGATGCCAGGGATTGAACCTGGGACCTTCTGCTTCCCAAGCAGATGCTCTACCACTGAGCCACCGTCCCTCCCCTGACTGGCAGCGGCTCTCCAGGGTCTCAAGCTGAGGTTTTTCACGCCTATTTGCCTGGACCCTTTTTTGGAGATGCCAGGGATTGAACCGGGGACCTTCTGCTTCCCAAGCAGATGCTCTACCACTGAGCCAACAAGAAGGATGTAAGCTAAATTTCTTAAAAGTTGTAGTGAAGGGGTTATGATTTGGGGTGCCTGGATTTAAATGTTCACATACGTAACTTAAATGATGCGAATGTGGGCAAGCTGCCTTCTGTCTGTCTCCCAGCACCCATCTGTAATGTATTTGTAAGATTTTGGCTCCCTTTCTGTTAAGAATGACATATACTCTGAAGGCTCTTCAAAAGTGCTGCATTGTTTGTCCTGATCCTAGCCCTGAGACTGAGCTTGGGGAGTTCCTGGAAGTTTGGGGGTGGAGCCTTGGCAGGACAGGATTTTGGCAGTGGATGGATCCCAGCAGAGTATAAGGCCATAGAGTCCATGCTCTGAAGCAGTCATTTTCTTCAGAGTAATTGATCTCTGTAGTCTGAAGAATAGTCAAATTCTCAATTATCTTAAATAATTGTGCCGAGCGCAAATTTGCAGACGCAATCCTAGCTGCAAAGTAATCTTTCTTTGCGGCTTTGACTGCCATCTCATAAGACTTCATAAACGTTCTGTAGGATGTTCTCGTCGCTTCGTCACGAGTATGCCGCCACCGCCTCTCTAGTCGTCTGAGTCCCTGGGAACCAAGCAAAAAGTGGGAAAGAGCCCTAGAGGAGAGAACTGAAAGTTAATTTGGTAGCTCTTTGAACCTCTCCAACACCAACTATTCAGTATAACCAAATATACCTGAAAAAAGCGGGGGGGGGGGGGAATCAGCTTTATTTGGAATCAGCTGTACCAGTAGCTGGACAGATCCTCTGATCTGTATTCAGCTTAAATAATACCCAAAAATTCCAGTAAGGTATTTTTCAAGCTTTTTTTGGCTCAGATACAGCCAAATGCACACCCCTACTACTGAGGAGAGCTAAGGTTTTTAAAATGTGCAATTATATGCAAAATGTGCAATTCCTGTAGTTCAGAAATTTAAGCTTTCTGCAGTAATGCTGACAAGTTTCTCATTTTGAAGATTTCTCCCACTCTATGTCATAGATGTGACTCTAAGCAACGCAGCAAACACAAGAGGAATGCATGGTCTTAATGTTCAGTGTTGAACTAGGATCTGGGAGACCCAGGTTTGAATCCTGGCTTTGCTGGGTGACCTTGGGCCAATCATGTGCTCAGCCTCACCTACCCCACAGGGCTGCTGTGAGGATAAAATGGAGAAGGGGAAAATGAGGAGTGTATCACTGGGGAGAAAGGCAGAGTATAAATAAATCTCTCACACACGTGTGAGTTACAATCACATACCACTCTGCAGTTCCAGGTTCTTGGTTTAAAAAATGCCCCAAAGTATGCACACATGCAAGTATTGTAAGGACATGAGTGCATTTCATTGTTTGGATCTTTTTGGTGCAACTAGGACCCCACCAAGACAGACAGTGCTAAGGGGGATGGGAAAAAGCTCATGTGACTGGCTCTACCTGCAAAGGTACACTCATGGGGACACTCCTTAGGAGTACAGGATTCCACCACAGAGAAGAGACCCTTGCCCAATGAGCACCTGCAAAATGAGTGAGAGAGAGAAAGGAGTCTTTAAAAACGTAACACTCTGTTGGTATTTTAGGCTATGGCACCACTAAAGCAGACAAGCAGGTTTAACTCAAGCTTGTTGGCATCTGGAATGCAGAAATGCTTGATCTAGAGGGCCAAACCACACATTATGGGCAACTATCTGACACAGTAATAGGGAACAGAGGGAGGTCAGTCAGCGAGGGGGGACGTAACCCTTTCTCATTCTCAACAAATTTAGGCTCCATGCCGCCACTACCTTAGGATTCAAGAAGGAAAAACAAAAAAACAGCAGAGAATGCTCTTTCATGTGCTCCTGATTTTCATTTAAAAAGTGAGAAAGAGGAAAGTTAAACATGTTCCATCATAACGTGCACTTGTTCCACCCAGCAAACACACCACGGGCATGGCATTCAAGACTTCAGAGAAATTGAAAAAAATGCATAGGAGTGGTTTCAAAAACTGTATCAAAGTATAAAAAACTACAGCAGAATTTTTAAAACAGATTTGGATATGTTGCTCCTCTTTGACAAATGTGTGAACCCCTAAAGAGGTCCCCCATCAAAGCAAGAGACCTGGCGCACCTACTCAGAGCGCTTTCCCTGCTCCCCCGTGCAACTCCCCCTTCATTCAGGATGTGCCCTGCTGTATGGCCAAATACAAGGCGTGAGGGACCCAGGGAGAGGGAAAAGATAAGACGTATTTATTAACCAAATGAGCACCCAGTTTGCTGGGGGATAAAGTGTAGATAACTGGGGAAAGCAATGACAAACCACCCAGTAAAAAAAGTCCGCCATGAAAATGTTGTGATGCGACATCACCCCAGAGACAGAAACGACTGGTGCTTGCACTGGGGACTACCTTTACCTTTATTGAAGATAATGATGATATTGGATTTATATCCCACCCTCCACTCCGAAGAGTCTCAGAGCGGCTTACAATCTCCTTTACCTTCCTCCCCCACAACAGACACCCTGTGAGGTGGGTGGGGTTGAGAGGCCTCTCACAGCAGCTGCCCTTGCAAGGACAACGCCTACGAGAGCTATGGCTGACCCAAGGCCATTCCAGGAGGTGCAAGTGGAGGAGTGGGGAATCACTATTACTAAGTAAGAGAAGAGTTATAGCCATTTGTGTGGATTAACACAGGGTGCACTACAAACACTCCGGCAGGGCAAAACTCAAAAAGAAAGAAGCCATCTAGAAAACAAAGTTCCCTAATACAACTGACTTACTTGATTCCTATCACTATTTTAACACCTGAACTTCTTCAGGTCAGGCACATCCCCACCTTGGGCTCAGAAATCAGCCCTCCTCCAAACACGTCACTGCTGCCCAGAGCAAGGGAATACCTCTCCCCCCACCACACAAACACCCTTTATATGTTATTTCCCTCAACAACAATTGGCTCCTGCAGGAAGACTGGCAACAAGACTCAAGACCATGTGAGAGAAAGGCTGGTCTCTTCCACATGTGTCCCTATTGAGGCCTTCAGGCCACTCCACTCCTCAACCTAAGAAGAAGAAGAAGATATTGAATTTATATCCCGCCCTCCACTCCGAAGAGTCTCAGAGCGGCTCACAATCTCCTTTCCCTTCCTCCCCCACAACAGACACCCTGTGAGGTAGATGAAGATATTGGATTTATATCCCACCCTCCTGAAGAGTCTCAGAGCGGCTCACAATCTCCTTTCCCTTCCTCCCCCGCAACAGATACCCTGTGAGGTGGGTGGGGCTGGAGAGGGCTCTCACAGCAGCTGCCTTTCAAGGACAACCTCTGCCAGAGCTATGGCTGACCCAAAGCCATACCAGCAGGTGCAAGTGGAGGAGTGGGGAATCAAACCCAGTTCTCTCAGATAAGAGTCCACACACTTAACCACTACACCAAACTGGCTCTCCTACCTATGATTCCCAATCTCCAGGGATATTCAGCTGGTTCTGCAGTACAAGAACCCGAGGCTCCGTGCCTGTCTTTTGATTTTATCTTGGACCACTTCAACGCACTTAGCCTAGGGGAAGTCGACAGAATTCTCTCTACTGTGCGCCCTACAACTTGCAATCTTGACCCATGCCCCTCCTGGCTAATTAAATCACCTCGAGCCGCCCTGAGCCACTTGGTGGGAAGGGCGGGATATAAATCGAAATATAAAATAAATAAATAAATAAATCTTGCCAGAGGGAGCTTAGATATCCTGTACGGGATATCATAAATAGATCCCTCTTGGAAGGGCAATTTCCAACATCCTTGAAAGAGGCTATGGTCCGCCCTCTCTTGAAAAAAAGTACAGCAGATCCGGCCGAATTGGCGAATTACCGACTGGTCTCGAACTTACCATTCTTAAGTAAAGTTATTGAGAGGGCAGTGGCGCTACAGTTAGAGTTTTCTGGATGACACTTCCACCTTAGACTCCCACCAGTCTGGCTTTTGTCCGGGCCATGGGACAGAGACAGTGCTGGTCGCCTTGGTAGATGACCTCCAGCGGCATCTGGATCGAGGCGGCGTGGCGGTGCTGATGCTGTTAGACCTGTCGGCTGCGTTCGACACGGTCGACCATCGGCTACTGGCCCGCTGGCTCGCCAATGCAGGGATTAGGGGGTCGGCCTTACAGTGGCTTTCCTCCTTCCTTGATGGACGGGGACAAAGGGTGGCAATTGGGGGAGAGCTGTCCCGGAGGCGCCCACTAGTGTGTGGGGTGCCACAAGGGGCAGTTCTCTCCCTGATGTTGTTTAACATCTACATGCACCCCCTTGCCCAGATTGCCCGAAGGTTTGGGCTTGGGTGCCATCAATACGCAGATGACACCCAGCTCTATCTACTAATGGACGGCCGACCTGACTGTGTCCCAGAAAACCTGGACCTAGCATTGCAGGCCATGGCAGGTTGGCTCAGGCTGAGTGGGCTGAAGTTGAATCCAATGAAGACAGAGGTCCTTTGCTTGGGCCGCGGTGCCCCGGGAGGGGAAATCCCCTTGCCGGTTTTTGACGGTGTGCTGCTGAAAGCGGCCCATAGGGTCAGGAGCTTGGGGGTTCTTCTGGAGCCTTCATTATCAATGGAGGCACAGATAGCTGCCGCTGCCAAGTCCGCGTTTTTTCACCTTCGACGGGTGAAGCAGCTGGCCCCCTTCCTGGAGTGCCGGGACCTAGCAACGGTGATCCATGCTACGGTCACCTCGAGACTGGACTACTGCAACGCCCTCTACATGGGGCTGCCCTTGTGCCAAACTCGGCAGCTGCAGCTGGTGCAGAACGCGGCGGCTAGGCTGCTGTTGGGACTCCCAAGATGGGAGCACATACAGCCGGGGCTACGTGGACTGCACTGGCTGCCAGTGGTGTACTGAGTCCATTACAAAGTGCTGGTTATCACCTTTAAAGCCCTATATGGCCGAGGACCTGCCTACTTGAGGGACCGTCTCTCCCCATATTAGCCCCAGAGAGCGCTGAGGTCAGCCGGGAAGAACCGGCTGAATATCCCTGGGCCAAGGGAGGCCGGATTGAAGACCACCCGGGATCGGGCCTTCTCCATTGCAGCTCCACTGCTGTGGAATCAACTTCCGGAGGAGGTACGGGCCCTGCGATGCTTAGACCAATTCCGCAGGGCCTGTAAGACCTACCTCTTCAAAATAGCCTTCACCTAATACCGAGCCAAGAAAGTGCCGCTGGACCTGGGTTTTAGCCACTGAATTTTACTAAAGACCAAGTTATAGCACCACAATGTTAATTTTAATACAACTTGTAAATTGATTTAATGATGATTTTGTAATTATAATTGTAACCACTATGTATGGTTTTATTGTATTTACATTTATATGTTGTGAGCCGCCCTGAGCCTGCCCTGGCGGGGAGGGCGGGATACAAATAAAAAGTATTATTATTATTATAACAGGTTGGTGGGGGGAGGGGCATCTCTGCAGTGCAATGTCAAAAGCACCTTAGGGCCAGCTGTAGTGCTTTCGAGCCAGTCATTGCAAGCAGTGCTTTCGCAAATGGCATTGCATTGTAGGTTTGCAACTTGCAAGATTGTCGGCTTCAAATGTGAATTCCTATTAAGTAACTACCTTGCTTGCCCCGCCCATATCCCAGGGAACAGGAGGGAGGAGGAAAGGAACAGTGACAATTTGGCAAATAGGATTTCAGGTTAGGAGAGCATGTCTCTTCAGCCAGTCACATGTTTGTTCCTTTTCAAAATTGTTCCTTGCATGGGCAAAGAGCATAAAAGCACTCGCAAAAGTGCCTGCCCGTTCTGCCCTTTTCAGTGTTCTGCTGGGCTTCTACTTGCCTTGTTTTCTTCTTCTTTAAAAAAAAAAACCTGCTGGGATTCTTTGGTGTGACATTGATTAATTCTGCTGGGTTTGTGCTGCTGGACACTACTGCACTGGTTTGGCTGTCCTTGCAACTCCCCTCCCTCTCCCCCGATATGTGATTCTGTGCTTTAGATCAGTCCTCTTGAGCTGATGTTTGCCACAATGGCACTGGGTAATGCTGCTGGGCACTAGTAGATTGGCACTGGATTCTGCTTTCCTTGCAGAAACGTCCCCCTCAAGTTCTACTTCAGAGATTCTCAGATTTGACTGTAGTCCTGTTGGGTTTTGGCACTGCCACTGTGGTGCTGATTCTGCTGGGCACATTGTGCTAGTTTGGCTGCTAGCCTTGCAAAAATGATCCCCCTTCGCTTTCTATTGCAGAGATTCTCTGTGGCATTCTGCTGGGTTTGTAATGCCTTATAGAGAGCCAGTTTGGTGTAGTGGTTAAGTATGCGGACTCTTATCCAGGAGAACCAGGTTTGATTCCCCACTCCTCCACTTGCACCTGCTGGAATGGCCTTGGGTCAGCCATAGCTCTTGCAGGAGTTGTCCTTGAAAGGGAAGCTTCTGTGAGAGCTCTCTCAGCCCCATCCACCTCACAAGGGTGTCTGTTGTGGGGGAGGAAGGTAAAGGCGATTGTAAGCCACTCTGAGATTCAGTGTGAAGGGCAGGGTGCAAATCCAATATCTTCTTCATCTTTCTTTCTCTTTTTCAAACAAGGCCAGAGTATCCTGTGGTCAGAAACATAAATCAGTCATCAGAAGCTCAGGGCCTTCCTAAAGAATTAAATGTGAACATTTAATATGAAATCTTATTTTATTAAGTCCATTTCAGCATGTTAGAAATAGAATGGTTTTTCTTTTTCCATACTGAACCAAGAAGTTCACTAAAATAAAATCTGGGGGAACTTTTAAAAATTGTGTGATTTGTCATGTGGACTTAATAATATATATGAGATGTTTAGAGCAATTCTAAGCAGATCTCCTCAGAATCCTAATTGGGTCTATTCAGTGGGGCTTAGTCCGAAGGGAAGTGTTATTAAGAAGGAACTGTTAAGCTGGCTATCATCACTAGCTTGCCGCTTAAAAGATTTGGAAGGGTATGTCACTGTGCTGTGATTCATGAATACTAGTAATGGATTCTGGTTAGGTGCATGCTGTGTGCGCTTTAATAATCAGTAAATGTTCATTAGGCATGCCTAGGGGTGAGAGGGGGGTGTCAGATTTGAGGCTTGTGTAGATTTACAGCAGCCACACTGAAGATCAGTTTGAAAGAGTTCAAATATTTTTAGGTTTCTGGATTTAATCCAAGGAAAATCAAGGAAATAGATGAATTCCAAAATACTAATTACACATCATATGCTGTATGCATTAGCATTCTCAAGGACAACTCTATGGGAGTGCTGAATATTATATTTTTATATTATAAGAGGCATGCCTAAGTGTCAAATGCAACCTAACAGTTGTCTCCGGTTGCCTACAAAGTGCTTGATATCCCTCAGTTCTTGCAGTTCTCTGTAGGTCATGCCAAAGATAGGTACATTGAACTTAATGAGCTGCCATACATAATTGGTGGGCTTCTTTCTGAGCTGTGTATGACCCCTGTTAGATTACTGTAATGCCCTCTACATGGAGCTGCCTCTGTGCCGAACCCGGAAGCTGCAGCTAGTGCAGAACGCGGCTGCTAGACTGCTGCTGGGGCTCCCAAAGTGGGAGCACATATAGCTGGGGCTGCGTGAACTGCACTGGCTGCCAGTTATATACCGGATTCGTTACAAAGTGCTGGTCATTACCTTTAAAGCCCTATATGGCCGAGGCCCTGCCTACCTTAGGGACCGTCTCTCCCCGCACAAACCCCAGAGAGCACTGAGGTCAGCAGGGAAGAACCTGCTGACTATTCCCGGGCCAAAAGAGGTAAGACTCCAGAGTACCTGTACTCGGGCTTTCTCTGTCATGGCTCCACAGCTGTGGAATCAGTTTCTAGAAGAAATGCGGGCCCTGCGGGACTTTGAACAGTTTCGCAGGGCCTGCAAGACCATCCTGTTCCGAATAGCCTTCACTGAGTAGAACTGCTGAGTAAAACTTGCCATCTGGGTAACAGCACAAAAATATTAATTTTATTGTTTTTAGAATTTTAATGGATTTTAATTAATTGTAGTTAAAATGTTATATTATACAATGTATGTATTGAATTCTTGTTGTTAGCCGCCCTGAGCCTGCTTCGGCGGGGAGGGCGGGATACAAATAAAATGTGGTGATGATGATGATGATGATGATGATGATGATGCATCTTACACCACGGCAGCTTACACCAGTTAGGAAAGGAAAGGTCCCCTGTGCAAGCACCAGTCATTTCCGACTCTGGGGTGACGTTGCTTTCACAATGTTTTCACAGCAGATTTTTTTACGGGGTGGTTTGCTATTGCCCTCCCCAGTCTTTTACACTTTCCCCCCAGCAAGCTGGGGTACTTATTTTACTAACCTCGGAAGGATGGAAGGCTGAGTCAATCTTGG
The DNA here is from genome assembly GCF_032191835.1 of Heteronotia binoei. Classification (NCBI taxonomy): domain Eukaryota; kingdom Metazoa; phylum Chordata; class Lepidosauria; order Squamata; family Gekkonidae; genus Heteronotia; species Heteronotia binoei. The sequence continues at coordinate 9,453,434 of NC_083239.1, read as the reverse complement.
GCCGACTACCTGAATCCAGCTTCTGCCATAATCAAACTCAGGTCGTGAGCAGAGAGTTCAGACCACAGTACTGCAGTACTGCTGCTTTACCACTCTGCGCCACGGGGCCAGTTAAGAAAGCAGGAAAACCACAGTACCTACATACAATGCAGTGTATGTAAGCTCTCAACATTTCATGCTTCCTGGAGCATATTCAGTACTTCATCAGGCAATTTCCCAGTTTTTTCTTCTGGTTAATTTCCATTCCCCTGCCCCCAATACCTGGAGAGTCTCCCTAAGTATGTGGAAACCACTGCATAAATCCAATATCTTCATCTACCTCACAGGGTGTCTGTTGTGGGGGAGGAAGGGAAAGGAGATTGTGAGCCGCTCTGAGACTCTTCGGAGCGGAGGGCGGGATATAAATCCAATAGCTTCTTCTTCTTCTTCTATACTATTATAATGGGTCGCCTGTAGCTGTTTACTTTTCCTTAATAGGAAGTTTTAGGAGCAGCTGCCGCTGGATCTGTTCCCTGGTGCATAGAGAGCTTGCACTGGAGACCTCATGTCATTTCTGCAATTTTTTTTTGGTCCAAGTTGAGCAGATGGGAGCAGTCAGCAGGTCGTCTTGTAGATTTGTGCCCGGTGCAGGTCTCAGTGTTCTGAACTAACCATAGTTAGGATTGGACTGGCAGACTGGCACACTCCTCCTCTCTCTCTCTTTCATGTGAGAAATTCTCCCTTCCTGCCCCTTTATGGACTGAAATTGTTTTATCAATCTGGTTATTTTTAAAACTGAGGATTTTTTTAAAAGAGGTCAGCAGTAATTGCAAGAAACGCCACCACAGAATGGAGGTATACTGGCACCCCAACCCCAGATCCCATCTTAATCTGTTGAAGAGAAACTAAACTGTAAGTGCACCCACGTGTGAGCAATGCAAATCCTCACTAGAGATAATCTTGTTAACAGTACAGATGTAAAGCTGTGCTATGGTTCACTAAAAAAAAAATGGCAAAAAATTGTACAAATGCAGGGAGTTCGCAGGACAGCCAGTGAAATGTCTCTGCGTTGGGGCCACAGTGCTTCCCCAAAAAATAGATATCCCCCCCTCTGCTAATGCGTGGAATGCCTCAGGCTTTTTTCTGTAAGAACTTTGATTTTTTTCTTGGCTCCATTCCCACACCAGTTTTTCCAGTCCCCTACAAACTTGTGGAGTGTTGTACCTTTGTAGATGCCAACAAGAAATACTCATTGTGGAAAATTGTTGGAGCTATCAGCTTGAGAAATGCTTGAGAAATGCTGCCTTATATTGAATTAGACTGTTCGTCCATCAAGGAGACTTCCGGGGAAGGAAAATGCCGAGCTGAGCTGTCTCTCATAACGGGAGCAGGCTGAAACTTTTGTTCGGGGTAGTAGAGGGCAAATTAATGCCTACTGCCTACTTTTCTCAGTGAGAGAAAGGTCCAAGACTTGCACGGAAACTTTGATAAGAGATTTACCTTGGCTGAAAAGGAGCCCTGGAGGGGACTTCTTTGAGGCTTTGAGGGGTCTCGTGGAGTCTGCATAGTCAACGTCTGCAAAAGTTCTCAGAGTCATTGATTTGACATAAGCTCGTCAGGATCCTAACCTTCTTGGACATTTCTAAACAACTAAAGCTTTGAAAGACCAGTGGAAACTTGGATAAGTGGAGAAAAAGGTACAGAAGTTTTCTTTTCATTCCGGAGCTATTTATAGCTAAAAGGGACAAAATTAAAAGGTGGTGAAAAGAAAAATAGAAAGCTTGCAAGAAGAAGAAGGAAGGGATGAAGTTTGGATTGTTTAAATATAAAGGACAGTGCTAAAAACTGCTAAAAAGTGAAAAGGAATTCATTGTTTAGTCTACTTGCGGTTTTGTGGTCTCGAAGCAAAAGCAACTACGTCACAGACCTGCAGCACTTCTGAGCAAGACAGGAAGTACGTCAAGTATCGTGAGATCTTCATGAGAGTTGAAGGTGACAGAGGCAGGAAGCAGTAAAGAAAAAAGGACAGTGCTGTCCACTCATGGAAGATGCAGTTCTTCATGGTCTCAGGTTTTCACATCACATCACCTAATCCTCTCTACTGCAGATACTGGGACCTTCTGCATGCTCTGGGACCTTCTGCATGCTCTGGGACCTTCTGCATGCTAAGCAGATGTTCTGCAACTGAGCCGCAGCCCATTGCCTATCAACACTCATGACTAGTAATCCAAGAGATGGCCCTCTTTTTGCTTGACACAGTGCAGCAAGATAATTTCTGCTTCATTAGGATGGAACAACAAACCATGGTCATATTTTTTTTTCAGAGACACAGACAATGATTAAAAGAGAAGATAACAAATGGAGTGTTTTGATGGACAATCAGGAATTTATGGACTGCGTCGAGACTAATGAATGAAGAGTCAGAAAGAACTGCAAACATTAGAAGACTCCCTGGAGACAGATATTGCAGCAAAAAGTAAAATCAAAGATGAAACTTGACTTGTTAGAACATAATACATTTTTAACAGTGGATCCTCAGAAGGTTTACAAATCCTGGATGTCCTCTGTAACTTATTTGGGTATACAGCAATGCTTTTAAAACTACTGGTGTATTCAAAGTTTGGAGAAAAATTAAGTGTCCGGTGGCAATTTAAAGTATAACAAAATTTGCTCCAGTTTTAGCTCGTCATTAAATGTGCAGTGCTCTGACTCTTGGAAGCTGATGCTAGAATAAATTTCGTTATCCTTTAAGGTGCCTCTGGACGTATGTTTTCATGTTGATACTTGTGTTTTTCAAACCTCTTACATAATTTTTGTTATGTGCAAGGATCCACTCATTGCATCTGAAGAAGTGGGTTGCTGTCCATGAAACCGTTATGGTGTTTACCTCTGTTCACCTTTAAGATGCTTCAGGGCTCCTATTTCTTTGAGCTGTAAAGATCACTTTATTGGTGAAAGTTGACACAGTTCTGAGTGACAGATATTAAGGTATTTGAGCCCGCTTCGGTGGGGTAGGGCGGGATATAAATTGAATGAAATAAATAAAAATATATAAATTTATCAGTGTCCTAACTGTATTGCTTTCCATATTCAGCTTTGGCATAGAAGAAGATATTGGATTTATATCCCGCCCTCCACTCCAAAGAGTCTCAGAGCGGCTCACAATCTCCTTTCCCTTCCTCCCCCACAGCAGACACCCTGTGAGGTAGATGAAGATATTGGATTTATATCCCGCCCTCCACTCCGAAGAGTCTCAGAGCGGCTCACAATCTCCTTTCCCTTCCTCCCCCACAACAGACACCCTGTGAGGTAGATGAAGATATTGGATTTATATCCCGCCCTCCACTCCGAAGAGTCTCAGAGCGGCTCACAATCTCCTTTCCCTTCCTCCCCCACAACAGACACCCTGTGAGGTGGGTGGGGCTGGAGAGGGCTCTCACAGCAGCTGCCCTTTCAAGGACAACCTCTGCATGAGCTATGGCTGACCCAAGGCCATGCCAGCAGGTGGAAGTGGAGGAGTGGGGAATCAAACCCGGTCCTCCCAGATAAGAGTCCGCACTCTTAACCACTACACCAAACTGGCTCTCCAGTTAAACATTCACTGGAAAGGTTGTATGTACACATTTTCTTTACCTGACTGGTTTCATGAATGGCTTGAGTTCACTGAAGAATTTTTTTTTTAATGTAAATCAGAATGAGTTGGCACTAGCCAGCTTGTAAACATTTTATTCTCTTGCTCCCCACGGGTTAATTTGCTTGAATAAAAAAATGAAATCCCATCAGGACCCAATATTGAGAGGATGCGTGCTTAGAGCACTCTTGCCTGGCCCTGTTGTAAAAATCATGGCTATAAGAAACAAACAAGCGAAAAAGGTATACACTCAGTTCATATATAGTACAATCCTTAAAAGGCTGAACTGGGCCTTCTGACTTGTGGCATTCTCAGAGCTCTGCCTTTTAATCTGGAGAAAATCAAAACTTTATTGAAGGGGACCAGAGAGATGCCTGTGGGTGGGAGTGTCTGTGTGAATGCTTCTCTGGAAGGGGGAGGGCAGAGTTAAGCTCTGATTTCAAAATGGCTTGGTGCAACTCACTGCTGCACCCATTCCTCCTCTTTGAGCTCTTTAAAGAGGTTTTTCGTTTTCCCTGTGAAGCCACACTATAGCATTGTAGCATTGCAGTGTGCTGCTGTTCAGAAGGGTGTGTGTGTGTGGGGGGGGGAGCACAATCACTATGTTTGTGTTTTTGTGCAGATAATATGGGAGGGAAAGGGGGAGGAGTTGCGGGTAGAGGTGGCAATACCTTGTGGCGCAAGAATGAGGTGTGCGGATACTTTTCCTGCTTACTCCCATGCTATTTGCTGCTGGGGTGGGCACGCAGTTTCACACCCCTGTTTGGAAGCAACCTTCAAGAGGAATCACGAGGACCCAGGAGGATGGCTTCTGATGAGCTGACTTGGCTAAGTGTGACTGGGGACTGCAGGTGTGCGCTGCTTGAGATGGTTATCGGCAGGGCTTGAATTCAGCAGGAGCTCACAGGAGCACAGCTCCTGAATCTCCAGCCGGGGTTTGCATGCAGTGGGGACTTCTCTCCCCGCTGCACACAGATCCTGAGGTATATGCACATGAGATATGCTGCTGATCTCCTGCACCTTTTTCCCTACAAAATGACCCCTGGTTATCAGAATGAAATTGTTGCTGGTTTGTGAAGCATGCCCACTCCTGGAAGCTGGAAAAAAAAAATTGTTTAATTTGTGTGTTATTAGTTGCCCATAAATTCAGCAAATCAGCTTTGTTTGCTGACTTACTCCCCCCCCCCCCTCCAGTGTTTAGAACTACTCACACAAGGAGGAGAGCCAGTGTGATGTAGTGGCTAAGAGTGCTGGACTAGTATCTGGAATCCTCACTTGTGCCATGGAAGAAGAAGAAGAAGATATTGGATTTATATCCCGCCCTCCACTCCGAAGAGTCTCAGAGCGGCTCACAATCTCCTTTCTCTTCCTCCCCCACAACAGACACCCTGTGAGGTGGGTGGGGCTGGAGAGGGCTCTCCCAGCAGCTGCCCTTTCAAGGACAACCTCTGCCAGAGCTATGGCTGACCCAAGGCCATGCTAGCAGGTGCAAGTGGAGGAGTGGGGAATCAAACCCGGTTCTCCCGGATAAGAGTCCGCACACTTAACCACTACACCAAACTGGAAACTTGCTTGGTGACCTTTGACCAGTCACACTCTCTCAGCCTAACCTACCCGACAGGGTTGTTGTGTGGATAAAATGGAGAGGAGAATTATGTAAACTGCTTTGGGTCCTGATCAGGGAGAAAGGTGGGGTTGCAAATAATCTAAGTTGATAGCAATAAAATTAACTAAAGTTAGAAGATCTTTTTTTCCCCCAGAGCAAAATGAAACATCAGAAAGGAAAATAACTCCCCCTCCTCCCAGCTCTTCATAGCAGTCTTACTGTGTTCAGTGAGACTTCCTCCCAAGTAAGCATACATGGTCTTTTGCAGCATTATTTATACTAAATCAGGAAAGGATACAGTGGGTTAGATGCATACTATACTGGCAATTTCTACTAATTCCCTTTTCTACTGTAGCCCCCCCCCCTTCATGTCCCTCCACGGGATCCACTGTTCTCTAGTGGCATTTCATGGAGATCAGTGAGCTAATATGGGAAGGAATAAACTGGAAAATTGAATCTGGATCCAACCCATTGCCTCTTAAAAAAGATGGAGCTGAAGCAGTTTGACCAATCAGGATTGTATTCAACACTCTCTCCTGAACTTTGCTGACTCTCGCTGGGGGAAAAAAACACACACTATACCCTTTAATTTGGGTGTGTATTGAGGAGTGCTTGCCAGAGTATTTGCAAATACATAGATGTATGACTAAACTGAAAACAGTCGTTGTGTAGTGTGAGTTGCAAAGTAAATGATGGCCCATTTGCAAGACACAAGATGTTTTTGTTTGCTTGTGAGTTCATACTGAATAGTTTATGATGCTTCCGTTCTGCCCCATGGGAAGTGATGTTCTACACAGTTGTGATATACAATAGAAGTTGAAAGTGGCAGATAAGTGCTTTAGGGAGAGCTTAAAAGGCAGGCAGAACAGTTGTGCTGTAGGTGAAAATGCTGAATGCTACCTGGAGGTATTTCATGTGTTTAGCCGTTGGCTTAATCTTTTTAACTGTGCCTGATTTTAAGACTTGGTTTTATTCTAAGAGCTGAAAGAGTTGTATTTTATGAGTAGTCTAACCTAGTGGTCTTCAGCCCACAGATTGGGAACCCAGACGGTAGAGGGGGAAACCATGCAATCCTCTCTCTGCTCTTTGGAGAAAGGTGGCATAAAAATGTCATAAAATGTGGTTTATCACAGACAGAAAGGCTTTTGCCTCCTCCTAGTAACCAAAAAGGAGGGTTGGGTTGGAGATGCATCATGCCCTGCTTGTACTAATGAGGTGGTGGGTTCAGATCCCACACATCCCCTCCATGTAAATGGCTGGAGGCTGTCAGACTGATGCTTCTTATGGGACCTACACAGAGAATCTATTTTGAATAAACCTTTCAGCTGTTGCTTTTAGGGATTGGCTTGGAGTGCATGCATGCAGGTAATCTCTGTATCCTTTAAAAACAATTTGCAAATGAGGAAAGCGCAATAGAGGAGCTTATTGGAATAAACTGTGCCATGCTAATTTTGCTTCTAGCAATCCTTCATAGGAGGCCCTCGCACTTAGAGTAAACAGAGAAAAGTCAGAATGGTGCAGTGGCTAGAATTCTAATCTAGTACTTGGAAGATCCAGGTTCAAATCCCCACTCAACTGTGAAGCTGATGTTATGAAGCAAATGTACAAATCGCATTTCGAGAGACCTGTTTGCTTACTGGGTGATCTCCGGCCAGTCATTCTCTCCCAGTGTAGCTGTGAGGATAAAAGGAAGGAAGAGAGAACAATGTAGGCTGCCCTGAGCTCCATGGGGGAAAGATGCAATAAAATGTGCTAAATAAGTGAATGTAGCGAATAAGATTTTAAGTTCTATTTGCATCATTTTAAAATGGTTTGTAAAACATCTGGGAAATATGAGAGAGCATGGAAGGACAGGGTATAAATGTCACTCTTTGTCTCTAGTTACCTCTCCCTCTTAGAGCCAGCATACTTGTAAATTTGTAAGAGTGTTGGACTCAGACCAAGGAGAGGTGGATTCCTGTGTGGGTTTCACAGCAGGGCAAAGAGCATCTTCTAGGACTATATCAGCTTGGTAAACAGTGTGGAGGAGGAGCTTTAATTCCTCTGCCTTCTCACCATGGTCTCAATCCTGATTTGAGAGGGAAAAACCGTGTCTCATATTGTTGACACCCAGTGGGGATTTGAACTCAGATCTCCCTGCTCATGGTCCCCAGTGCTGGCTTTCCAGTGTCATTTGGTTTGTATATAGCTGGAAGAGAGGCATCGTGGCCTGGGCTGTTTGCAGCTGTCCTCATAGGTCAGAAATTCTTCAGATTGTTTAGAGCTGTTCTTTGTGGTGTCGGTTGGAGTGATATTGCTATGACAAGGAGACGCAAGTGTTGATTGTCTCCCATGAATACATATTTTCTTTCATTGGGTCACACGACCAAGGTCACATGCTCATCTATTGTACATGGTTGTGTTTGTTTTACAATTCAAAAGGCAATCCATGCATATCAATGTAAGCAGAGATCTTTCTAAAAAAAACAAATTAATGTACCATCATTCTTCCTTTCCATTCTATGGAAACAAATGCTCTTATAATTTTTCCTTACAGTTTTGTGGACCAGTTATGTTAATCATATACCCATTTATGTCAGTACCAGTGGCATGTTTTTATGTTATATCTCTAAAATATGTTGGCTATTTTCTGAGGCTGGAGGTACATAGTAGCCAAACATAGAAACCCCCATAAATTGCCTTGGATAAGCACTGAGAAATGAGGAAGAGAAGTTGTTTAGACAAATGGCTAAATGTCTCCTTCTCTCTCCACTGCAAATATTTACTAACGCAGAAATGTGTAATGGGAGGCACCTTTCCTCTCGGTTCTTTTCTGCCTCACGGGGACAGCTACCTAGAATAGGCTTTGCCTATATCTTACCTTCTATTCTATTGCTGTTAGCACTTCTTTCTTCTATTCTAACTCATACTCTGATCTCTAACTTCTGTGTATTCATTTCAACTCTTCACTTTCAGTAGCTAGTCTCTCTCTCTTGCCAGGATTTAGAAAAGCCCTATAGAGCCATTCCCTCCGGTAGTGGCCATTTTGTTGACTCATTTATAAGCAGTGAGATACCCGTCTGTTGCAGCATGTCTACTCATAGTCAGACAGTGATGGATTCCTTTCTGGAGAGGAGTGCATTTAGACTTGCCATATCTATTTGAGATGCCAGCAGGGTGTGTATGTGGCATTCTGGGAGCCGGAAGTGTTGCTTCCAACATGCCGATGTTGTCGGAGGTGACATTGTGTGCCATGCCTACATCACCTGGAAGTGACATAGGCACGTCGGGGGTGAAATTCTAGTTTTTGGGCAAAACTCTATAGTGAAATTGCCCTCAAACCATAGAGTTTTGGCCAAAACAAGAGCGTTGCCCCTGGTGTGCCCACTTCACTTATGGGTGACATAGGCACATAATGCAACATTGCTGTTTGGGGAGGGATTTCTTCCAACTGGCTGGTGGCAGGCAGAATCCTGCAAAAATGGGGGATCCCCCACCCCCAACTGGGGAATGGCAAGTCTGAGCGTGATGTCCTCTTCACAGCCGGGGATCACATTAGTAGAGCTGAGAAGACCTTATGCAGGCTTGATCAGGCATTCCCGATGGTCGTGCTCCAATGTGAACTGAAGAAGTGTGTGAAAATCCAGCACCTGCAGTACTAACCTTCAACAGCTGCCGCTTCGAGTGGCATGCATACAGCCGATAGTGTTCCCTCCCTTTGTCCTAGCAACAACCTTATGCTGAGACCTGACCTCTCTGTGGACCTTGCAAAGGCTAGCAACACCACATCAAAGCTCTATTCAGCAGCCCGGTAATGTAAATGAACCCAGGCCTTGTTTACCTTCTGACTTTTTTGTCCACATAAAGTAAACAGTGAGAAATGAAATGTTTAATTTTTGTCAGCAAGATTCCCTCAACAGGGACCAGAGGACTCCTCCACTCCCTCCTCCCCTTCCCATCATACAGAGTTTGCATTGATGATCCCATTTGCAGATCTCACAGCCCCAAAAGGAATGGTTAGTAGCAGGGTTGACCCGTCCATCGGGCAGCCCTAGCTTGTGGGTTGATAATGGCCCTGTGAAGGGAGGGTGATTTGGAACTGCTCTTGCTCCCCACCCAAATCTGCCACTCTAAGCTCTCAGGGGCTCGGCCAAGCCAATTTCCCTTCTCTTTTGCCCTCACTCCGCCTTTTAATCCATTCTCAGTGTTCTGTGACCCTCAAGTGTATTCAGCCATCTGCAAGCTGGTAATTTGGGGAGTGGTGGTGGTCTTCATTTTACATTGCATAGAAGTTAATGTTGGTCTGGGAGCTGGGGAAGGGGAACCCTTCTACTGTTAGAAATAGCATTGGCGAGGAGCTTTCGCTTTCTCGCAACACATTTGCCTTTTCTACACACAGGGGAGTGGTAATACAAAGGTGATCATGAAGTTTTAAAATGTTTTTCCAGGCTCTACCAGGAAACTCTAGACTACTGAGTGGGCAGGAATTTGCTGTCCAGATCTTTTATCAACAGGTGTGGCTTAAAATTCAATTAAGGAACTTTCTGTTGACATAAGGCACATTTACCTTTGTGTGCTTTTGGGTGGCTTTATCTTTCCTTGAATATGTAGGAGCTCAAGAAAATGACATGAATGACTCAAGGCAGTGCAGAATCCCCCTCTCTAAGAGGCAGCTTTCTTTGTATTGCAAATGACAGATTTTTATTTGCCTCCGGATCAAAAGCTGATAGACTCATATTTAATTGCCGGATGGAGCTTCAGTATCCTATACGGGATATTGTAAATAGGTCCCTCTCGGATGGGCTTTTCCCAGAACCTCTTAAAGAGGCGATAGTCCATCCCCTCTTGAAAAAACCAACTCTAGATCCGGCTGAATTGGCGCACTATCGGCTGGTATCAAATTTACCTTTTTGGGTAAAATCATCGAGAGGGCAGTAGCGTTGCAGTTGCAGAGTTTTCTGGAGGACGCTTCCGTTCTAGATCCACACCAGTCCGGCTTTCGCCCGGGCCATGGGATGGAGACAGTGGTGGTCGCCTTAGTTGATGATCTCCAGCGACAACTGGATCGAGGCGGGTCAGCAGTACTGTTGTGGTTGGACCTGTCAGCTGCATTCAACATGGTCAACCACCAGCTGCTGGTCCATCGCCTCGTCGACGCGGGGATTCAGGGGTTGGCCTTGCAAAGGCTTTCCTCTTTCCTCTGTGGTTGGGGACAAAGGGTGGCGATTGGGAGACGATCATCCCAGAGGCATCCGCTTAATTGTGGGGTGCCTCAGGGGGCGGTGCTTTCCCCAATGTTGTTTAATATCTATATGCGCCCCCTTGCCCAGTTTGTCCGGAGATTTGGACTGGGTTGCCATCAGTACGCTGATGACACCCAGCTCTATCTGCTGATGGATGGCCGGCCTGCCTCCACCCCAGAAAATCTGGCCCTGGCGTTACAAGCCATGGTAGGGTGGCTCAGGCTGAGTCATCTAAAGCTGAATCCAACAAAGACAGAAGTCCTTTGTCTGAGCCGCGGTGGTCTGGGAAGGGAAATCCCTCTACCAGCTTTTGATGGGATGCCACTAATACCGGCACCCAAAGTCAAGAGCCTGGGGGTGCTACTGGAGCATACATTGGCCATGGAGGCCCAGATAGCAGCCGCTGCGAGATCCGCCTTTTTCCACCTTAGGCAGGCACGACAGTTGGTCCCCTTCCTAGAGCACGGCGATTTAGCAACAGTGATTCATGCAACGGTCACCTCGAGACTAGACTACTGTAATGCCCTCTACATGGGGCTGCCCATGTCTCGAATTCGGAAACTGCAGCTGGTTCAGAATGCAGCGGCCAGGCTGTTATTGGGTCTCCCTAGCCGGGACCATATACAGCTGGGGCTGCGGAGATTGCACTGGCTGCCGATACTGTTCCGGATTCACTACAAGGTGCTGGTTATCACCTTTAAAGCCCTATATGGCCGAGGACCTGCCTACCTTAGGGACCGTCTCTCCCCACACGTTCCCCAGAGGGTACTTAGATCCGGATCGCACAACCTATTAGTAATCCCTGGGGGAGGCGAAATTGAAGGAAACTAGAGAAAGAGACTTCTCTATTGCAGCCCCCCACTGGTGGAACCAACTCCCAGATGATGTTAGAGCCTTGCAGGACCTTGCCCAGTTCCGTAAGGCCTGCAAAACAACACTACTTTGAATGGCCTTCAACCAAAATGTGTAGATGCCAAACATCACTGAAGAATGGCACGATGTTAGCACCAAACTGTTGTTTTAAAACTGCACTAATAATTTTAAATTGTTAACCTGTTTTAACATTTAATGGACTTGTGATTGTGATTGCTTTTATTGTTTTATTGTTGACATATGATGCTGTTAGCCGCCCTGAGCCTGCTTCGGCGGGGAGGGCGGGATATAAATATGAATAATAAATAAATACTTGCCCCCCTCCCAAAGTGCTTACATCGTGCCATTCAAATATCAAATATCTTTCTAGTTGACCTTCAAATATCTTTCTAGTTGACCTTTGGGTTTCAAATACCTTACTAGTTGACCTTCCTCTCAGCCTGCCCCCACTCCCATTTGCAATCTGGAGATAACAAACCTCCCCTGTTTTTATATTAGCTTCCCAGAATTACTGAGAAAGTGTATGCAAAATGCCCCTTGAAGAACACAAATGTGTCTGTCTGTCTTTGCTGTTCTTAAAGCTGCCCATGAGAAGGAAGCCGCCTTCAGCATGATACCCAGCAGAATGTCTGTTGCTTTTTTTTAGATATTTGGGTTAATCTGGATAAGAGATGATGGTCAGTCCTTTGGCCATAAATAGGAGGCAGGTCCTTGTGTTGCCACTGAACATGAGGGATTTATACAGCTGGGACTGGTCAAGTTGCTGCACATCAGCAAGGAATTCATCTCTTTCCAGCCCTTATCATATTCAACCCCCTTTCTCATTTCTCACCCCTGCAGTTAGAGGGTTCTCTGAGAGGTTGACAGTCTACCTGCCTAGAACAGACTCTCATTAGTTGTATCAGAACCCTCTCCTTCTATCAGCCAGCATGGGGGTTGAGAATTTTTTTTTAAAAAAGCTTACTTGTTCAGAGAGATTTTCCACAGAGCAGGAGCTCTCTGCTTCTCTGTTATACGTTAGTGAGCATGAGACCAAGCAAGAAATGTTTGTCTTAAAAAGTATAGCACACGATGGTGGAAAGGGCTCCAGCCAATTTATGGTGAGCCCATAGGATTTTCAAGGCAAGAGATGAACAGAGGTGGTTTGCCATTTTCTGCCTCTGCATAACAAACGTGGACTTCCTTTGTGGTCTCCCATCCAAGTAACTACCAGGACCAACCCAGCTTAGCTTCCAAGATCTGAAAACATCATGCCATCCCAGTCAGAGCATGGCATGTAATAGAGATTAAAAAAATAAACAGTTTGAACAGCATAGCAATGCAATCTCTGAACAAGGGAAAATCAAAGATGTCACTTAATATATCTCCCTACACTTAATATATCTCTGTTCTTGACTCTTGGAAAGTTTAGTATGCCGTAAGAATGAGATTTCTTCCTGCTGCCTGAAATCCGGGGTGTGAGCTGGAGGCATTGATTTCTGTCTCTGATTGGAGCAACCGAGCTGCAGTGTCCTTCAGAAGGGTGATCCCATTGGGGCCTGCTCCCCTTTTTGTCCCTTTGTGCCTAAATTCAATTTTCTTCTTATTAGCAACTTGCCATCCCTCTGCGTTCAATATGTGGGGCAGTGGTGAGGCTTGTTTTTTGTGTTGCAAAGAAAGAGCCACAGACTAAGATTGGAAGCTTGGCTGTACTGGTGTTTTTTTATAGACTCCTCTACAGCTTGGAATTGTGCTGCAAGTGAAAGCTATTTTATCTTTTTAATGTGGGCTAGCTTTTGTCCGCTTCTTGTAGTAGGATGTGCAAAAAGATCAGCACCTCCTAGATGTCTCCTCCTTCCTTTTTCAAGGTCCTTGTAAGAGCATTGCAAAAAGATATCATCATAGTGTTGCAGATGAAAGATATACACAATTCTTTTCACAGTCTTCTCCCTAGGAATCTTGTATATTAGAACATACGCTGCAGTGAAATTGAACTGCATACAAGCATTTTTATATCTGTTGGGTCTCACTGGCTAAATTAAAAGAGTGGGGCCTTCCATTTAACAGCTTGCCCCTTTAAAGAGGGAGAATTCTGTTCCAAATAGAGAATGTTAGAAGCATCAGCAACTGGTGGGCAGAGAGTACAGTGTCTAGTTTCTAATATGAAGTCTTTTCTGACTACACAAAACTGTAGGCTAGGAGATTGCAGAGGAGCTCAGCAGTGGGAGTACCAGGGCCAAATCTAGGATCGATTACGCACTAGCGTTTAACCCGAGGTGGCATCCCATTTTTCTCCGGGGCATTTGCTGAATTTTGCACGTTACTCCGCTTCCTCCTCCTGATCCGCAGCTTAACCATTTCCACCGCGCGGTATCTGGATGCTCATTTTTGCGGAGTTTCCGAAAGCCTGCGAATCCAATCCGCAGAACTTGCAGTGGGAAAATCATCTCATTTTGCAGTGACTGCTTTTGGGGGCGTTACTCTCCATTGCCAGTTAGAAGATGAAGATGATATTGGATTTATATCCCGCCCTCCACTCCGAAGAGACTCAGAGCGGCTCACAATCTCATAAGAACATAAGAACATAAGAGAAGCCATGTTGGATCAGGCCAACGGCCCATCAAGTCCAACACTCTGTGTCACACAGTGGCAAAAAATGTTATATACACACATACACTGTGGCTAATAGCCACTGATGGACCTGTGCTCCATACACTGTGGCTAATAGCCACTGATGGACCTGTGCTCCATACACTGTGGCTAATAGCCACTGATGGACCTGTGCTCCATATTTTTATCTAAACCCCTCTTGAAGGTGGCTATACTTGTGGCCGCCACCACCTCCTGTGGCAGTGAATTCCACATGTTAATCACCCTTTGGGTGAAGAAGTACTTCCTTTTATCCGTCTTAACCTGTCTGCTCAGCAATTTCATCGAATGCCCACGAGTTCTTGTATTGTGAGAAAGGGAGAAAAGTACTTCTTTCTCTACTTTCTCCATTCCATGCATTATCTTGTAAACCTCTATCATGTCACCCCGCAGTCGACGTTTCTCCAAGCTAAAGAGTCCCAAGTGTTTCAACCTTTCTTCATAGGGAAAGTGCTCCAGCCCTTTAATCATTCTAGTTGCCCTTCTCTGCACCTTCTCTAAAGCTATAATATCCTTTTTGAGGTGCGGCGACCAGAACTGCACACAGTACTCCAAATGAGACCGCACCATCGATTTATACAGGGGCATTATGATACTGGCTGATTTGTTTTCAATTCCCTTCCTAATAATTCCCAGCATGGCATTGGCCTTTTTTATTGCAAACGCACACTGTCTTGACACTTTCAGTGAGTTATCTATCATGACCCCAAGATCTCTCTCTTGATCAGTCTCTGCCAGTTCACACCCCATTAACTTGTATTTGTAGCTGGGATTCTTAGCCCCAATGTGCATTACTTTGCACTTGGCCACATTGAACCGCATCTGCCACGTTGACGCCCACTCACCCAGCCTCAACAGATCTCCTTTACCTTCCTCCCCTACAACAGACACCCTGTGAGGTAGATGAAGATATTGGATTTATATCCCACCCTCCACTCCGAAGAAGAAGAAGATGAAAATATTGGATTTATATCCCGTCCTCCACTCCGAAGAGTCTCAGAGCGGCTCACAATCTCCTTTACCTTCCTCCCCCACAACAGACACCCTGTGAGGTGGGTGGGGCTGGAGAGGGCTCTCACAGCAGCTGCCCTTTCAAGGACAACTTCTGCCAAAGCTGTGGCTGACCCAAGGCCATTCCAGCAGGAGCAAGTGGAGGAGTGGGGAATCAAACCCGGTTCTCCCAGATAGGAGTCCGCACACTTAACCACTATACCAAACTGGCTCTCGAAGAATCTCAGAGCGGCTCACAATCTCCTTTCCCTTCCTCCCCCACAACAGACACCCTGTGAGGTAGGTGAAGATATTGGATTTATATCCCGCCCTCCACTCCGAAGAGTCTCAGAGCAGGTCAAAATCTCCTTTCCCTTCCTCCCCTAGAACAGACACCCTGTGAGGTAGATGAAGATATTGGATTTATATCCCGCCCTCCACTCCGAAGAGTCTCAGAGCGGCTCACAATCTCCTTTCCCTTTCTCCCCCACAACAGACACCCTGTGAGGTAGATGAAGATATTGGATTTATATCCCGCCCTCCACTCCGAAGAGTCTCAGAGCGGCTCACAATCTCCCCCACAAAAGGACACCCTGTGAGGTGGGTGGGGCTGAGAGGGCTCTCACAGCAGCTGCCCTTTCAAGGACAACTCCTCCCACTGCCTCCCCCTTTGTCGTCACATGCAAATCATCAGCTGACATGTGCCCGTCCTTTTTTTTAGCATTTTTACTTGATTGCGTTACAACGATATTTCAAAGGAGCAGAATTCCGCCATCCATTTTATCATACATAAGGGTTGATCCAAGTGGGCAGCCGTGTTGGTCATACCAGCCTTGGATTTGAACGGCCCTTCTAGAGTAGTGCTTAAGGTTTGTAATTGCCTTAATTTCTCACCCTTGTAACATTTTCTGCTAAATCATGAAAACATTTAATTGGATTTGAAAAAATAGCAAAGGAAAATATTTTAGGGTTCCCCCCGCCCCTTCCTTGCACCTCTCCTAAGGGGGGAAAAAAGAAATCTAGGCCAGCTGTGATAAATGCTTTCTTCCTATCCTTCTGAATTGCTTCAATGGGATATGAAATTCTTGGCTTCTGAAACGTAAACAGGAGTCTGATCAGCTGTCCGACCAAGCAGAGCTTCCTGTTTCATTTTGGCAGCCAGTGGTTGGGTGCTTTGAACGGAAGTGCAGAAAATACTTGTAATGGAATGCTGAGAAGTTATTTGTTTATTTTACTGACATTGTATACCCCATCCCTCTTTCTGTTTCACACACAGTTTTTTCAAAACGACTTTCAATAAACCGGCAATGTAACAGTACATTAATTTTATTCAGTAAATTAACGAGACAGTAACTTGTGCCACAACAGACAAGCCAATCGCACTAAATCAGCGGTCGCTAACAATAGCCATTAACTAGCATAGAAAAAAGTCACAATTCTCAAAGCAGCCCAAATGCTTGGTGAAGCTATTTTAAATGAAAGCCATCCCATCTTTGCTGTCTTCTTTGCATCCTCGTTAGTTCCCCTAAATTAGTGTTCTCACAAGAGATTTGTAAACTGTTCCTCAGCTAATGGAGAGTTGGGCTTTGGATTTGATCCAGCCAATTCTTTTGTTCAGTCTCAGCTAACTCCCTGCTTTACTACAGCTTCCATTCCGTGTCTTCTTTTCCCCTAAGCAAATCCTATGATCCCTAGCACAGCATTTTTGGTATGCATGTATTTATTTACACACAGGAAACGTATCATAATGCAAAATATGTAACCACGTTGATACAATGGGTATGCAGTCTGATTTGGCAACCCCCCTATATACTGATATCTAAATTTTCAGTCCACTCAGTCACAGCTGGGGAGAGTTCAGTGAGCTCTGTCACATTTTTGGTGGTCAAAATTTCTCCATTTTTCCTTTTCACCAGCGGGAAAGCCGGTTGGATCCCATCCTTAATCATACCTTCGCCTGCTACCAGCAGATCTGTTTACCATCTCCTTGTGTGTTTTCTTCAGTGCACTACTGAAAGACCAAGGAAGTGTCTAATGGTAACTCACGACTCCCAACAATTTGATGTTCTTGTCTGCTTTGCAGTCAATATGTCCATACAGAAATCAGTCATCTACCAACAATGAATGAGATTAGATGGAAATTGCCTATGCTTCTTCCAACTGAAGCTGTGAACTTAATGGAAACGGCGTTTTTCAAAATACAACCCATTTACAAAATTGCAACCCCCAAATAACAAGAAAATATTAGTGCTCATGTCAGGAACTGATACCTACTTCTCAGAATTAGCATAGGACAAAATACTCCATGTTTGACTGCACAAAGCCCACTGAACAAAAATTGGGCTGCTTCCGTTTGTTTCTTCAGAGAATTTCCTTATTTGTTGTGCTCCTGATTACTCAGATCTAAGGCCACTTTCACACAGCAATGATTCTCCATATAGCTCTTGTTGTGGCTGTGAAGGTAGAGGCATTCGTGGCAGAAATTGAGTCTTGTGCCTTTGCCCAGCCTGGCTGTTCTCCAACCACAAGAGCAGTGTGGATTTCCCCCCCCGCTGGAACATTTTCCCAGTGCTTTTAATTGATTATGATCTGATTTATCATGGCTGTTTGATTTATATCGAGGAAACAAACTGTTACGTATGTGGACTCAAGAGAAGACTTGGATATTCCCGCCAGCTCATTGGAGCCAGGTAGACCGAGCGTGGGGACGTGGGAACAAAGGGCTGCAGAATCCAAATCCCTGCAGCCCTAGACCAATTGCAAGCCCCCACCGGTTTGAATGACCCAATGAGGTGCTAGTTGAGCCTGCAGGTCCCTTCCCCACTCTCGTATTGTAACTTTTACTATGTGATTCCTAATAAAGAGCCTGTTATCACTACGCCAAGACTCTCCCATGCATAGAACCCACTATATTATATAAACCTAAACGCGAATGTACGCATTGTTAATTTGCATGTTGTAGAAATGTCTCAGAAATTTTTCTTTAATAACCAGTAGTAGTTGAACTGGAATGTCTGTCTGTGGGGGGGGGGGGGGGAGGGTATCACAAAGTAAAGTGCACTTAATGTAGTTTTAAATATTTTATGTCCAAACTAGTTTATACTAAATTTACTTTGACGTTACTTTAATGGGAAAATTTGTAAAATAAAATATAACTTTCCTGTCCTTTCAGGGCAAGATTAAGGCATACTGAGGCCCTACGTATTGAAGAGATTCCATACCCCTTCCCAAATGTAAAACTTTAAATTTAGTAAAATGTATGTGTATTTAAAGGTTCCTTCTAACATGAGGTCCTAAACAGTAGCTTACTTGAAAAAACTGTGTGTGAAAGAAAGAGAAAGAGGGATGGGGTATACAATCCAGGGCTGCTTGCCTTGTTTAGAATTTAAGAGACATATGCCTGAAAACTTAATACCCAATCAGGATTCAATACTGGGAGCTCATATTAGTGCAGGTACCTCTCTGGTGGGGATCTGTTCTGAACTAGGGAATTCTCTGTAGGCTTCCCAATCCCCAGGTCTCAGCGGGGGGATTGTCCCAATTTATAAGAAGGGTGTCCCGCAAGCACCAGAGAACTATCGCCCAATTAGTCTGCTTGACATAGCAGGCAAATTATATGCGAGACACCTCCTGGAAGAACTCACTTCATGAATGAAAGAGCAAAATCTCCCAAGTAGGGAACAGATCGGATTTTGTCCTGGCAAGTCTACAATGGACCACTATATAATTCTTAACCATCTGATAGAGAAATACAGTGGTAGAGGGGTAAGAAGGCTGTTTGCGGCCTTCCTTGATTTAAAAGGGGCATTTGACTCTATTTCCAGGGATCTTCTTTGGAACAAATTGGACATTACGGGTCTAAATAAACGCCTACTTTTTCTTATTCGTAAAATGTATTCCCTTAATAGCTGTCAAGTGCGATATAACGACCTAGGTGCATTAACTTCAAAGATCATTTCCAATCGGGGAGTCAAACAGGACTGTATTCTAGCCCCCTATTTGTTTAATTTATTCCTGAATGATCTGGCCCCCTCTCTAAATGCTATTGATGGTCACTCCCCTAAATTTGGGCCATCCGTTATCCCTTTATTGCTCTATGCCGACGATGCACTTATACTGTCACGTTTGTAGAAGGGCCTCAAGCGCCTGTTATTCGCTTTTACTTCATACTGCGAGACAAATTTCCTGTCTATAAACCACGTAAAATCCAAAATTTTAGTTTTTTCAAAGTCTTGGAAACCACAAAGCTGGTGCCTCAAGGGAAATAATATTGAACAGGTGCTCTTCCAACCCCTAAAGGGGGGGGGGGGATGTACACTATTGCTGTGCTGTCCTGAGAGCTGAGGAAGGGGACCGACTGAGGATGTTTAAACATTTTCCCACTGAAGTGAATCCACCCCATTTGCTTTCATTATCCACAAACAATCTTAAGTTTCATTATGTCTGGAGAGGAGATCTTTCTTCATACTTTTTGCATGAGAGAATCGTGGCTATTGCATTTTGTACGACTTGTAGGGTTTAGTTAGTATTTACTTTTAACTTTTGAAGAACGTGAGGGTGCAAAGAACCTCACAAAACTGTGTAATCTTATTCACGTTTACTTGGAAACAAAGCGGAGTTCACTGGGACTTACTCCTCAAGTAAGTTTGCACGGGATAGATGTTCTTGTCTTGTTTTCTTTAACAACCTTATCAAGTAGATGGGTCGAAGTATTCTTGTGGGTAGGGGTGGACAGATACCTGAGAAATGTGATTCTTCCAACTGAAAGCATCCTTCATGGGGTATAATTTGAGTCCAGATTTTCCAAGTTATAATCTGTTCACCCAGCTACACTGCTTTTTTGTGGTCTTATTCCCAATCAGCTTTTAATTGGGTTAAGTGTAGAATTGTTTTGACTCTTAAATTTCTCTCTTTTTAGCAACCTTCATTTTCCCCAAGAGCTCCATAGCTGTTAATAATTCCACGGGCTGCTGCTTGCCAGGCAATTTGATTTAAGAAAAAAATGGTCAGCCACAGACTATAAGACTAGTATAGCTTTCCATGGCATTCTGCCAGCTGTTATAAAATACAAATTCTGAGCATGGCATGCTGGTGTTTCAGTTGTTCATGCCTTATTAGCATTGCAGGATATTTATGGGTCTTATGTTTCCAGAGTGAGTCATCATCTTGAAACCATGCTTTTCCAGGCGAGAGAGTACCCAGCTGGGATTCTCCCCCTCCCCCTTGGAGACCTCTGAAGAGGTCAGTGGATTCTGTGCTTTTGCGTCTTAAAAATGCTGTTTGGGAGCTAGGAAACGCATTTCATTCCATGCTCTATGGGTCATATGAAGTAGGGTTGCCAGCCTCCAGGTGATCTGCTTTTACAACTGATGTCCAGTTGGCAGAGATCAGCTTACCTGGGGAAAATGGCTGCTTTGAAAGGCGTTGTATCATGCTGAGGACCCTCCCCTCCCCAAATCCTGCCTTCTCCCAGATCCACCCTCAAAGTCTTAAGGTATTTTCCAACACAGACCTGGCAACCTTCATCCGGACTACCTTCTACAGTACTAAACCTGCCTTGCCAACTAAGGCCCTTTTGGGTGCCCCCCCCTCCCGAAGAAGTGGGTTGGATCTAGGGGAGGGCAGACGGGGGTGCTTGCCCCGGGTGCCGATGGAGGGGGTGCTGCCAAATTGGGTATGGAGCCCATTGTATTCTATGGGACCATAAGATAGAATGGCCCATAAGGGGGCGCCATTTTTTAATTTTGCCCCCCCCCTCTCAAAAAACATGTAGATCCAGTCTTGGTTGCTGGTAATCTTAAATGTCTTCTTTGTGCTGACTCAAAGAACTCTTTCTCCAAAGACATTTTGCCTGGTGCCTTTCCTAACGTTCTGTAGGTACCAGATAGAAAACCAGAATATTGGCTTCAGCTGATTCTTTTATTTGTCTAAATGCTGCTGTTTTGATGCATTGCTTTTATTGTTCATTGCGACCTGTAATGGATTATATTAGCTTTTATATATTGTTAAAAACAACAAAAAGGATGGTGGTTCTTTTCTCTTTCCTTTACATTTTCAAGATTTATACATCTGTTGTGGCATAAGCATTTGTGACTCAGTCCCCACATCATCCTACACATGAACTGTTACTTGTGGGCTTTGATCTTAAGAACGCTCAAGGTATCTTGATCCTAGGAATGTTTTTAGTCTCATTGTATACTTAGGGGATGGTTGCTTATTTCTTTGATTCTGGGGTTGGGTTAGGGGAATATATACTGTCTGATATTATATAATGCGCTGAAACTTGTTATAATTTAAAAAATGAAAATCAAAACAGAATTTACAAAAAATAACACTCTTTTAGGATTAAGAAGAAGAAGAAATTGGATTTATATCCTGCCCTCCACTCCGAAGAGCCTCAGAGTGGCTCACAATCTCCTTTACCTTCCTCCCCCACAACAGACACCCTGTGAGGTAGATGAAGATATTGGATTTATATCTCGCCCTCCACTCCAAAGAGTCTCAGAGCGGCTCACAATCTCCTTTACCTCCCCCCCTCCCCACAACAGACACCCTGTGAGGTAGAAGAAGATATTGGATTTATATCCTGCCCTCCACTCCGAAGAGTCTCAGAGCAGCTCACAATCTCCTTTCCCTTCCTCCCCCACAACAGACACCCTGTGAGGTAGATGAAGATATTGGATTTATATCCCGCCCTCCACTCCGAAGAGTCTCAGAGCGGCTCACAATCTCCTTTCCCTTCCTCCCCCACAACAGACACCCTGTGAGGTGGGTGGGGCTGGAGAGGGCTCTCCCAGCAGCTGCCCTTTCAAGGACAACCTCTGCCAGAGCTATGGCTGACCCAAGGCCATGCCAGCAGGTGCAAGTGGAGGAGTGGGGAATCAAACCAGGATCTCCCAGATAAGAGAGCTAGGGCTGACCCAAGGCCATTCCAGCAGGTGCAAGTGGAGAAGTGGGGAATCAAACCCGGTTCTCCCAGATAAGAGAGCTATGGCTGACCCAAGGCCATTCCAGCAGGTGCAAGTGGAGGAGTGGGGAATCAAACCCGGATCTCCCAGATAAGAGTCCACACACTTAACCACTACACCAAACTGGCTCCCCTGAATTAAATAGGATTTACTGCTAAGCAGACCAGTCTAGGACTGCTCTTTAAAAAACTGCTTTTTACCTGGGCCCCCAGCACTGTGTGGCACAGCCTGCCTCCCTTCCTCTCCGCTGCGGGAGCACCAGCATGAGGCAAGCAGGGGGTGCCTCTTTTCCCAGGGCAGGAGGGGGGAGATCAGAAGCAAGCACGCAGCAGTCAGGTGGGAAGGAGCAGTCAGCTGGATCTCATCAGGGACCGGATTGCCTGGGGACTGCTGCAAATTTGATAGGGGACGCTGCCCTCATTGCCTCACTGCTGGCTACAGACCTGCTCATTTACTTGGCAGAAAATGCGTTCATAGGTACAAATGGAAATAAGGTTGTAAGGAGGGGGACTGTAGGAAGGAAAGGTAGCTAAAATTTGTTAACCACAACTTTTCTTTGTCTTGAAAGGTGGGTTGTAAATTAACATTGGAAGCTATTTAACTGCCCACGCGCATCATATGCCACTGCTCTTTATGCCTGAGGTGGTTTAAAATATATAAAATCACAGAATTCATCCCAATATGGTATGTGGCCCTGTTGGATCTTAGTGCAGGGATCTTGCACAGGGAGAGGCAAGTTCGTGCAAGGGTGGCGAAAATTGCTTAACGTAAGAGCCACATAGAATATACGTCAGATGTTTGAGAGCTGTAAGACAGGAAGGTCAGATGTTTGAGAGCTGCGAGGGAGGGAGGGAAGGAGAGGTGGAAAGAAAGCAACTTTAACTGCGTTCTCCAAGCTGCTGACTGGCTTGGCTTGGAGAAGTGATTTAAAGAGAGAAATGCCTTCTCCAAGTCAGCTGACAGGGCAGCGGGGGCTTCGAGAACCACACAATTTATACCACCCCCAGAAAGAGCTGTTTTCACACAGCGATGAAACAAATAATAAAGAGGAATCACAGTGTTAATTAACAGAAAGAATACAATGTTGGAGCCCCCCCCCCCATGGCAGCCGCTCCCAACATCAATATGGGAGATAACTTAATAGCAAAAACAGCCAATCAACTTGATTCTTTCCCCCACCTCCCTATACCAATGTCATATTGAAGGGTTTGAGCTTAAAAAGCCTTTTATATGCCTTCTTTTTAATTGCAGATAATAGTTACATGGTTGGTTGGTAGGTACATTCCCAGGCAGAGCTGTACCCCTGCAAATACATTGAAGTCAGAGTGCTTAGATGGGGGGTAACTGCTTAGGAATGTATTGTTAAGCAGTCTGCCCTCACTGAAGATTGTGTGGGTGAAATCAAATTGCCATTTTGGTGGAACATTTGCTGTGATCAAAATGCTGGGGAACGGTTTTGTTTTTGAAGTTTGTTGAGCTGTCCTGGAGCTCCCGCATTGATTTTCATTGACCTTTCCTCCTATTCATGTGTTCATGTGTTTTGTTGTAATTGGTTTAATAGGGGAGGGACGGTGGCTCAGTGGTAGAGCATCTGCTTGGGAAGCAGAAGATCCCAGGTTCAATCCCTGGCATCTCCAAAAAAGGGTCCAGGCAAATAGGTGTGAAAAGCCTCAACTTGAGACCCTGGAGAGCTGCTGCCAGTCTGAGTAGACAGTACTGACTTTGATGGACCAAAGGTCTGATTCAGTATAAGGCAGCTTCATATGTTCATGTGTGTGTGTGTGTTAAATCTTAAAGTTTTATTGTTTGCCACCTTGAGGAAAACTGAAGTTGGGTGAAAAGGCAGCTTAAATAAATAAATGAAGTGGAGAAATGCAAAAGAAAGGGGACTCTTCTGGTATCTCAGGTGTTTGCATACCATGGGGAAAGTTGAAATGCTCCTGATATCTGGAAGTTCCCTTCCCTTAAGGTCTTTGCAGTGCTGCTTTTAAAACTCCTCAAAGGCTAACTGTGACTCTTTTTAGTGTAAAAATGGGATGGTATTTGTGTATTCATTATATAACCCAGAAGGTGTAAGCTACTTCAGTGTTTGAAATAGAAGCTATAGCAGGGGTGGCCAAACTTGCTTAACGGAAGAGCGATATAGAATAAATGTCAGATGTTTGAGAGCCACAAGACAGGAAGGAAGGAAGACAGACAGACAGGGGGATGGAGGTGTAGGCAGAAAGAAAGCAACTTTAATTTTAAATGCATTCTCCAAGCCAGCCAACGGGGTGGTGGGGGCTTCGAGAATCACACAATGTGAAAGAGCCACATGTGGCTTCCTAGCTGCAGTTTGGCCACCCTTGAGCTATAGATAAGAAAGGTAAGCTGTCGGAATGAACCAGAGTTATATGAAACTACCAGCCTTCGCAAAAGCATGGAGGGTTTCTGTCAGTCGGATTGTACTCTCCCCTGGTTATATTTGCACAAAAGGATGATGCTGTCAACCTCTGGCGTTGATGTGCAGCATTAAGGGAAAGTGTGGAGCAAAAAAAGGGGGGAGCTTCTGCCAGCAGGAGAGGGAGGGTTCCCTTGGTAACAAGGATGAGCAGATGACGTGATCGGTGCCAGGGAACATTGACTTGGGTGCTAGGGCCAATGGGGAAAAGATGCAAATAAACTTTTTCTCCTGGTAGCATCTGGAACTTCCAGTTGCATTTCTTTGAACGTTAAGTGAGTCTGCATAATTGGTGAGTCTGCATAATTGGTGAGTCTGCATAATTGCTTTTATGAAAGTGTAAAAGAATTCAAGTCTGCTAACACGACTGGAATACCAGTGCAATTTCCCAGGGTATAGCCTTTCATGATACAAAGCTCACTTCATCAGATACGTATCTAGTGAGCTGAGCTCTGACTCATGAAAGCTTAAAAATATTTTGCGCTTTTAAGGTGAGACTGGACTTATAATTTGTTCTGCTACTACCGTCTATATTCAGTGGCTCATGCACCATAGCTAGGTACCTAGGTTTGAATGCCTACTCTTCCATGAAGCTCACAGCGTCCCAGTAACTCTCTCTCCGCCTCACCTAGCTCACTGAATTGTTATGTAAAACACTTTTATTTTAGCAACATATGATATTCAAATTCAATAAAACATTAATAAACTCGTTATCTATCTCATACATTGCTATTTTCCACCCTTACTCCCCCCCCCTATATCTTGACTCTCGCCGGTGTCCTTTGATTAAAATACTTATAAAAAGAAGGTGACCTTATCTCTTAAGAATCTTATAAATTAAAGAAAAGAAAGATATAAAACTGTTATTCTTCAAGAAAATACGTATTTCTAATATTACTAATACATAACCCTATCTTCATTGTTATAGTACACCTTCGTTCTTCATTTTAATATTTTTAACGCTTAATTGTTATCAAAAATTGCCCAATGTCCTTTTATTTTCCATTCTTTTTTCTATATATCTTCTGTATTTTCCCCATCATCTTTTAAGATTCTTGTAAGTTTATCCATGTCACTCCATGACATAACTTTAACAACCCAGTCCCATTTTTCCCCGGTATTTTATCTTGCTTCCATAACTGAGCAGGATCTCTACCTCACAGAATTGTTGTGAAGATAATTAGGGAGCAGAACCATGCATGCCACTCTGAGCAACTTGAAAGAAGGAAGGGATAAAAAGGTGCTAGACTGATTTGTGAGGTTCTGGTTTGCCCTATTGATTAGGTTTTTTAAAGCAGGCTTTAAAAATATTATTGACAATCCCGCTTTACCTGCTGTGATATGCTCATATGCTTAGAAGGAGAAAGACGATTTTTAATGCAAATAGTTCATAAACAGTAAAGTACACGAAGGCACTTCGGCTTGGTAAAATATCTTTCTAAGCTTGGCTATGGTGAATCACTGATTCTTCTGTTCATCACTTTGAATGCCCTCTCTGGAACTCTAGCATGCTCATCAAGCATCGGAAGCCGGGAATGGATGGGGACCACAGCAAGTGACAAGTGCCTCAGACCTCCCCCCTGCCCTTGTGCCACATTCCGATCTGAAACTACCTTGAGGAGGGCACTGCGTGCAAGTGGCTACGCGACTCTTTCCCCGACAGAACAAATTGTTGCTCTCAAGGGCCATTTTATATCTGCAGAGCAGCACACAAGGGCAAGGTCTAAGAGCTGACCCAGCTTTTAGCCTTTTTTTTTAAAGATTGCAGCTGTTTTGATGTGTTTTATTAGGAGGTGGTTTGTGGCTTAATTATTTCAATTATGCATTTTAAGCTGCCTTGAGCCATTGGGAAAGGCAGGATATAAATGTTTTAATAAATTATTAAAAATAAACTCCTTCTCCTTGTGGTTCACGCTCCTGATGTAACTCAGGCCCCCACACACTTAGGGACTATGAAACTTCCAGACCATGCCCATGTGCTGACCCGGGAGGTCCCCAGGAAGAATATCACATGCAGTTAGGCTCTGCTTTACAGAACATCCATGACCTGCTGAAAAGCACTCAGTGAGCACCATAACTTGGGTTGGAGTAGGGGTTGCCAATCACCAGGTGGGGCCCAGCGTTCTCCTGCAATTACAACTGAACTGCAAAGATCAGTTGCCCTGGAGGAAATAGCAACTTTGAAGGGTGGATTCTATGGCATCACATTCCTGTTCCCCCCACCCACCCACCCTTGAACTCTGCCCTCCAGGTTCTGCAAACCTGCAGGAATCTCCCAGCATGGAATTTACAATCCTAGGTTGGGGAAGATGGGATGTGAACCTTGGGGCTGGTCATAGGCTTGGAGAAGGATGCCACTTTTCCAGATGGAACACTGAAAAAATATATCAAAGAATTAGTTATTTCCCATAGCCGACGAAAGCCTGTGCTATCTAGATAGGCTATAATTGCCAGTTCCAGTTTCAGAAATTCCCAGAGATCTGAATGTGGTACCCAAATAGTTTTGATCTCCTTGCAGCCAGACTAGACACAAGTCTGCTGCAAGTTGAACTGCCTGTACTAACCAAGCTGAGAACCTTCATAGCATGGACCAGGGCTGATATGGGAATGACCTAGTGTTGGAGCTCTTGTTTGCAAGTCAATAAATAATAGATTCTAGGGAGCTGGATTGATATTGGCAGGGGATGAAGGAGAAAAAGTTGAGCTCTGCAGGACCAAAGGAGATGGTCTTGACCTAAGAGCCAGTGTGGTCCGCTGGTTAGAGTATTAGACTAGGATGTGGGAGACCCAAGTTTGAATCCCCTATCTTCCATGGAAGGTTTCTGGTTGACCTTTGGCCAATCACACAGTCTGCTTAACCTACCTCACAAGGGTTTTGTGCTGGAAAATAAGGAAATGATGTAAGTCCCTTCAGGTTCTCATTGGGGAGGAAAGTGGGGTATAAATGAAGTAAAGGATTCAGAAACAGTGCCCAAATGTCAGGGATGCAATGGATTATTACAACAAAATGGCTGACTTGTTGTTTCAGAAATAAAGTAAGAAAGTGGATGTTCTAGCTTATAAAGATTGCACAGGAGATAAGTTAGGTGAATGTTATATTATGTTTGCACCAGGCTTAATTTTTATTGAGTGTAGACCCTGGTTGGAAACAGAAATGAAGTCTTGGATGTGTTTAATGTCCACAACAATTGCTGCCCCACAGTATTCATTACCCCAAGGATCCACAAGAGACTGGGCCAATGGGAAGTCGCATGCCATAACAACTTCAGTGCTTTGCTTTCCAGCCTGTTTTTCTCTCTGCCTTTTTGTTTATCTGACTCTGGATGAGTATTGTTGGGGACCACCTGCAAAAGCAGCTACTGATCGGAGGAGTGGGGGGGGGGGGGGAGATGCAGGTTCCTGTGTATAAAGATGGGAGAAGCAAGGCAAATGGGTGTGTTGAATCTCATCAAATGGAAGACATAATGAAAAACATGCTCCAGTGAGCTGTATTTTTAGAACTTGAGAAAAAAAGACTTTGAATCTTTTTGTTCTCATTAGTTCGGGAGTGTTCCAATCCTAATGGAATCCTGACAGCCTGTGGAGACAAAAGTGAGAGACAGTTTTAATTGCTGGGCTTGAAGTTTTTTATGCACATGACTCAATTCTTCTGAAAGCAAAATGGGACTTGGCTGCATTTCCTCAGTAATTCCAAGCATCACACCATTTTGCATCATGCAAGTAGGTCATGGAAGCTCTGAAGCTACCAAGTTTGTTCTACTGTTCTTCGGAGCTGTTCTTACAAGCTTTGAGCAGTAAGTGTGGTAACCAGAAACGTTGGGGAGGGGAGATGTTTGTTAGGATTAGGTTGGAGTAATGGACAGCTTCAAAGCTCTATGCAACCAGGGGCCAACATACCTTCAGAACCACCTCTCCCCATATGAACCCTGTAGGTCCCTAAGATCAGCACCCCAACAACTTCTGGTGGAGACATCTGAGTTGCCTCGATTAGGGCTTGGGCCAAAAAGGCCCCGTCCCCTGCCTGGTGGAATGAGCTCCCCTCGGAAATCTGGGCCCTGCAGGACCTGTTCCAGTTCTGCAGGGGCTGCAAAACAGAGCTCTTCTGCTAGGCCTTCAGTTGAGGCAGCAGTCGTCACTAGCTATTAGTCCCCCCCATACACACACAATTCCAGTGACTTGGGATCTGATGGACTTTTGGACTGATAGGTTACTACTGTAGAGGCAGTTTGCATTTTTAGCTGTTTTATATTGAAATTTTAACTTGTTTTTAACTGTTTTATTGTTTGGTTCTTTGGGGGAACCTGCCCTGAGCCTGGTTTGTGGGAAGGACAGGATATTAGTCAAATAAAATAAATAAATACTGGGAAAATGATGGGCTGTGCAGATTTTTAATAACTTTGCTTGGGCAGCAACTGCCACTATAGCACAAGGACCTTCACTGTGACTGAAGGTAAGTTGCCGCAGCTATTCGGTGGCTGACTGTGCCTCTTGCAACAACCATTTTGCAGCAGTGATTTTGTGGCTGCACGTACCACACAGTGTCAGAATTACAAAAAGTTTGGGAACCCCCTGATGTATGATATGGATTATCTTGTTTTTTGCTGCTGATTTCTAATTTCTCTAACCTACTGCATGCCATTTTTATTTATTGCGTCTTATACTGCCTTTATTATA
This sequence comes from Heteronotia binoei, assembly GCF_032191835.1. Classification (NCBI taxonomy): domain Eukaryota; kingdom Metazoa; phylum Chordata; class Lepidosauria; order Squamata; family Gekkonidae; genus Heteronotia; species Heteronotia binoei. The sequence continues at coordinate 9,424,423 of NC_083239.1, read as the reverse complement.
TTGTGTTCTAATTTTGTGATCCAATATCATGGTATCGTTTAGTGTATGTCTTACAGCTCCTGTTGCATTGTTTTTAAAATTTTGTAATCATTCTTGAGTCTCAGCAAGAAAGGTAGACTATAAAATAACTGCACAGCTGGCTGATTCCTGAACATTCCGCACAGCCTTGAGTAATGATCTGAAACTGTGTGGTTTCTGTCTGAGTGTCCCATCAAGAGGTGACAAAGACGTATCTCTTCGCTGGGGTCTCTTTAGATGCCAGTTGCTGTTCAAAGGACAATTTCCTTTGTTTCCTTTTAGTGCATTGTTATTGGATAAATCAAAGCACTTTGAATATGAATATATATGAATATATGAAGCTGCCTTATACTGAATCAGACCCTTGGTCCATCAAAGTCAGTATTGTCTTCTCAGACTGGCAGCGGCTCTCCAGGGTCTCAAGCTGAGGTTTTTTCACACCTATTTGCCTGGACCCTTTTTAGTTGGAGATGCCGGGGATTGAACCTGGGACCTCCTGCTTCCCAAGCAGATGCTCTACCACTGAGCCACCGTCCCTTTGTTCAGCTTCTGACGCATATAATATGATGCACTGCATAAGATAACACTCGTAGCCCAGAGTCTTGTAGCCTGTTGATAATCATTGGGCACGTATCTATGTTTCTGTTCCTATAGCACCTTGTAATGGTTTGGAGGACTGCAGAACAGTTGATCCACCCTGTAGATAATGCTCACATGCCTTCTGATCACCGAGAATTAATTCCACACGCTGTTTAATTTTCCTCATCACTAAAAACTAGAATAAATGCCCCCATTAAACTTTTCTTGCTGCATATTGGCGTATTTCTGTATGTGTTTCCAAGGAGCAAACAGAATTCCTAAGAAGTCTTGCCCATTGGGTTTCTCCACTTCCCAAGTCTGTGATTCTTGAGGAATTGCAAAGTTTGGTTTTATTGTCCGGCCACGAGCAAAGGTAGAACTGATGCACTGCAGTGCAGCAGCAAAGGTGCTAACTTGGTACTCTGTCGTTTCTCCTCTAGGATTCCATGTCATCCCAACAATTTCCAGTATAGTCCCGGAGAGCTGCTTGCTCATTGTGGTAGGACTGCTTGTCGGAGGGCTGATCAAGGCTGTAGGAGAGGACCCCCCAGTGCTACAGTCGAACATCTTCTTCCTTTTCCTTCTCCCACCCATAATCCTGGATGCTGGCTACTTCCTGCCCTTGCGCCAGTTTACTGAGAACTTGGGCACCATCCTGATGTTTGCAGTGCTGGGGACGCTGTGGAATGCCTTCTTTGTGGGTGCCCTGCTGTACTGTGTGTGCCAGATCAGTGTGACTGGCTTAAGCCACATTGGCCTCTTGGCCAACCTGCTTTTTGGCAGTATCATCTCGGCTGTGGACCCCGTGGCCGTGCTGGCTGTGTTCGAGGAGATCCACATCAATGAGCTCTTGCACATCTTGGTGTTTGGAGAGTCGTTGCTGAATGATGCCGTCACTGTGGTAAGTGGGAACACAGCTGAAAGCAACCTTGCCCGAAGGCAAAGAGAGGCTGCTACCTCAGGCTTTCATTTGAAGAGATAAATGTGAGGGGGGCGGGCACCTTTGGAAGGAATAAGAGCTATAGCTGAACATGAGAGTATAAGTCTAAGGCTTTCTTTTGCTAAGTGTGACCAAGGGTCTGTGCAGTTGAGCTTTCTGTCCCTAGTAGTGGACAGTCATATGCCACGTGAGACCTTGAATGTCATATGAACATATGAAGCTGCCTTCTACTGAATCAGACCCTCGGTCCATCACTTCTCAGACTGGCAGCGGCTCTCCAGGGTCTCAAGCTGAGGTTTTTCACACCTATTTGCCTGAACCCTTTTTTGGAGATGCCACGGATTGAACCTGTGACCTTCTGCTTCCCAAGCAGATGCTCTACCACTGAGCCACCGTCCCTCCCCTGACTGGCAGTGGCTCTGCAGGGTCTCAAGCTGAGGTTTTTCACACCTATTTGCCTGGACCCTTTTTTGGAGATGCCGGGAATTGAACCTGGGACCTTCTGCTTCCCAAGCAGATGCTCTACCACTGAGCCACCATCCCTCCTACATATGAAGCTGCCTTATACTGAATCAGACCCTCAGTCCATCAAAGTCAGTATTGTCTTCTCAGACTGGCAGCGGCTCTCCAGGGTCTTAAGCTGAGGTTTTTCACGCCTACTTGTCTGGACCCTTTTTTGGAGATGCCGGGGATTGAACCTGGGACCTTCTGCTTCCCAAGCAGATGCTCTACCACTGAGCCACAGCCCCATTCATGGCTCTCCAGCGTCTCAAGCTGAGGTTTTTCACACCTATTTGCCTGGACCCTTTTTTGGAGATGCAACGGATTGAACCTGGGACCTTCTGCTTCTCAAGCAGATGCTCTACCACTGAGCCACCGTCCCTCATGGCTATATGTTTGATCCCAGCAAGCAGAAGAAGAAGATATTGGATTTATATCCCGCCCTCCACTCCGAAGAGTCTCAGAGCAGCTCACAATCTCCTTTACTTTCCTCCCCCACAATAGACACCCTGTGAGGTGGGTGGGGCTGGAGAGGGCTCTCACAGCAGCTGCCCTTTCAAGGACAACCTCTGCCAGAGCTATGGCTGACCCAAGGCCATTCCAGCAGGGGCAAATGGAGGAGTGGGGAATCAAACCTGGTTTTCCCAGATAAGAGTCCGCACACTTAACCACTACACCAAACTGGCTCTCCACAGCAATGGGAAGTATGCTACTTCTAGTCTTGGAGTCTCCTTCTACAAACCAAAAACCAAGTCTTCATAGTTTAGCCTAGTGTGCCTTGCAAGGGTAAGTCAGAGGAACCAGAATCCAAGGACTAGGAGCAAAGAGGGGGAGGTCTAGTAGAAGCCTGAGGGGAGGGACGGTGGCTCAGTAGTAGAGCATTGCTTGGTAAGCAGAAGGTCCCAGGTTCAATCCCTGGCATCTCCAAAAAAGGGTCCAGGCAAATAGGTAGAAGAAGAAGAAGAAGAAGAAGAAGATATTGGATTTATATCCTGCCCTCCACTCCGAAGAGTCTCAGAGCAGTTCACAATCTCCTTTACCTTCCTCCCCCACAACAGTCATCCTGTGAGGTGGGTGGGGCTGGAGAGGGCTCTCACAGCAGCTGCCCTTTCAAGGACAACCTCTGCCAGAGCTATGGCTGACCCAAGGCCATGCTAGCAGGTGCAAGTGGAGGAGTGGGGAATCAAACCCGGTTCTCCCAGATAAGAGTCCGCACACTTAACCACTACACCAAACCGGCTCTCCTTACCTGGTGTGAAAAACCTCAGCTTGAGACCCTGGAGAGCTGCTGCCAGTCTGAGTAGACAATACTGACTTTGATGGACCGAGGGCCTGATTCGGTATAAGGTAGCTTCATATGTTCATATGAGCATCAGCTGCAGTTGGTAGCGCTTCTTATGTAAAACAAAGGGAACTGAGGAATAAGCTAGAAGTTAAAAGAGTTGTTAGCTGGGGCTTGAATCTTTGCCGGCTGTTGACGATTTTGCCGATAGTGTGTAGGGAAAGGTGGAGAAGTGAGAGGCAGTTGTACCTTCACAATAGCCATTGCAGAACTCTGAGACGGTCAGTTTCCTGCTGTTTTCAATCCATTTTCCCCCAGAGGGTTGGTGCTTTGTGGGGAAGTCATTCATGAAGTCACTCCAGCCCCTCACATCCTCTCTAACCTTCCCCACCTTGTGCTGCTGCAAGAATGGAGAGGGACCAAACCAAAGAACGAAGTCTGTGAAATAATATACCAGCAAGAACACATCCAAATAGTTTTGTATTAAATTAAGATGGGATTACTGACTTCAACCAGGTTTCCTGCTTGCAGTCCCTGATGCAGGCTACAGTCTTCACCTCATCCAAGATAAGGAGGATCAAGCAGAATCTTTACCACCTGCTTCTGTTTGGAACCAGGGATGCTAAAGGGTGTTAAGAGGTGACTAATCCATATAAACTTTATTTGTTACAGTGTACTCCAAAAGGTGCATTCAGGTGAGTAGTCATGTTGGTCTAAAACAACAGAACACAAAAAAAAATGGGATTTTTCTACCTGGTTTTAAAATTTCTGGAAATTTTACATTTCTAGGCAAAATATAAACTTCTCCTACAGTAGGTTAGCTGTTCAAGGGGAATAGTTGTTTCCTACTCTGCTCCCAACAAGCAAATTTGGTTTGCAATTTATTGATGCTTTCCCACCCCTTGAGCATCATCTTTTGGGAGGAGAGGGGAAAGAAGAATTATATCAGTTGCTTTGGGTCCTCAAAAGGGAGAATGATGGGGTGGAAATGAAGCAAATAAGTACATTCAAAGCTCTTCAGGTATGTTCTACTAACAGTACTTTGTAAAGCAAATTAGCATACTTAATGTTGTGGACAGGAGACTGCTATTCAGAGACTCTGGTCGTTTTCGCACTCACCTTCAGCCGGCGCGACCCCCCTCTTCACCGCGCAGGATCTGCGCGGATTTCGCACTAAACGCCGCGGAGCAGCCTTTTGCGCCGGAAACTCCCGGCGCAAAAGCCGCTCAAACGGAAACCGCCCAAAAGCAGTTTCCGTTTGAGCGGCTTTTGCGCCGGGAGTTTCCGGCTCTTCCGGCTGCTCCGCGGCGTTTAGTGCGAAATCCGCGCAGATCCTGCGCGGTGAAGAGGGGGGGGGTCGCGCCGGCTGAAGGTGAGTGCGAAAACGACCAATGAGTTGCCTAAGGCCAGTGAGCAAGTCTGTGGAGGAAGCTAGATTTGACACAGGGACTTTAATGATGAATGTACAACATAACAGCAATCCAAGTGCTGGAAAATGTAGCCAGATAATGGTTTTGCCTCCAGTACTTCGTTGGTCACAGTTGCTTTGGGTGAGAGCAGCTTTTCAAAGCTGAAAATGATAAAAAACTGTCTGTTTTCTTCAGTGCCCCAAGAGAGACCCGAAGAGCTTTGCCACACTTTTCAATTGATGACTTTGCTTAATTATCATTAATACAATTGGCAAGACATAGTTCTTACCAATTGCCTTAATCCAATCTTAACTAGATTTTGTTGCTGTTGTTCAGTCGCAAAGTCGAGTCCGACTATTTGCGACCCCGTGGGCAAAGTCACGTCAGGCCCTCCCGTCTTCCACCATCCTCCAAAGTTTGCGCAAATTCGTGTTTGTTTCATCAGTAACGCTGTCCAGCCATCTCATCTTTTGCCGTCCCCTTCTTCTTTTGCCTTCTGTCTTTCCCTGCATCAGGATCTTCTCCAGAGAGTGCTCCCTTCTCATTTGTGGCCAAAGTATTTGAGCTTCAGCTTCAGCATCTGACCTTCCAGGGAACAGTCAAGAGTCTTCTCCAGCACCACATCTCAAAAGCATCTATTCTTCTGCGCTTGGCCTTCCTTATGGTCCAGCTCTCACATACATTACTACTGGGAATACCATTGCTTTGACTATATGGACTTTTCTTGGCAGGGTGATGTCTCTACTTTTTATTATACTGCCCAGGTTCGCCATAGCTGTCCTCCCAAGGAGCAAGCGTCTTTTAATTTCATGGCTACAGTCACCATCTGCAGTGATCTTGGATCCCAGAAATGTGGTCTGTCACTACTTCCATGTCTTCCCCTTCTATTTGCCAAGGTGTGATGGGGCCGGATGCCATGATCTTAGTTTTTTTGATGTTGAGTTTCAAGCTTACTTTTGTGCTCTCCTCTTTCTCCCTCAACAAGAGGTTCTTTAGGTCTTCTTCACTTTCTGCCATTAGAGTGGTATCATCTGCATATCTGAGGTTGTAGATGTTTTTCCTGGCAGTCTTAATTCTGGCTTTTGTTTCATCCAGGCCAGCATTCCGCATGATGTACTCTGCATATAAATTAAATAAGCAGGGTGACAATATACATCCTTGTCGAACTCCTTTCCGTATTCTAAACCAATCAGTTGTTCCATATCCTGTTCTGATGGTTGCTTCTTGACCCTTATACAGGTTTCTCAGGAGACATGTGAGGTGGTCTGGTACTCCCATCTCTTTAAGGACTTGCCACAGTTTGTTGTAATCCACACAATTTACGGCTCAGTTATTTATGCATCTTGACTCTAATTAGCCCTTCCAATCCTGACAACACCCTCCCCGTCCTCTACCTATATGGAATGGTTGGTGACATCTGTTTCAACATATCTGAAGAAGTGTGCATGCACAGAAAAGCTCATACCTCGTTGGTCTCAAAGGTGCCTCTAGACTCAAACTTGGTTCTGATTCTTCAGACCAAACATGGCTACCCACTTGAATAGATTTTCTCCTGTCCTTCTGAAGGGTTTTGCCGCAAAATATGCATTTTGCCTGCATATTGGCTGTCTTGTTTGCATTGCGATCCTTTGAAAAGTTAGGTTGACTTGAGTCAGTTGAACTCCGGATTGGGGGGGGGGGGGGGGATGTCAGACGTTGGAACTTCAAATAAAAACAAATCATTTTGTTTCAAAATTAATCCATTTATTTGAGAACTAGTGGTCTGGGATAGAAGCCAATTGAGTTTGATACATTCCAAGGCTACGCTTGGTATTTTGTCGTGCACATGAAAGCAAAACAATAAAGTCGTCCTCACACCCAGAGAGACAGTTGTCTGTTCCCATACCTTCCTTATCTCATTCCCCGGGAAGGAACCCCGCTGGTTACCTTGGGGCAAGCCATCTTCAAAGGCTCAAGGCGCCTGCTGGTGCCAAGTGAGGAATTCCTCACTTGTGGTTTGCAACTGTCCCTCTCTGTTTGAAATGCAGATCTTTATTCCCATGGTTAGTAATAGCAAACAAAATGGCGTTAGTTAGGGCAAGAGAGCACATCTAATCAAGGTACATTCTAAGGTAAGTTACAATGTCTGACAGGCAATCAAGGGATAGCACTGTTAGCCTTATGTTGCCACGTGTCACTTGAATGTTCATACTTGAGTCTTCCTGTTTTGCTTAGCAAGATAATGAGTCAACTGGGAATAAGGGCTAAACTGCATGTTACAAATTTTAACAAGTCAGGTCTGGGGCTTGTTCCCCCCACATTTATACAGGAGCTATGGAGAAAGTATTTTTTAAAGTGCACAGGGGCTTGATTTGGAGCAGGGAGAGGAGGAGCCCCTGTCTCTCCCCACCCGCCTCACCATTTTTCCAAGTTGAAACAGAGCTACAGGGGAGTAATTTGCTGTGGAGCCTTATTTATGTTTTATCTTGGGAAAATAGCGTGAGGGGGAAGGAAGGTGGGTACCTCCCCCTGTGATGTTATCATAAACCAAATCAGAAGAAGAAGAAGAAGATATTGGATTTATATCCCGCCCTCCACTCCGAAGAGTCTCAGAGCGGCTCACAATCTCCTTTCCCTTCCTCCCCCACAACAGACACCCTGTGAGGTAGATGAAGATAATTGGATTTATATCCCGCCCTCCACTCCAAAGAGTCTCAGAGCGGCTCACAATCTCCTTTCCCTTCCTCCCCCACAACAGACACCCTGTGAGGTAGATGAAGATATTGGATTTATATCCCGCCCTCCACTCCGAAGAGTCTCAGAGCGGCTCACAATCTCCTTTACCTTCCTCCCCCACAACAAACACCCTGTGAGGTGGGTGGGGCTGAGAGGGCTCTCACAGCAGCTGCCCTTTCAAGGACAACCTCTGCCAGAGCTATGGCTGACCCAAGGCCATTCCAGCAGGTGCAAGTGGAGGAGTGGGGAACCAAACCCGGTTCTCCCAGATAAGAGTCCGCACACTTAACCACTACACCAAACCAGGCCTGTAGCCACAAGGGGGCCTGTGGGGGCACTGCCCCTTGACTGACAGGCAAGCCCCCTCCCCTGGCTTCCAGGGGGCCTCCAGGGTGCAGTCTGATTCTTTTCCCATTTTCTTTTTGCCGTGGCTGAGCCATCGAAGCATCATCAGTGGCAGCCAGAGCCAGGAGAACTGAGGAAGTCACAGTGCATTGCAGTAAGAAAAGCAACACGTGGAGAGGAGGGGGGCAAAGGAAGCCATGTGGAATGGACTGGGGAGGGGGGGGGACAGGTGGAGCTCCTGACTGAAAAGTGCCAGGGTGGGAAAGAGGGAGGTGGAAGGAAACCCCCCTGCTAGGACGCAAGGTGCTGTCTCTTCTTCACTCCAAAGTTTTATGGTTTGCTGCCTCAATTTGGCCACATTCAGAGCCTCCAGCTTTTGCTCCTACCCCAGGAAGTTTCTGAGAAGCGGCAAGTGGATGGGAAAAAGTGCCCCCTGACTTTTTAAAAGCCCCCCAACTTGTAAAATCCTGGCTACAACCCTGAATCAGGCCCCTTTGCACGTCAGAAATTCCACTCCCTGTAACGTCTGCTTGCAGGCAAAGTGAATCCCTAGACCCGAGTCACTCAAATCCATAACATATAGTTTGGCCTGAAGTCACGTTAATTTTTTTTAAGGCTATTCGTTCTGGCCGATTGCTTTCTTTACTAGGTATGCAAATCTCTGTGCTGCCTCCCTATCTTATGTGCACCAAAACCAAGACGGTGACACTTCAAAAAAGAGAGAGAGAGAGAAAGAGCAGCAGCAGCCATTGTTTGCAGTTTTTTAATGCTGTTGATGTTGCTTTAGTTGATTTCTTTGTTTCTGTTATTGCCTAGATGAAATAGATATTCCAAGGCAGTTACATTAGAGACTTGCACTCCAACAGGGTGAATGTTGCGGATTTTTAAAGCTACCTCTTGATCATTTCCGTCCCTCCCTTTCTCACGTTACTGATTTGCCACCATTTTCATGTCAGCTGGCCATCTCTCATCACGGCTTTCTTGGGCTGAGATCCTGTCTCCCTCTTTTCTTTCCCTCCAGGTCCTCTACCACCTTTTCGATGAGTTCGCCACCCTTGACAAAATCACCTTCACTGACATCATCCTGGGTTTCCTCAGCTTCTTCGTGGTATCCCTTGGGGGTGTCTTCGTCGGGGTAGTCTATGGCATCACCGCTGCCTTCACTTCCCGCTTCACTTCTCACATCCGTGTCATCGAGCCTCTCTTCGTCTTTCTCTACAGCTACATGGCATACCTGTCAGCAGAACTCTTCCACCTTTCAGGCATCATGGCGTAAGTATTGGCAGGCTGGGCCTTTGAAGCCAAACTCCAGTGGGGAATCTGCCAGCTCAGAGGCGCGCCTCTTCTTTTTTTTTAATCTCACTTTTTAGACAAAATCTGATTCCCAAAGCAGTAATATTTCAGTAAGGACTTCCATTTGCAGTTACTCTACATAAATGGGCATAAAAGAGAGGCTCTTAGAGTGTCAGGCTAGGATCTGGGAGACCCAGGTTCAAATGTTCCATTCTGCCATGGAAATTTGCTGGGTGACCTTGGGCCAGTCACATACACTCAGCCTAACCTACCTCACAGGATTGTTGTGAGGATAAAATTGAACATATGAAGCTGCCTTCTACTGAATCAGACCCTCGGTCCATCAAAGTCAGTATTGTCTCCTCAGACTGGCAGAGGCTCTCCAGGGTCTCGAGCTGAGGTTTTTCACACCTCTTTGCCTGGACCCTTTTTTGGAGATGCCGGGGATTGAACCTGGGACCTTCTGCTTCCCAAGCAGATGCTCTACCACTGAGCCACCATTCCTCCTGCATATGACGCTGCCTTCTACTGAATCAGACTCTCGGTCCATCAAAGTCAGTATTGTCTACTCAGACTGGCAGCGGCTCTCCAGGGTCTCAAGCTGAGGTTTTTCACACCCCTTTGCCTGGACCCTTTTTTGGAGATGCCAGGGATTGAACGTGGGACCTTCTGCTTCCCAAGCAGATGCTCTACCACTGAGCCACTGTCCCTCCCCAAACATATGAACATATGAAGCTGCCTTATACTGAATCAGACCCTTGGTCCATCAAAGTCAGTATTGTCTTCTCAGACTGGCAGCGGCTCTCCAGGGTCTCAAGCTGAGGTTTTTCACACCTATTTGCCTGAACCCTTTTTTGGAGATGCCAGGGATTGAACGTGGGACCTTCTGCTTCCCAAGCAGATGCTCTACCACTGAGCCACTGTCCCTCCCCAAACATATGAACGTATGAAGCTGCCTTATACTGAATCAGACCCTTGGTCCATCAAAGTCAGTATTGTCTTCTCAGACTGGCAGCGGCTCTCCGGGGCCTCAAGCTGAGGTTTTTCACACCTATTTGCCTGAACCCTTTTTTGGAGATGCCAGGGATTGAACCTGGGACCTTCTGCTTCCCAAGCAGATGCTCTACCACTGAGCTACTGTCCCTCCCCGTTGAGAAGAGAAGAATACAGAGGCTTCTTTGGGGTCCCCAGTGGAGGAAAAAGAAGGCAAAAATGAATAAAACATATTGTAAAGTAAGGCTTGCTTTAGCCCTGGCAATGGAGGAGGGCAAAAAGAGTCATTGGTGGCATTTCATACCGTCTCTCATTTTTAAAGGAGGCTGCTACTGGGACACAGAACTGCTTTGTACAATGAGCGGCCCAGCCAAAACAAGGCACTTTATGACTTCGACTTCCTGTGGCGTCTGGTTGAGCTAGCATTGGGTTTAAATCGAGCCTTAAAAGAGCAGCCATGTCAAGCAAGGAGAGTGGGAGAAAATTTAGGCTGGTCTTCCCTTTTCTGGAATGAAGGTGGGAAACTTCTTTATGTTGAGCCGGATCATTGGTAGATCTGTTGCAGTACAATCTGCCCCAACCCTTCTCAAGAGGCCTGAGTAGAAATGTAAACATTTCTGGAAATTTTGAAGGGGTAGGAGAACCCAGGAAATTCGGGGAAAATTGAAATATAGACAATACTATCTAATTAATAATAATAATAATAATAAACTTTTATTTACCGTATTTTTCGCACCATAAGATGCACTCCCCCCCCAAAAAAAAAGTGTGGGGGGAAAGTGTGTGCGTCTTATGGAGTGAAGGTACGTACCTTCCTCCGGGGGGGGGGGGGTGGGATCCGCTGCCTCCGCCTCTGATCCTGGCGCTTCCCCCACGCCTGCGTGCCTGGCTGGGAGACAAGCGGCGAGATCGCTCCCTGCGAAGTGCTGGGTTTGCGGTGGGGGCGGAGGAAGCGATCTCGCCGCTTGTCTCCCAGCCAGGCACCTGCGTCTAATGGTCTGGAGCGTCTAATGGACCGAAAAATATGGTATATCCCGCCCTCCCCGCCAAGGCAGGGGCGCACTTCCTCCGGTAGCTGATTCCACCAGTGGGGAGCCATAATTGAGAAGGCCTGCTCTCTCGTTGTTTTCAGTTTGGCCTTCCTTGGTCCAGGGATTTTTAGGAGATTTTGGGAACTAGATCTCAGTGCTCTCTGGGGAACATATGGAGAGAGACGGTCCCTAAGGTAGGTGTTAAAACTTAGCGTTTTAACAACATAAAATGCATTATTTGTAACTTAGTATATAAAGTTTATGGCTTTGTGTTTGAGTAGAATTAAAGTGCACCCAAAAGAGAGAGCCACAAACTGCTGTGCTCTGTGAAACCTTAGTACGCTTATCTTAGTTTTTGCCATCGGAGAGGGAGGGAAAAATAAAAGCTGGAAATATTAGACACACCTTTTGTAGTGGACGAAGGAGTGTTGTTTGAACAGTTGTAATAGAGCTAGGAGCTCATCTGGGTATTGAGCTAAGGTTTGTAACATGGAAAACAGTGAACCATTTATCAAAGATTTCAGGTTTTCACGGCTGGTAACATCATTAGGGTTCGTAGAATCTTTTGGGCTCAAGTGCCGTGTTCTACTGGAGAAAGTTTTTCTTCCAGATGTTTCGTTCTCAGCTGCGGAGAACATCCTCAGTGGCGTTGCAGCCGGAGCAGGCTGTTCTCCGCAGCCGAGAACGAAACGTCTGGAAGTAAAACTTTCTCCAGTAGAACACGGCACTTGAGCCCGAAAGATTCTACAAACCCTAGTGAACCATTTAATTGCATGCTATAGCATATTCATTATGGGAAAAATGAGCCATGGTTGAAGAGGCATGAACAAGTTTGTTGTTGGGTATGTAGGAAATATACATACTTAAATGAGTAGTACGTTCAAATCATCAAACGCTGGCCTATGCTTTCCTTGCAACCTAGGATTTGATGCAGTCACCCAGTCCTGGTTTTAGAATCCTTCTTGGGAGGAAAGTGCAAACCACAGTTCACAAGTTTACACACAATGGTTTTCGAGGGAGAGCTGACCAAAAGCAGGCAGGGACCTCCGGTATCCCCCAGGTTCATGCACGTAGCAATAAACTTTGGTTTGCCATTCTGTCTGAACTTTACAGTGCATCTCTGAATCCTAATCCTTTGGTACTTTGTGTATTTATTTTATTTACTATTATTACTTATTTAATCAATTCATACCCGGGTTTTCTCCCCAGTGGGAGCCCAGTGTGGCTTAAATCATCGTCCTCCGTTTTATCCTCGTAATAGCCCTGTGAGGTAGGTGAGGCTAAGTGTACGTGGATCAGCCCAAGGTCACCCAGTGAGTTTCCATGGCAGAGTGGGGGATTTGAACCTGGTTCTCTCAGATCTTAGTTTGGCACTTTAACCGCTATACCGTACTTGAAGCTTGTGATGGTGATTTTCTGTTCTTTTCCCCTCTCGCCATTTATTGATACAGTAAAAGGAATCTTCTCCTATGGGGTTGGAAGTCCAGCTAGCCCAGTACTAAGTATCCAGTATCTCAGGGGGCGTTTTCGCACTGACCTTAATCGGCAGCGATGCCCCTCTTTAGCGCGCAGGATCTGCCCGGATTTCACACCAATTGCCGCGGAGCACCCGGAAGACCCGGAAAGTCCAGTTTCCATTTGCGCCGCAAAAGCCGCGGGACTTTCCGGCTCTTCCGGGTGCTCCGCGGCAATTGGTGCGAAATCCGGGCTGATCCTGCGCGCTGAAGAGGGGCGACACTGCCGATTAAGGTCAGTGCGAAAATGCCCACTGTCTTTCCTGGTCCTGAGCCTTGAGAGTTTTTAACTGAGAGCGTTTTCGCACTTACCTTAAGCCGGAGCGACGTCCCTCTTCACCGCGCAGCGTCTGCACGGTTTTCGCACTAATTGCTCCGCAGCACCTGGAAGAGCCGCAAAGTCCCGCGGCTTTTGCGTCGCAAATGTAAACCGCCAAAAACCAGTTTACACTTGCGACGCAAAAGCCGCGGGACTTTGCGGCTCTTCCAGGTGCTGCGTTGCAATTAGTGCGAAAACCACGCAGACGCTGCGCGGTGAAGAGGGACGTCGCTCCGGCTTAAGGTAAGTGCGAAAATGCCCTGAGTTTGTTATAGATTTAACCTGGGAGCTTTTATACAAAATGTGTCATCTGCCCAAAGAGCACTGGTTCCTTCCCTTCTATCCTAGACATTGCATTTGAATGACACTGGAATGTAGGGTCACCAAGCCTGACACCTGGGAGGGAAATGACCATTTCTTGTGATTTCTGTGATTTCCTATACTCTGTTTCTTCCTTCCTTTGCAGGCTCATTGCTGCTGGGGTAGTTATGCGCCCTTACGTGGAGGCCAACATCTCCCATAAATCCCACACCACCATCAAGTACTTCCTGAAGATGTGGAGCAGTGTCAGCGAGACCCTCATTTTCATCTTTTTGGGTGTCTCCACTGTGGCTGGAAAGCACCGCTGGGACTGGACCTTTGTCATCTGCACCCTGATTTTTTGCTTGATTGCCAGGGTCTTAGGTGAGGTTCTCAGGGTCAAAGGAGGAGGTTTGTACATGTGTGTAGACCTCAGAATTTAGCCATTTGTCCAGAGTGCAGGCATCCCTAAAATGCTAAGAATGAAAGACCTGAAAGGGGCAGGATTCCCCAAGAGAAGGAAACTTCCTTAGCTTACACCAGTGGTTCTCTTTGAATTGCAGTTCTCTGGCAATGGCTTGTGAGGGTCAGACTCCTAGGCTGGAAGAGGAAACTCTTGCCCTCCCTCCTTCCAGTGATGGGAAAGGAGAAAAGGGTGAAGATGTTGTACTGAGAGCATAGTTCTCTGTCTTGCCAGTTTGGTGTAGTGGTGAAGCGTGCGGACTCTTCTCTGGGAGAACTGGGTTTGATTCCCCACTTTTCCACTTGCACCTGCTAGCATGGCCTTGGGTCAGCCATAGCTCTGGCAGAGGTTGTCCTTGAAAGGGCAGCTGCTGTGAGAGCCCTCTCCAGCCCCACCCACCTCACAGGGTGTCTGTTGTGTGGGAGGAAGGGAAAGGAGATTGTGAGCCGCTCTGAGACTCTTCGGAGTGGAGGGCGGGATATAAATCCAATATCTTCATCTACCTCACAGGGTGTCTGTTGTGGGGGAGGAAGGGAAAGGAGATTGTGAGCCGCTCTGAGACTCTTCGGAGTGGAGGGTGGGATATAAATCCAATATCTTCATCCACCTCACAGGGCGTCTGTTGCGGGGGAGGAAGGGAAAGGAGATTGTGAGCTGCTCTGAGACTCTTCGGAGTGGAGGGCGGGATATAAATCCGATATCTTCATCTACCTCACAGCGTGTCTGTTGTGGGGGAGGAAGGTAAAGGAGATTGTGAGCCGCTTTGAGACTCTTCGGAGTGGAGGGTGGGATATAAATCCAATATCTTCATCCACCTCACAGGGCGTCTGTTGCAGGGGAGGAAGGGAAAGGAGATTGTGAGCTGCTCTGAGACTCTTCGGAGTGGAGGGCGGGATATAAATCCAATATCTTCATCTACCTCACAGCGTGTCTGTTGTGGGGGAGGAAGGTAAAAGAGATTGTGAGCCGCTCTGAGACTCTTTGGAGTGGAGGGCGGGATATAAATCCAATATCATCTTCTTCTTCTTGTGCCTGGCAGAAGTGGAGTAGTGTAGGTATGCCAAGCAAACATTTAAAACATTGTTTTAAAAGATACAGAAACAAAAAGTAAAAGTAAATAGAGAAGTAACAAAATATATGTACATAAACACTCACCCTTCTACAGTTTCAAACAGCTCATACATAACACTAACAATATCTTCAATTATTTTCATAACAATTATTTTCCTTCCTTTCCTTCTTTGCACAAGGTAATCTTATTTTTTTTCCTATTATGCTTTTCAATAGGATTTGTAAGCTACCTTGAGTCACAGGTGAAAGTGAGATATAAGTATTTGAATAAATAAGTAGTTTGGGCAGATTGATAGGGGGATGGGCAGGTGGGAAATGACTGCTGGGCACTCCTATATACCCTATGGAGATCAGTTGCCATAGAATATAATGGAGAATTGATCCATAGATATCTGGGGCTCTGGAGGGGCTGTTTTTTGAGGTAGAGGCACCACATTTTCACCATAGCATCTGGTACTTCTCCTCAACCTCCTCCCTCCCCAATGAGTTTAACTGATGAGCCACCAGTCCAGTTGAAGAGCAGGAGAGCAGTGGGCGGGGGAGGGGAGGAGGACGGCAGATGTGTGTGGCCACCAACTCCTCGGACCAGCTGTGCTGTAAAGAAAATCCCTGCACTGGCCTCAAGGAATCTGTGCATTGGCATAGCCCAGCGCACGCTACAGGGAATTCTACTACTAATATAGTGGAGGCGGGGTGGGTGAGATTTGACTTGATTCTGTTGTCTCTTATAACGTTTAAATTGTTCTTAAAATCTAGTTTAAATATAATTTAAAAGAATTTATTCTGAGATTTTTACAAGGCTATGGAGGTAATATTCTAAAGAACTAATTTACACAATAGTCAAATGTAGACTTGCTCACAACCTTTTTTTCGCTTACGAGGTAGAATTTCCGCTCGCAACACTGTGGAGCTTAGAGGGAACTTTGCTTTCAGCTGTCTGTCCCTTTTTATCTTTTTGCCTTACCCTAATAATCTTCTCCTGCTGTGATTATTTATCATTCAGGTGTCCTTGGGCTGACCTGGTTCATTAACAAATTCCGCATTGTGAAGTTGACCCCGAAGGATCAGTTCATCATCGCATATGGTGGCCTGCGAGGAGCTATTGCCTTTTCCCTGGGTTTCCTCATAGAGAAGAAACATTTTGACATGAGAGAAATGTTCCTCACAGCTATCATCACAGTCATCTTCTTCACTGTCTTTGTGCAGGTAGATTTGTAGACTTCCTTTAAGGATGAAAATTAAACCAGGGGTCCTCAACATAGTTAAGTTTGGGGACAGCTTTGGAATTTTGAGAACAGGTAGCACACACCATGACAAAATGACTGCCATGTGACCAACTACAAAATGGCTGGCATGAGGGCTGAGTCCAGTAGTAAACTATTCGGAGGTTCCACATAATGTTAGGAAGTTCCAAGCCAAGCAGCCTCCTACAGTGAAGGCAGCTGTTTCCAAATGGGTAATCTCTTCTGAAGCGCCTCCTGCACTGAAGTGAGGGAAAGCCTAGTTTGGCACTTTAATTTTATCCAGAAAGACTAGAACCTTGGATCATGCCATGAAATTGACTGGAGGGATAGAAAAAGGAATTTGTGCAGGACAGAGTTTAGCTTACTATTTATCTACCTGGTACTTTTAAAAAAATCCCAGCCTTCCTCCCAGTCATTAGACATTGTTCTCCCCCAGTCTTCCCATTTTATTCTCACAACAGCCCAGTGAGATAGGTTCAGTTTAGGCAGAAGGACTGACCCAAGTTCTCTCAGCAGAATGTGATTTTCATCCTGGGTCTCTCAGGTCCTGTTAGAGTCCAGTGGCATTTTTAAAGACTAACAGCATTTCATTCAATATGAGCTTTTCTGAGGCACAATCTGAAGAGATAAACTGTGGCTCGTGAAAGCTCATTGAAAGAAATGCTGTTAGTCTTTAAAGGTGCCACTGACTTTTGTTTTGCTATGACAGACTGACACAGCTATCCTTTTACAGTCTCCTAGATCTGAGTAGTAGTTTGTCACTTCTAATCAGTATGCCGCTCTTGCTCTCTGAGTTCACTGCTGCAAGATGCTCACTGACATAAATGGCATTAAAGTGGGATTAGACAGATTTGTGGAGACCAGGTCTAAGAACAGCTACATGGAAGCATACTGGGCAGGGGGAGGCAGCAGGTGAAAGCTGTTGGCTCTGGGAAGCAGGGGATAAAGACATCTGGTCAGCCACTGTAGGGAGTCTCAGATTTTTAGTCTGATCTCGTAAAAGTGGTTCTTAAATCCTGAAGATTATGTGACCTTCAGCAGTTCTGCTGCTGTTTGGCTGGGACCCATACTGTGACCATCCACAAGCAATTTCATAATTTGGATGTTTTCTCACAAATGGGCCAAGGGACTCCTGCCTTTCCTGCGGATCAGCTCCTCTCCCCTGTCATCCTTGCTGAGCAATGGCCCTGGATGTCCCCGGCTAGCCCAATCTTGTCGTATTTTGGAAGTTAAGCATTGTTGGTCGGGGTTAGTACTTAGACAGGAAACCACTGGAGAAGTCTGCTGAGGAGGCGGATAAATCCCTGTTTCAACAAAGTCGTTCTTTCCTGTGGGTGATCGAGGTGGTGGAAAGTACTGTCAAGTTGCAGCCAATTTATGGCAACCTTATAGGGTTTCCAAGGCAACGGGCATATAGGGGTGGTTTGCCACTTGCTGCAGATTGACTGCAATCAAGCACTTGGTTCCTCATGTTTAGAACTGAGCATACACGTGAAGTTTGCTCCATCAAGGTGGGGCTGTGGCTCAGTGACAGAACATCTGCTTTGCATCCAGAAAGTTCCCGGTTCAATCCTCAGCATTTCCAGTTAAAAGGACAGGTAGGAGTGTTGGAGCAAGAATCTACATAAACCCAGTCTGACAGCTACAGTATGACAGCTGGTGATCTAGCTGCCAGGCTAGGTCACAGTGACCTGATCAGCAGACCGGCTTGAGCCGGCAGAAGCCAAGTGATGCAATCTGCTGAGTCAGCACGGACAGGATTGGCTGCTTGGACTATATATGATCTGTGTGTGCATCACACAGGTCTCTCCCTGTGAGATGGTGGTTAGGCGAAGCACTTTGTCCGTGGAGGTGATATTGTATAGACTGCACAAGAGAGCACTTGTTGTGTATATATGTTAATACACCTTTTGGCACTAGTTGCACGTGTCTGCCTGATTTTCTTTCCTGAAGCCCTGTGTCGGGCAAGTCATCTCCCTCACTCTGCTACTCCCGCTCCGACAGGGTTATGGGCCCAGGGCGGTTCCGCTGCGCGGAGGAGAGAGTTGAGAGTTGAGCTGACTGTGAGTTTGGAAAGAGCCGGAGGCGAGGAACGCCGGTGAAGGACACAGAAGCACCACCGTTCTCTGTTTGAGAGCCAGAGGGACGTCGGCAGCCAGCTGTGAGGAGGAGTCGGCACGATGGCTCAGCAACAGCTTGGAGTAGCCGTTGAGAAGCTCACCTCAGCCAACTACGCGGTGTGGAGCCTGAGAATGCAACACTACCTCAAGCGTGAAGGGCAATGGCTGTTCGTGAGTAACCCCCCTGCTGACTTATCTCCTGCCGAGACTGTGTTATCGGATAAGGCACTGGCCAACATAGTGCTGTCTATAGGAGATGACCAGCTGGTTTATGTGCGAGGGAAGGACACTCCCAAGGCTGCCTGGGACGCGTTGAGTGCGGTGCATGTTAGCACCACTGCTGGTTCCCTCATGGCCTTGACAAGGAGGATGTTCCGCACCGTTATGCCGGCTGGAGGGTGTGTGAAAGATCACATCAAACGGCTAACGGACTGTTTCGTTGAGCTGGAGGCAAGAGGCAAGACTGTAGCTCCAGACGACAGAGTGTACATTTTGCTGTCGTCGTTGCCACCTGAGTACACTCCCCTGATAACTTCTCTGGAGACGGTGGACGTAGCGACCCTGACCATGGAATACGTCTGTGCCCACCTGCTTGACTTCCAAGAGAGAATTGCGGCCGTGAGCTGTCCGGGGGTGTCGGCCGGGCAGCGTGCTGTTATCGGTGTGTCCGGGAAGACAGCCAAGAATGAGCCAGCTTTTGCTGCTGGCAGGCGTCCGAAGGTGGAGGAAGTGGAGCCGACTGCGTTTGCAGTCCGTCGCTGCTATGGATGCGGGTCGTCGCAGCACCTGCTCCGAGCTTGCCCTGAGAGGGAGAAGAGGCGGGGGCGTGTGCGGCGAGAGCGGAGGACCGCCAGCCCGTGTGAGGAAGCAACCCGGCTGGTCACGTCTGCAGTAGAGAGCACAGGGTCTGCTTGGATTTTAGACTCCGGGGCAACGAGCCATCTCTGCTGCGAGAAGGAGTTGTTGAAAAACATTGACAGTCCTGAGCATAAGTATGTGAGATTGGCTGATGGGACCACTGCCAATTCTGTTTGCTCAGGCAATGTGGAATTTCCTGCACTGAAATGTATGTTGCAAAATGTGTTGTATGTACCCTCACTGCAGTCTAACCTGTTGAGTGTTAGCACACTGTTTGACCAGGGATACCAGGTGAGATTTGAGAAAACCTGCTGCAAAATCCTGGGAGGTGGGGGAAAGTTGCTTGTGACAGGAAGGAGGGAAGGTAAACTGTATGTGGTCCAGAGTGATTGTGCCCAGGTGGCTCAGGTGTCGAATGAGCCTGTGCACAATAATTGTATACATTTGCTCCATAGGAGACTCGGGCACTGCGGATTTAGGGCGTTAAAGAAAACCCTGGAGCTTGTGCCTAGTTTGAAAGTAAATCCTTGCAAATGTTATTTGGATTGCCAGGTCTGCAAGAAGACCAAAAGCAAGGCGTGTGCTGTTGCTAAAGAAAGCTCAAGGGAAAGCACACGAGCCCTGGAACTAGTCCATTTAGACGTTATTGGCCCATTGCCAAAGAGTCTGTCGGGGAGGAGATACTGCTTGGTGGCCACCGACGACCACACGAGGTACGCGTGGGTTTTCACCATGGTGCATAAGTCTGAGGTGTATAAGACATTCACCAAGTGGGTCAAAGCAGTGGAGAGACAATTAGGGGTTAATCTCCTGGCTGTACAAACCGACAGAGGGGGGGAATTCTTATCTAACCAGATGAAACGTTGGCTGGAGAACAAGGGCATCGCCCACCGTCTGACGAACCCGGCAACGCCCCGAGAAAATGGGCATGGGGCTGTATTGCAGAATGTGATGTATTGCATGTTAGAGGATGCACAACTGCCAATGACCTATTGGGCAGAAACCATACATGCAGCTGTTTTTTTGCAAAATAGGGTTTGGTGTAATACTGTGAAAAATGTGCCTTACAGGTTACTGTTGAACAAGACCCCAGATTTGAGTTCTTTAAAAGTCTTTGGGTCACGGGCTCGGGTTGGCATCCACTCCACGAGTAGCGGGGAGGGGGATGTCCGGGCAGAGAGCCTAATTTTTCTGGGCTACAAGCCAAGGGCCAGGTGTTATCGTTTCTGCAATAGCAAATGCAAGATAACACTTAGTAAGAGTGCCCAGTTCAATGAAGAAAGCAGCTGGCCAAGGTTGCACTCCTTGCAGAAACAATTTGTCCTGCTGCCAAGTAGCGATAACGATGTTGGAGCGCAGCCCAGAACTCCAGCCCAGGAGGTGGCACCCAGTGGGGCTGGAGAAGGTGAGCCGAATGCTGGCACAGAGCCTGACGAGCAGAGTCAGGAGGCAGAGCCTCAAATGCAGGAACTGGAGGTAAAGTGTGAGAGTCAGGAGGTTCAACACCCAATTACAGGGGCAGAGCAACCAGCCCAGGAGGTGGGAACAGAGCAACCCGAAGAAGACAAAGCTGGTCCAAGCACAGGGCCACGGGTGTCTGCCAGGTCCACCAAAGGCCAACGTCCCGCTAGGTACAAGTGTCCCTATGTCACTCTGACTGTCAATCCAGACCCACCCGGATTTGAGGAAATGTTAAAAGAAAAGGCTAAGAAATGGAAAGCCTGGGTGGCAGAGTGCGAGGCAAGGGAGAAGGAGGCTGAAGCCAAGCGTCTGAAAGAGCTGGCTGAACAGGAACACGATGATGTGTTTTACAATCATGATGAGTTCCTGAACGAATTCCGGAAAGGGTTCCGAGCTACGTAAATATGAACTGTAATGTTGCAAGTGAACATGAAAACTGTGTAAAGTGTTTGGGTATACTGGGTTTAAATAGATTAGGAGGTGTGTTGGAGCAAGAATCTACATAAACCCAGTCTGACAGCTACAGTATGACAGCTGGTGATCTAGCTGCCAGGCTAGGTCACAGTGACCTGATCAGCAGACCGGCTTGAGCCGGCAGAAGCCAAGTGATGCAATCTGCTGAGTCAGCACGGACAGGATTGGCTGCTTGGACTATATATGATCTGTGTGTGCATCACACAGGTCTCTCCCTGTGAGATGGTGGTTAGGCGAAGCACTTTGTCCGTGGAGGTGATATTGTATAGACTGCACAAGAGAGCACTTGTTGTGTATATATGTTAATACACCTTTTGGCACTAGTTGCACGTGTCTGCCTGATTTTCTTTCCTGAAGCCCTGTGTCGGGCAAGTCATCTCCCTCACTCTGCTACTCCCGCTCCGACAAGGAGGTGATGCAAAAGACCTTTCTCTGCCTGAGACATTGGAAAACTGCTGCCAATCTGAGTACATAATACTGACCTTCATGGACCAGTGGTCTGATTCATTATAAGGAAATTTCATGTATGCAAAGTCAGTCTTGCCTATTCTGACTGGCAGTAGTTCTCCAGAATCTTCCATAGAGATTTTTTTTTCCTATCACCTAATCTTGCAGCTGGAGATGCTAGGGATTTGAACCTCTTCCCAGCCAGAACAGATGTTAACTAGCTCAGCATAGCCTATGTCAGCTGTCTGCCTTTTCCTTGATCACATCTGAATATTACCCTATTATCTTTCAGAGCAAAAGAAGCTTTCCTTTCAGCATGTAGCACTCATATGATGAATTCAAACCAGTTTGTCTCTCCACAGGGCATGACCATCCGCCCTCTGGTGGACCTTCTAGCAGTGAAAAAGAAGCAGGAGACCAAGCGGTCCATCAACGAGGAGATTCACACACAGGTACCAGTTTGGGTCTACTTGGCCCTGAAATATCCTTAGGTGCTCCTTTAGTTTGGTGTAGTGGTTAAGTGTGCGGACTCTTATCTGGGAGAACCGGGTTTGATTCCCCACTCCTCCACTTGCACCTGCTGGCATGGCCTTGGGTCAGCCATAGCTCTGGCAGAGGTTGTCCTTGAAAGGGCAGCAGCTGGGAGAGCCCTCTCCAGCCCCACCCACCTCACAGGGTGTCTGTTGTGGGGGAGGAAGGTAAAGGAGATTGTGAGCCGCTCTGAGACTCTTCGGAGTGGAGGGCGGGATATAAATCCAATATCTCCATCTACCTCACAGGGTGTCTGTTGTGGGGGAGGAAGGGAAAGGAGATTGTGAGCCGCTCTGAGACTCTTCGGAGTGGAGGGCGGGATATAAATCCAATATCTTCATCTACCTCACAGGGTGTCTGTTGTGGGGGAGGAAGGTAAAGGAGATTGTGAGCCGCTCTGAGACTCTTCGGAGTGGAGGGCGGGATATAAATCCAATATCATCTTCTTCTTCTTAGTTCTGCTGCTTCCTTAATCATTTTCTCCTTCATGTGTCATTGCCAGTTAGGGGTATGAAGCAGGTAATAACAAGTACATTTTAAAAAGTAAGCATGTGGGAACAATTGGGGGCTGAAATTTCCTAGGTTAGAGCTTGCATAATCCCACTCACCCTCCAATTTTGTTACGGCTTAACTTGCCTATAAAGCAAGTGGTTGGCACGGGACTTTCTTGCCCCCCAGGGGTCAACCATGGGACTGCACCTTATTTCACTGCTTCTCAATCTTTACATAATTGGCAAGGTTGTTCATACTGTTTTATATCTATTTCTGTTTTATTTGTAAAAAATCTGGTTAGTGTGTACTTCAGCACAGGAGAAGAGAAATGTGATTCCCAAATACCTTTTTTTAAAAAAAATTGCCAGGCAGCTGGAGCTGTGGTCTGAGGCTCAAGTTCTTTATTAGTGGCGTGAACTGGGATGGAGAGTGCATCTCTTGAGACATCTGTTGCAAACAATATCCCAAGACGCCTGTGCCCTTCTCTCATAGATTCCTCTCCTTTTTCCATGCATTAGCTTTTCCATCTCTTTGACAAATGTGCTTCTTCTTGGGGAGGGACGGTGGCTCAGTGGTAGAGCATCTGCTTGGGAAGCAGAAGGCCCCAGGTTCAATCCCTGGCATCTCCAAAAAAGGATCCAGGCAAATAGGTGTGAAAAACCTCAGCTGGAGACCCTGGAGAGCCGCTGCCAGTCTGAGAAGAGAATACTGACTTTGATGGACCAAGGGTCTGATTCGGTAGAAGGCAGCTTCATATGTAGGAGGGACAGTGGCTCAGTGGTAGAGCATCTGCTTGGGAAGCAGAAGGTCCCAGGTTCAATCCCTGGCATCTCCAAAAAAGGATCCAGGCAAATAGGTGTGAAAAACCTCCGCTTGAGACCCTGGAGAGCCGCTGCCAGTCTGAGAAGACAATGCTGACTTTGATGGACCAAAGGTCTGATTCAGTAGAAGGCAGCTTCATATGTTCATATGTCCCATTCTCTGAAGTATGGCAGGTAACTAGAAGGACACACGTAAAGGAGAATGAACTGGAGGAATGGACTTGTACCATTTCATTTCTTAGCGTTTTTTGGAACATTCCCTTGTGTTTAAAAACTCCTTTCCCGGAAACAGAAAATCGGTACACAAAGCAAATTGAAGCGGTAGAACCTTGCCTTCTTGCTGTTGTCGTTTTCTATGGTGGGAAGGTGTTTTGTTTTAAATGCAAAGGAACCTTTCAAGCTGGAATCCACTCCTAAAAGTATGCGCTGCCTGTTTTGTTTCTTCATTCTTCCGGTTGGCTTTAGAGCTGCCAAAATGGCGGCGCTCCCTAATCGGCAAGATCCCTTGACAATTTCAAAACGTTTTTAATCTCCAAAGAGGTTTTAACTGAATTAGGAGCAGGTTTTCAAAGTTGGATTCCTTTTGTCGTGCCTTGGGTTTGGGTTTGGTTTTTTTTGCTTTTGCTCGGTACATGACTCTGGCCTTATTTATTTATATAAAATATTTCTATCCCCACCTTTCTCCTGCTGTAGTGCAGTCTGTACATTTGGACCAGCCGGTTTCCATGCTGCAGTCCTCAGAGCAGCCAGTGGCTATACCAAATCACCTTTTTCCCGGGTATAAAATATTACAGGCTTGGGCTTCAGTGCAGATTTTTACACGACAGAGGAGTAAACGAAAGCATATTTATTAATTTCCTCTTTTCCCCTTCCTTAAAGTTCCTGGATCATCTTTTGACTGGGATTGAGGACATATGTGGGCACTATGGCCACCATCACTGGAAGGACAAGTAAGTGCTGAGCTGGCAAGGCTCTGCTTTTCATTCATTTCCTTTGGGCAGGTTTGACTGTTGGATGAATACCGGATTCGTTACAAAGTGCTGGTTATTACCTTTAAAGCCCTATATGGCCGAGGACCTGCCTACCTTAGGGACCGTCTCTCCCCATATGAACCCCAGAGAGCACTGAGGTCAGCAGCGAAGAACCTGCTGACTATCCCTGGGCCGAAAGAGGTAAAACTACAGAGTACCCATGCCCGGGCCTTCTCTGTTGTAGCTCCACACATATGGAACCAGCTAACGGAAGATATGCGGGCCCTGCGGGATTTTGAACAGTTCCGCAGGGCCTGCAAGACCATCCTTTTTCGGATGGCCTTCACCGGCTAAAGAGAGAGACTGCAAAGTAAACTTACCATCTACTGTAATAGCACCAGCATATTAATTTTATCAATTTTAGAATTTTAATTAAATTGTTAAATTAGTCTTTGTTTTAAATATCATTGTATAATATAATGTATTGATTTATGTTGTTAGCCGCCCTGAGCCTGTTCCGGCGGGGAGAGCGGGATATAAATAAAATGATGATGATGATGAATGGGGGATGTGTGCTGCAAAGAGCATTGGGTGTGGCTCTCTGAAGGACACCTTGCCACTGCCTTTGCTGTGGATGTGGCCCCGTGGAGTTCACAGTATTGCCTCAGCAAATGCCTGGAGATTTGGAGGAGGGTGGCATTTGGGGAGAATACAATGTAACTTCTGGGTGATGGTTTTGGCAGCATCCCTTAATCCCTGTGGTCTTTAACCATAGAGACTAGGGGGGACTCCGAGAGTGTCGCTATGCCAAGACCATTTCTTCTTCCGTTCCTGAATTCTTCAGGTGTGGGAAACTGAGGCTGGAGGCAGAGCTCATAAACTGGCTTTGTTCCTTTAAAAAACATTAACACGATGGTGATATGATGCTTAACGCTAATGAGAACAGAACTGGAGGGATGGTGGTGATACGTGTTTTTTTTAACCGAAGTGAAAGGATGCAATTGCATTTTGTGTAAGAAAGAATTGAAGCAGGGAGGCCTGTGGAGGCTTAACTTGATGTGTCTTATTGCACGTTTCTTAAATTGAGAGTGCTGTTTTGTGACAATAGTAGGCACAGGAACTGCTGCTCACATTTACAGCAGGCCACTCACTGTCAAGTCGGCTGATTCAATAACGAGGCTTTGTTGATAACAAAGTAGCTAGTTTATTGATATCATGGTTCTCGACTACAAGGAGATTGAAAGACTAAAGATCATACAGTAGAATGCAAGCATATAAGGTACGCTTCAAAGGGATTCTTGAGAAGTAGAAGAAGAAGAAGAAGATATTGGATTTATATCCTGCCCTCCACTCCGAAGAGTCTCAGAGCGGCTCACAATCTCCTTGCCCTTCCTCCCCCACAACAGACACCCTGTGAGGTAGATGGAGATATTGGATTTATATCCCGCCCTCCACTCCAAAGAGTCTCAGAGCGGCTCACAATCTCCTTTCCCTTCCTCCCCCACAACAGACACCCTGTGAGGTAGATGAAGATATTGGATTTATATCCCGCCCTCCACTCCAAAGAGTCTCAGAGCGGCTCACAATCTCCTTTCCCTTCCTCCCCCACAACAGACACCCTGTGAGGTAGATGAAGATATTGGATTTATACCCCGCCCTCCCCTCCGAAGAGTCTCAGAGCGGCTCACAATCTCCTTTCTCTTCCTCCCCCACAACAGACACCCTGTGAGGTAGATGAAGATATTGGATTTATACCCCGCCCTCCACTCCGAAGAGTCTCAGAGCGGCTCACAATCTCCTTTACCTCCCTCCCCCACAACAGACACCCTGTGAGGTAGATGAAGATATTGGATTTATATCCCGCCCTCCACTCTGAAGAGTCTCAGAGCAGCTCACAATCTCCTTTCCCTTCCTCCCCCACAACAGACACCCTGTGAGGTAGATGAAGATATTGGATTTATATCCCGCCCTCCACTCCGAAGAGTCTCAGAGCGGCTCACAATCTCCTTTACCTCCCTCCCCCACAACAGACACCCTGTGAGGTAGATGAAGATATTGGATTTATACCCCGCCCTCCACTCCGAAGAGTCTCAGAGCGGCTCAGAGGGAGGGGTACTATGCAGGGCACATTCACACATTGATGTTACAAATTCGTTCTCAGGCCGGTTTTGGCCTTGAGCATCTCCTCGACTCCAACCTCCCCCGGTGCCCAGCCTGAGAAGGCCCGATTATCTCTTTCACATATTCCCATTTCAAAGCACAGCTACATAACAAAGGAAAGGAGGGGGGGGGTGAGGAGAGTTCATGCTAGCAACATTGGCATACAGTATGGCTTTACCCAGGATGCTTCTCTCCTGAACCAAAGATTGAGTGCAGGCTTGACCAGAGTTAAAGCAGACTTGACACTCACTCCTGTAGACATGGTTATCATGAGGCTGGTGTCCTGCTGATGTATTCTAGCTACCTACACAATCCAACAGCAGTTAGGGGTATTTTTCAATTGTTGAACTTGTTGATTTCAAAGTCGAAGCTGCAAACATGCTTTTACTCTCCCCCACCATTGGAATCCATGGGGCTTAAAGCACTTTGCTGTGGGATGGATCACAACCCCAGCCAGAACAGGTAAATTTAATCCATGATAAGTATGCAATCCATGATAAGTATAAGGTCTTCCTCCAGAACTGCCTGAACCATCAGCTACTTCTCTCTCTTTGATGGGAAGTCTTTGGTTCTGCAGTAGTCCTAAGGCTGGGGCAGTCCTTACTTCTGAGATATAGCTCCTCCTCTCTGAAGGCAAGGTCAGTCAGTTTTGCCATCACAGAGGGAAGGGGCTTATCCCAGGAGTCCTCAGTTCTTTTGGCTCTGTCTCACAGCAGGATGCCTCTGGCAGTGCTCCATAGAGTGCTGCAGTCCCATTCCACAGAAGGAGAATGAACTGTTGCAGCTGCAGGAAGGAAGCAGAAGAGGCTTGAGGGCCAGGAAGGCTCCTCCCCCCACACTTTTCACAGATGCAAGTGTATTGGGAGCCAATGGCACCAGGAACCCCTCATACCCTAGTGCTTCCCATTCTGGCACCATATCAAGGTATCCAGCCCTCAGCCCAAGAGCCTTCCCGGTTCCCCTAAGGGGACATGAAGTGCCAGCCACAACTGAAGTTTCTTACATTTCATGTGTGATGAGAGGCTCTTCCAATACTGAGCACTTCCATTTGGGCTGAAATCAATGCCAAGGGTATTTATCAAAGTCATAGAATCATAGAGTTGGAAGGGACCTCCAGAGTCATCTAGTTCAACCCCCTGCACAATGCAGGAAATTCACAAATACCTCCCCCTAAGTTCACAGGATCTGCATTGCTGTCAGATGGCCATCTAGCCTGTTTAAAAATCTCCAAGGAAGGAGAGTCCAACACCTCCCGTGGAAGCCTGTTCCACTGAGGAACTGCTCTAATAGTCAGGAAGTTCTTCCTAATGTTAAGCTGGAAACTCTTTTGATTTAATTTCAACCCGTTGGTTCTGGCCCTACTTTCTGGAGCCATGGAAAACAATTCTGCACCATCCTCCATATGACAGCCCTTCTAGTTCTTGAAGATGGTGATCATATCACCTCTCAGCCACCTCCTCTCCAGGCTAAACATCCCCAGCTCCTTCAACCTTTCTTCATAGGACCTAGTCTCCAGACCCCTCACCATCTTTGTTGCCCTCCTCTGGACCCGTTCCAGCTTGTCTATATCCGTCTTAAAATGTGGTGCCCCAAACTGAACACAATACTCCAGGTGAGGTCTTTCCAGAGCAGAGTAAAGCAATACCATCTCTTCATGTGATCTGGATACTGTACTGCTGTTAATACAGTCCAATATTGCATTTGCCTTTTTAGCCACTGCATCACAATATTGACTCATGTTCAGCGTATGGTCCACTAAGACCCCTAGATCCTTTTCACACATACTACTGCCCAGACAAGTCTCCCCTATCCTATAACCATGCATTGGATTTTTCCTACCTAAATGCAAAACTTTACATTTATCCCTGTTAAAATTCATTTGATTGGTTTCAGCCCAGTTTTCCAGCCTGTCAAGATCATCCTGTATCCTGTTTCTGTCTTCTACAGTATTTGCAACCCCTCCCAATTTAGTATCATCTGCAAATTTAATAAACATTCCCTCTGTTCCTTCATCTAAATCATTTATAAAGATGTTGATCAAAACAGGCCTCAGAACAGGTCCTTGAGGTACTCCACTTGTCACTCCCAAGAGGATGAGGAACCATTCACAAGCACTCCTTGGGTGTGATGTGTTAACCAGTTACAGATCCACCTAATGGTAATAGGATCCAACCCACATTTTACCAACTTGACAAGGATAGTATCTGGAACCTTATCAGAAGCCTTACTGAAATCAAGATAAAATATGTCTATAGCATTGCCCTGATCCAGCAAGGTAGTCACTTTCTCAAAAAAAGAGATCAGGTTAGTCTGACATGACTTGTTCTTGACAAACCCACGCTGGCTCTTAGTAATCACAGCCATCCTTTCTAAATGTTCCAGGACTGACTGACGGATTGGATTGTTAGAAATAATATGCCAGACTGCTACCTGGAAGTTGGTGCACTCATTTACCAGGCACTACAGGATAGATAAGGGGGCCTCAGCTGAAGCAGCCTTCAGAAGGAGGGTCCTATAGGACACACTTCTGGCCTAGGAGCTGAGTTCTCACACCCTGGGGCACACTGCTTTTTTATGTCCCAGAAGTAAGGACTGTCCCATTCCTGGGGTCACTGGAGAACTGAAGATTTGTTTCACTTACCGTGAATCTTCCTTCTTGGTGGTCTGGGGGGGGGCAGTCCTACCCACCTGAGGATTTTTCTCTGATATGGGCTCCTAGTGCTGAGGGCAGGGGAGGGGTGTCTGCTGTCTGAATTTAGGTTCCTCTAGTCGCTGTCACTATCTGTAGGAAAGGACAGTAGGCTAGGGAGTGGTTGAGCCATCTGCACGAACATTTTTTTTTCTGGAACTGGAGCAGTTTGGCCTGTTGTGGTTGGCTCTGGTTATTAATAGGAAAGTTTCCTAATGTCGTCTCCTTTGAGTTGTTGGTTGTTACAACGAGGGAGAGTTAGGACTTGGAAACAGACTGAGGACTCCTGGGACAAGCTCCTCCCTTCCAGGATCACAAAACGGGACAATCCTGCCTTTGGAGAGGAGGAGTTATATCCCAGGAGGAAGGACTACCCCATCCCAGGACCACAGAGAAGGAAGATTGATTTGTGAAACCAATCTCCCCCCACTCCACCCCCCAAAAAATGCTTTCTGGGGGCTTTGTTTGGAGAGCCAGTTTGGTGTAGTGGTTAAGTGTGCGGACTCTTATCTGGGAGAACCGGGTTTGATTCCCCACTCCTCCACTTGCACCTGCTGGGATGGTCTTGGGTCAGCCATAGCTCTGGCAGAGGTTGTCTTGAAAGGGCAGCTGCTGTGACAGCCCTCTCAGCCCCACCCACCTCACAGGGTGTTCGTTGTGGGGGAGGAAGGTAAAGGAGATTGTGAGCCGCTCTGAGACTCTTTGGGAGTGAAGGGCGGGGTATAAATCCAACATCTTCTTGTTAACTGAATGGACTAGGTAATGGCATGCTGATGGCATTTGATGTTTGTGTTTTTTCTTTCTCTCTCTTTCCCCCGCCCCCCCCCCCCCCAAATCACTTCTGAAAAGGCTAAATCGCTTCAACAAGAAGTACATCAAGAAGTGCCTGATTGCTGGGGAGAGGTCCAAAGAGCCCCAGCTGATTGCCTTTTATCACAAGATGGAGATGAAGCAGGCCATCGAACTGGTGGAGAGTGGGGGCGTGGGCAAAATCCCCTCGGCTGTCTCTACAGTCTCCATGCAGTGAGTACCGATAGGCAGGGAAATGGGAGTTAAATCTCTGTGAGCAGAAGGGGCGACCTGCCTCTACCCCCAAAAGCCAGGTGATCAAAAGAAGCTAACTTTACAGAAGTCCTTTGGAGGGTTCACGGTGTTGCTAGATGTATTACCTTGAAATCATAACAACAGTCTTGTAAGGCAGGCCGGGTTTGTTGTTCTCAGTTCAGTATTGCCTAAAGCCATCTTCATAAACTTCATAAACTCAGATTCAAACAGTGGGCTTCTTGATTCATGGCTCAGTCATAAGAACATAAGAAGAGCCCTGCCGGATCAGTCTGCTGGTCACACAGTGGCCAGCTGGTTATTCTGGAGGGCCAACAACAGGGCACAGAGGCCAACGCCTTCCCCTGGCGCTGTGTCTCAGTGGCTGATTGCCTCTGCCTGTGGAGGTTCTTTTTAGCCACTGTGACGAGTAGCCGTTCGAAAACCTCTCTTCCATGAATCTGTCTAATCCTCTTTTAAAGCCGACTGTGCCAGTGGTCCAACCCTACAAAAATACAAAATATTGTGCAAAAACAAACACTCTTGACTGGTGTATACAAAATTCTATTATCATGAAATGAACAGCCTACAACAGTGGGCATGCATTCATAAAGTATAAATAGACAACAAACGAAAGTCTCAAAACAATATTCCAGGGAGGACCCCACACAGTCTCTGAGTTTTCCAAACTGAGTACTAAGACTCAATAATAAAGTTCCACAGGAGTCCCTCCGTTGCTTGTTGACTTCTGAAGGAAAAATTCTAGCCTTCACGCAAACCCCGGCTTTGATTGCGTTCCGCTGCTCCTGCAGCTTCCTCGTGAGTCAACTGAAACCTCCAGCCAAGTTCTCTCTCAAACACCCATTTTGGTATCTTAATTTGTGGTCAAACCCTGGCAGCAAATTCTGCATTTTCATCACCTGTTGAATAAAGAACTGTTTCCTTTTGTCCCTCTGAAATCTATTTTCTCTGAGCGCCCTTGAGTTCTAGTATTTTGAGAGAGGAAGAAAAAGTTTTCTCAGTCCATTCTTTCTATCCTGGTAATAGTCACTTAGCCATTATGCTGTACATGCTGAGCACAGAACTTGGTGTCCTAGAACCAGGCAGGAGGTATCTGAAAGCAGTGGCACACTTGATTAGGAAGAGTGGCAAGGTGGCCACAACTGAGACTGGCATCACAAAAGGGCACCACTGACAGGATGATGGTGATCCTTTTAGTTATTTTTTTTTTAAAATTCCCCCCTTGCATTATTTGTTCTGCCGGCCAAATGCAGAATCCAAAACTCTGAAGCCAAAGTGAGAGTAAAAGATGGGAGAGATCCTGAGCTCAGTACTTGCAAACCACAGGTCCCATATAAACTGACGGAAGTTGTATGCAGTCCAAGTACAAGTCTAGGAAGGTTCTTTTTAGATCTAAGGTTAAACTGACTAAGAACTGCAAGGGGGTTGGCTCTCTCCTGTAGTCAAATCTCTGAGACATTTTGCACTCTTAAAATTCACAGGAACATCAATCCGAAAGCCTTACCTGTGGAACGTATCCTTCCAGCACTTTCTAAAGACAAAGAGGAGGAGATCCGGAAGATCCTGCGCAACAACTTGCAGAAAACAAGGCAGAGGGTAAAAATGTGGGGGGGAGGGTGTTGATCCCTGAGCACTCTTGATCTGGAACATCTCCAAAGGTCAGCAGTGTCCAGCCTGCTGACTCCCTAGTCCTTCTTCTTTCTACTCCCCAGGGCTAACCACAACCAAAACTTACCCAGACAAATTGTGCATTAATTTCCTGCATTCCCATGCAGTTACGATCATACAACCGGCACACCTTGGTGGCAGACCCTTATGAAGAAGCATGGAACCAGATGTTGCTGAGGAGGCAGAAGGCTCGGCAGCTGGAACAGAAGGTGCGAGGGAAGATGCCAACATGGCAGGGAGTGGGGTGGGGAGGAATTCCCATGCAAGATCTTTCTTTTCAGTGTCAATAGGAATAGGCTCTGAGGTCACTTTTGCTGAACCTGCCAGCGACTTAGCCCAATTTCTTCTGTTCATTCTCATTATGGTGAGCCAGTTTGGTGTAGTGGTTAAGTGTGCGGACTCTTATCTGGGAGAACCGGGTTTGATTCCCCACTCCTCCACTTGCACCTGCTGGAATGGCCTTGGGTCAGCCATAGCTCTCGCAGAGGTTGTTCTTGAAAGGGCAGCTGCTGTGAGAGCCCTCTCTAGCCCCACCCACCTCACAGGGTGTCTGTTGTGGGGGAGGAAGGTAAAGGAGATTGTGAGCCGCTCTGAGACTCTTCGGAGTGGAGGGCGGGATATAAATCCAATATCTTCATCTACCTCACAGGGTGTCTGTTGTGGGGGAGAAAGGTAAAGGAGATTGTGAGCCGCTCTGAGACTCTTTGGAGTGGAGGGCGGGATATAAATCCAATATCATCATCATCATCATCATCATCAATCTTCTTCTTCTTCTTCTTCTTCTTCTTCTTCTTCTTCTTCTTCTTCTTCTTCTTCTTCTTCTTCTTCTTCTTCTTCTTCTTCTTCTTCTTCTTCTTCTTCTTCTTCTTCTTCTTCTTCTTCTTCTTCTTCTTCTTCTTCTTCTTCTTCTTCTTCTTCTTCTTCTTCTTCTTCTTCTTCTTCTTCTTCTTCTTCTTCTTCTTCTTCTATTAATTTACTTTATTTGTACCCTGCCTTTCCCCCCCAGTGGGGACCCAAAGCAGCTTATATTTCTTCCCTGTCATTCATTTGATCCTCACAACAACCCTGAGAGGTAGGTTAGATCGAGATTGTAGGACTGGCCCAAAGTCACCCAGCAAACTTCCGTGGCAGAATGGGATTCAAACCTGGGTCTCCCAGATCCTATCCCAATACTCTGCCTACTACACAACACTGGCTAAGTATGCCCTATACGCTGTTAGTCTTCTAGAGGGTCATGAGTATGCTCAGTCTTTATCTCAGGATTGTTATGAGGATAAAATGGGGAAGGGAGGATCATGTATGCTGCCCAAGCTCCTTAGAGGATGCATGGGAAAAAAAAAAATGTATTTTAAGAACATACGAGCCTGCTGGATCAGACCAGCAGTCCATCTGGGGCAGCATCCTGTCTCACAAAGTGGCCAACCGGTTGCCCTGGAGGGTCAAACAAATAGGGCATAAAGGCCAAGGCCCTCCTTTGCTGTTGCTTCCCAGCACTGGTCTTCAGAGGTTTTCTCCCTTTGACTATGGAGGCTCCTTTCAGTCACCATGGAGCCGCTGATAGACCTTCCCTCCATAATCTATCTAATCCCCTTCTAAAGCCATTTATGCTGGTGGTTACCACTCTTTCCACTGGCAGCAAATGCTACAGTTTAATTAGAAGATAGAAGATATTGGATTTATATCCCGCCCTCCACTCCGAAGAGTCTCAGAGCGGCTCACAGTCTCCTTTACCTTCCTCCCCCGCAACAGTCACCCTGTGAGGTGGGTGGGGCTGGAGAGGGCTCTCGCAGCAGCTGCCCTTTCAAGGACAACCTCTGCCAGAGCTCTGGCTGACCCAAGGCCATTCCAGCAGGTGCAAGTGGAGGAGTGGGGAATCAAACCCGGTTCTCCCAGATAAGAGTCCGCACACTTAACCACTGCACCAAACTGGCTCTCAGTAATTACTCACTGAGTAAAGAATTATTTCCTTTTGTTGTGCTGAACACATTTCCCATCAATAACGTCGGGTGCCCCTGAGCTCATGGAGGGGGAGAAAATGCCCCCGTTCTTTTGCCCATGCACAATTTCATAAACTTCTCTCGTGTCTCCCATTAGCCATATTTTGTTCTAGACCAAAAGGTCCCAAGCTCTCTAGCCATTCCTTAGAAAAGGTGGGGCAACCTGTTGGTCACCTTTGTGGTCTGTATTTTTTCCAGCTCTGCAGTATCCTCTTTGAAATACAGTGACCAGACCTGTACACCTTATTCCAAATGAGGCTGCACTGTGCCTCAATAAGGATGTCACAACATTCGCCATTCTCTTCCTCAATCTCTTACCTAATAATCCCCGAGAAAGCATTTTCTTTTTCACGACTGCTGCACAGAGGATCAACATTTTCATTGAGCTATGAATCAGCATATGTTTAAAATTAGGATTTGAGAGAGAAGTTGTTTGTTTTCCCTTAACTTATAACAGCGAGCCTGCAGCAAACGTGGACTATTGCACCCTTCTTAAATCTTCGTTCGCGAAGCCAAGCCGAGAGATAACTTAAAAAGTATGCAGGAAAGGTGTCATTTTCTGCAGGTAGCTCCATTTTGCTACCCCACTGATAGGTGTCCAATTTTTCTGATGACAGCTGGCCCTTTAAATAGATCTGGAAGCAACAGTTTGTCATTTGTCTACATTTAGAGAGCTACTTCCATATGGATTCCCCCCCCCCGCCCCAAACTGAGCAGCACCTGAACATGTTCCACAAAATCCTAGTGAAGAAGATAGAAGAAGAAGATATTGGATTTATATCCCGCCCTCCACTCCGAAGAGTCTCAGAGCAGCTCACAATCTCCTTTCCCTTCCTCCCCCACAACAGACACCCTGTGAGGTAGATGAACATATTGGATTTATATCCTGCCCTCCACTCCGAAGAGTCTCAGAGCGGCTCACAATCTCCTTTACCTTCCTCCCCCACAACAGACACCCTGTGAGGTAGATGAAGATATTGGATTTATATCCCGCCCTCCTCTCCGAGGAGTCTCAGAGCAGCTCACAATCTCCTTTCCCTTCCCCCCCCCACAACAGACACCCTGTGAGGTAGATGAAGATATTGGATTTATATCCCGCCCTCCACTCCGAAGAGTCTCAGAGCAGCTCACAATCTCCTTTACTTTCCTCCCCCACAACAGACACCCTGTGAGGTAGATGAAGATATTGGATTTATATCCCGCCCTCCACTCCGAAGAGTCTCAGAGCGGCTCACAATCTCCTTTCCCTTCCTCCCCCACAACAGACACCCTGTGAGGTGGGTGGGGCTGGAGAGGGCTCTCACAGCAGCTGCCCTTTCCAGGACAACCTCTGCCAGAGCTATGGCTGACCCAAGGCCATGCTAGCAGGTGCAAGTGGAGGAGTGGGGAATCAAACCCGGTTCTCCCAGTTAAGAGTCCGCACACTTAACCACTACACCAAACTGGCTCTCCTAGTGCATAGCAAATAGCTCTAGGACATGTCTAGAGAACACATGGATTAGTGGCTGCCACTCTCAAGTGGGAGTGTACATCCTAGGGCAGTGGTCCCCAACCTTTTTGGCACCAGGGACTGGTTTTGTGGAAGGCAATTTTTCCACAGGCTGAGGGGAAGGAGATGGTTTCAGGATGATACAGTTGTGCACTTTATTTCGATTATTACATTACAATATATAATAAAATAATTATACAACTCATGGCCTGGTTGCTAACAGACCACAGCCTGGTACCGGTCTGTGGCCCAGGGGTTGTGGTCCTCTGTTCTAGGGAACGTTCAGCACTCCCTCATGGGTGAACATTGGTAGCAACTGACAGCCTTTCTTTCAAGGAAGCTTGTCTTCCTGTACTGGATTTCACTGAAGATCTTATGATGCGTTTCTGTGGCGCTCCAAGTTTTTCCATTTTGAAAAGAAACAACAAACAGGCAAAGTCCACAAACTTTTAAATGACACTTGCGCTGAGGTAACTTTAATGGTGGCTAGATTTCTTCAACAGGCCATGGAAATACGACAGAGAATGGTTCTGGAATGACCACATTTTATTTGTTTTAAGTATTTAATTTGGCTAAACTCGACTCATATTTATTTTACTTATTTTATGTATATTAGCTCCCTATGTACTCTATAATCTAGGATTTTATATTACTTATGTTGCTATTTTACTGCTATTTTATCTGTTTTATGCCAATAAAGGCTTGCTGTTTGCTGTTGTTGCATTTTGAAAAGCTACTGAGCTGAAAGGAAGTTAAGACAAATTCACATCCTTTCAGTGGCTGTTAGCCCTCTTGGTTAAATGGGACCCTCCCTATTCAGAGGCAGTATACCTCTGAATTCCAAGTTCTGTGGAGCAGGAATAGGCTTTGGCCTCTGTGCCTGGCTTATAGTTCCAGAAGTATCTGGTTGCCACCAATGTTCACTCTAAGCTCCACACTGTTGGGGGCAGAAATTCTACCACGTGAGTGAAAAAAGCTAGTAACGTTAAGATTGTGAGCGAGTCTACATTTGACTATCATGTAAATTAGGTTTTTTTTAGATTGCTTCCAAAACCTTGTAAAAATCTCAGAAATAAATTCCTTTAAATTATATTTAAACTGGATTGTAAGAATAGTTTAAACATTATAAGAGAAAACAGAAGTCAAATTTCACCCAGCCCTTTCCACTATATTGGTAGACTGTCACCCTTCACTGAGCCTCAGAAAACATACCAGCACTTAGGGGTGAAAAAAACTCTTGCAGCCTACTTTGTTTGGGGTTTTTTTTTAGAGAAATATGACAACCAGCATTAGAGGACAAATATAACAGAGGAGGAACAATCACTGTCAGAACCCTGAACAGGGAATTTCTTAAATGTTATCTATCAACCTGGCCAAACTATTTATTTATTCAAATATTTATTTCCCACTTTTCATACTGAAAAGCATAATAGGGGTGTGCAAAAATATTTTTTTTCTGGCTCCATTGTAGCCTACGGGGACCACTATAGTCAATGGGCCCCATAGGCTGTAATGGAGAATTGATCTGGGGGTGTCTTGGAGCTCTTTGGGGCTGTTTTGTTGAGGTGGAGGCACCAAATTTGCAGCATGGCTGCTTGTGCCTCTCCTCAACCCCACCCCCCCAAGTTTCAAAAATATGGACCAGGGGATCCAATTCTGTGGGCCCCGGAAGGAGGTGCCCCCTCTGTTGTTTCCAATGGGCTGAAGAGTATCTGTGGGCAGAAGCAGAAATCTGTGAGCAGTCTTTTTAAAGTTTGTGCACCAGCACCCCCTAGCACAGCTTAGAGGGAACTATGGTTGTCATTGTGGGAAATGGGATGCACTGGGGCTCCCCCCCCCCCCCACCTCTGTGACCATTTGATTCCGATGGCTTTATGGAAAGGGGAGCGGGAGGCATTTCCAGGTAAGAGTGTATGGTGGGAGGCTTGGAGACAGATGTGTTAAAGGGGGAGAAAGGGATAGAGCTATATGACCGGAGTGGAATGATGGCGATGTGGTTGGGATTTTTTAAGGGACATGTGTTTCTGATTTCAGATGAACAACTACCTGACGGTCCCAGCTCACAAAATTGACTCGCCAACCATGTCAAGGGCACGGATTGGTTCAGGTAACGAGGGGCAGTTGCTTCGTGTCTGGAGATTAGAGCCTGGCGGCCTGGCAAAGGGGGGAGGTTTTCAGAGCAAAGTTGTGGCTGCTGATCAGATCTTTCGTGCCTCCCCAAGTTTTGCTTTAATATTGTTGCTTCGTTGAACGAAAAGGTTTTCTCCCCGCCTCCCAGTGCTCTTGAAGCAGCTTCTGCACAACAGTTCAAAACAAGGACCAAGGCCAAGATGGACTGGTGCCTGTTAAAACTGGAATCCTAGCAGATGATGACGATTGTTGTGGTTGATTAATTCATTGGATTTTTCTCCCGCCCTCCCTGCAAAGTGGGCTCAGAGCACGTTACAAGAGCCGGTTTGGTGTGGAGAGCCGGTTTGGTGTGGAGAGCCGGTTTGGTGTAGTGGTTAAGTGTGCGGACTCTTATCTGGGAGAACCGGGTTTGATTCCCCACTCCTCCACTTGCACCTGCTGGAATGGCCTTGGGTCAGCCATAGCTCTGGCAGAGGTTGTCCTTGAAAGGGCAGCTGCTGTGAGAGCCCTCTCCAGCCCCACCCACCTCACAGGGTGTCTTTTGTGGGGGAGGAAGGTAAAGGAGATTGTGAGCCGCTCTGAGACTCTTTGGAGTGGAGGATGGGATATAAATCCAATATCTTCTTCTATCTTCTTCAACGACAAACCAGAAATGGTTTAAAAGTCAACCTTTTTGAACCAACAGAAAAATCGCAGGACCCAAATAATTGCAACAAAGAACCAGTATGAACCAGCTCATCTATTGGGCAGGGGAGATAAATGGCAGCAGATCTCCGCTGATGGCTTATTTAGGCCCCACTGCATGAGGCCCTGTGGCAGAGGGGTTTGTGTCTGAGTGATACATGGGGTTGACCCTGCATGTATCCTTGGCAGAGGAAGGGGGAGTCATAACAGTGGGCCAATGTTTGAGTTCTCAAGAACTTTTTGTCAGGCTGGATGTTTGGGGAAGGGGGGGAAATAAGACTGCTTAGGCCGCAAATGAAGGCACTGTCATCGAGCACAGTTTCTTCAAAACATAAACAGTCCAGCAAAATTTCCATTACCGTTTCTAATATTAAAGTGGATTTCTGGTGACAGCCATTTAAGCAGCAAAACTAGGGGTGCGATCACTTGTACCATTAGTGACGACACAGCTCCGTCTGGCTGACGGATTAAATGTGT
Source organism: Heteronotia binoei (assembly GCF_032191835.1). NCBI lineage: Eukaryota > Metazoa > Chordata > Lepidosauria > Squamata > Gekkonidae > Heteronotia > Heteronotia binoei. Next base: position 9,385,875 of record NC_083239.1, on the reverse strand, counting down.
TCGTTCAGACATGCACATCTGGCAATCGAGCGTCATCCGGGGTCATTCCGACTTGCTGCGGATCAGTGCCGCGTTAATTTGACAGCGCATAAAGTCCGGCCCTTTTTCAAAACAGCGGCACAAGATCGGCTTTTTGCTGTTTGGACAGCTCACGCGCGATACTGCTTCTCACCTTTTTTTTAAAAAAAGAAAGCCCCAGCAGACATGCGCATTGCCAGATCATCCGGGAATCTGAGGTGACGCTTCTGCTTCTCCAATCAACACAGGATCGGAGGGGAGGGGAAATGTTATCCCACTATTCAGAACAGGAAAAAATTCTTTTTTTTCAATGTGGAGGATTTCAAGATATCATTGTCACTGCCAATTTCTAGGAAAATAATTCCTGGCAGTTCCGTGGTTTGGATCGGCAACGTTAATTCTGGAAACTTTCGCCCTTCCCCCCTGCCTCTGAAGAAAGTTTTGATTTCCCAGCTCCAAACAGTTGGGCGCATGTTCAATGGACCCCCTCCCCTCCCAGAAATCACCATCTGATTACGCATGCTCCAAGAAAGGAGCGTGATAGTATTGGATGTCTGATCGCGCACAACAGAATGAATCGCATTCTTGGATGCTCGTCTGAACTGCCCTGCATCGAATCAATATTCAGCAGTTCAGATTTGAGCGCTACACACCCGCTTTTAATGGTAGGTGTGACTGCACCCTAAGTTATTTCTAAATTATTATTTCATTCAAAACCATATATACTACCTCTGGATGCTCAGAACTTCCAAATGCCATTTCTGTGTTTCCAGTGTATGTTTATCTTACTGAAGTCATGTAGGTTTCTTGATCTTCCTAATAGTTAATAATAATAACAACAACAACAACGACAACACATTTTATTTATATCCCGCCCTCCCCGCCGGAGCAGGCTCAGGGCGGCTCATAACAAAATTCATTTTGTTATACATTGAGTTAAAATACATTAAGTTAAACTGACAATATAAACCAACAGGTAATTAAAAGCTATTAAAATTCTAAAACAATAAGTAAATATTAATAGGTTGATATGTTGGTGCTATTCAGATGGTGAATTTGCTTAGCAACTTACTCAGTGAAAGCCATTCGAAAGAGAACGGTCTTGCAGGCCCTGCGGAACTGTTCAAAGTCCCGCAGAGCCCGCATTTCTTCTGGAAGATGATGATGATGATGATGATGATAAACTCAGGGCGGCTCGGGGCAGGCTCAGGGCAGTTGATGCTCAAGCCAGCTGAGGGAGCATAAATAAGGCAGCATCAGCAACAGAAGTGGAGTTGGTTTTATACCCCACCCTTCACTACCTGAAGGAGTCTCAGAATGGCTTACAAACACCTTCCCTTCCTCTCCCCACAACAGACACCCTGTGAGGTTGGTGGGGCTGAGAGAGCTCTGAGAAAACTGTGACTGACCCAAGGTCACCCAGCTGGCTTTTATGTGGAGGAGTGGGGGATCAAACCCTGTTCTCCAGATTGGAGTCCACCAGTCTTAAACCCTACGCCACAGCTGGCTTGAAGAAGGGCAAAGGCCTTCAGCCCCTGCTAGGACCACCCAGATCACAGTGTGCCCCTAAGAAGTAAAGAAGTGAACAGTGTGCTATCTAAGCAGTGTCTGCAGACCAGATAAATCAGATCACTCTGGGAAGTGAGCTGAATCACAGTCCCTAGCCAATCAAGACTGGATGATTCCCCCCTCCCCAATACTAAACATAGTTCTTAGATCCCGGAACTCATCTAACTAAGCACTCCAAGGTGCAACAGGCTCAAACAGGTTTTGTAAAGAGTTGTTCTCCTGTTAGTTTTCCTTTGTCCTTTCTTTTTTTCTTTATCAGACCCCTGCATATAAATAGGACTGCAGCTTCTCATCCTTGGCAGGTAATGGAACCAAACCTGGCCCATCTGTGGTATGATCCATATGAGCCCACTCCTTTTTTCCTGAGGCAACAGTGAAACCTTCCCAGCTTAGCTCCCTGTACCCATGAGACCACATTTCTGCCCTCTCCCCGGCCCTTCCATTTCGTGGTCCCTGTGATGTCGTGTGTGTGTCCTCTTCGACTGATCTTTGCCACTGAGGCATGCTCCTGAGCTGTCAATATGCTGCGGTAAATTAAAATGTCTTTCAAGTGCCTTTAGAATCCAAGCAAGAGGTTGCCTGTTGAGGCTCTGCATGAGTTGCTGCTTTGGTGTTAACTCCTTTCAGTCTGCTTCCTCCATGGGGTAGGGCAGGAGACTATTCTACTGTGTCTGCATCAAATGTGGTTGTGTCGTTCAATCACTCAGAATGCAGAAAAGTAATAGAATTGCTCGCCCCTAAGTTCTGTCTCCTGCAGAGGTTTGGAGGCATTGCAGTCCAAAGGGAGAGCACAAGCTTACATGGGATGGGAGAGGAGACACCTCCTCAGAGCAACTAGAACCTAAAGACAGGGTATCCAAATGTTTCCATTTATTTGTTCATATTATACATTAATAAAATTTAACTGTATACAAAGATTTCAGGTTTTCACGGCTGGTAACATCATTAGGGTTTGTAGAATCTTTCGGGCTCAAGTGCCGTGTTCTACTGGAGAAAGTTTTCCTTCCAGACGTTTCGTTCTCAGCTGCGGAGAACATCCTCAGTGGCGTTGCAGCCGGAGCAGGCGCTCTGACCTTCTTGGCTGCTGTGCGTTGAGTGAGGCCAGGGCTGCTGGAGAGCTGCTATTTCTCGGCTGGAGGGGGGGTGTTATTTCTAGGCTGCTCCGGCTGCAACGCCACTGAGGATGTTCTCCGCAGCTGAGAACGAAATGTCTGGAAGGAAAACTTTCTCCAGTAGAACACGGCACTTGAGCCCGAAAGATTCTACAAACCCTAATAACTGTATACAGCTTTGAAAAATAACAACCCAGGATTTGTTAGTTCTCCTATTGCTTTTGTTTTCATGGAATAAAATATTGGAAAACAGGAGAAGACTAACTTTAGCCAGCAGTGTGGTGTAATAACTGTCCGTGCAAAGGTCTAGAGGTCCCCCCCCCCAGCTTGAGACTGAATATTTAGTGAGGGGATCTAAGGTACCTGTCTGAGGGGGGCTGTGTCCTTAGAGGGCCACAGACCTGATCGTCTCCTTGAAAGGAAGGAAGCCCATTCGTACAGAAAGAGAGGTGCACCTCTCCAAGGCTGGTAATTTCAGGACAGGGTCTGAAGCCACTTCACAATCACTGAGCTGAAGCTAAATCTAGGTCTGTCTGTCTATCTAGTACAGTCTATTCTGCCCTTTTCCCCAAGAGGCTCAGGGTTCTTTCTGGTTCTTTCTCCCCCATTATCTCACTCTGCAACCCTTCAAGGTAGGTTAGACTGACTGCTCCAAGGTCACCCAGCATACCACATGGTGAAGTGTGGATCTTCTGGATCATAGTTCAACACTTGACTGGTCCAGTCAATGCCTGAATGGGAGATGACCTAGGAATTATGTATCAGGCTTGTTAGGTAGTGTGACTTTTGTTCAAAGCAATAATGTATGCACTCCCAGTGAGAGTAGTAGGGAATACTAGTAGTTATGAGTAGTTGGACTATGGATGAGGAGGACTCCACTGTGACTGTCTCTGGTGGACTCTGGACCTGTCACTCTGTTTTACCTACCTCAAAGGGTTGTTGTGAGGATAAAATGAGGAGAGGATAGTTGTGAAGGTAGAGGAAATGAAAGGATAACAATATGATTGGTGTAAAAAAAAATTGAACATATGAAACTGCCTTATACTGAATCAGACCTTTGGTCCATCAAAGTCAGTATTGTCTTCTCAGACTGGCAGCAGCTCTCCAGGGTCTCAAGCTGAGGTTTTTCGCACCATTTTGCCTGGACCCTTTTTTGGAGATGCCAGGGATTGAACCTGGGACCTTCTGCTTCCGAAGCAGATGCTCTACCACTGAGCCACCGACCCTCCTACATATGAAGCTGCCTTATACTGAATCAGACCTTTGGTCCATCAAAGTCAGTACTGTCTACTCAGACTGGCAGTGGCTCTCCAGGGTCTCAAGCTGAGGTTTTTCACACCTATTTGCCTGAACCCTTTTTTGGAGATGCCAGGGATTGAACCTGGGACCTTCTGCTTCCCAAGCAGATGCTCTACCACTGAGCCACCGTCCCTCCCCAAATTGTGTGTTAAAATGATAGAGGAGCATCACTTTGAATTCTATGATGGTGGGAGAGTGAGTAAAGGAAAGATGAGTAAATGAAATGAGTAATTTCTGACTCTTAAGCACACCAAGAGCAGCAAACCTTTTCAGCTTGTAAGAGGGAGCCATGCCTCCAAGGTCAGTTCACTGATGCTTGGGGGAGGCTGATCTGGCTGCCTGTTCCCTTCAGCATGCCTTGTTGTTCCTTCCCCCTTCCAGACCCTCTGGCATACGATCCCAAGCCTGACTCAGAAAACCTCCCCATCATCACCATTGACCCTGCCTCACCGCAGTCTCCAGAGTCCGTCGATTTGGTGAACGAGGCACTGAAAGGGATGAGCCACCTCCCGCCATCCCCGGAGGAAGATGAGGATGAGGAAGGGCTGGTGATGCGGACCAAGGAGCCTTCCTCTCCAGGCACAGATGACGTGTTCACCCCGGGGGGCAACGACAGCCCCAGCAACCAGCGAATGATGCGATGCCTGAGTGACCCTGGGCCTAGGCCAGACCCTGAAGAAGAAGACCCCTTCATTCCAAAAGGGCAGTGAGAACTGAATGGACTACTAGATCTGGCCTATAGCGGGGGGGGGGGCCTACCTGCACATGCTCATACAGGCTCTCCCTTCTCTCTCTCGCTTTCCGCCCCTCTCTCTCTTTTGCTCTTCATTTTGGAGGCTTTGTTTCTTTGTTTTGGAGGGTTGGAACACACCTGGCCAGCTGAGCACCTTTGCTGAGAAAGCAAGAGTCATACTGGCCAGCATGATCTCCTCCTCCTGGGGGGGGAAAAAGGCCATCCCTCCAGTTTCCAGGTCAGGGCCATTCTTTGCCCCATTGCCTTGTCCCCTCCCCATAGTGCCAATTGATGGCTTTCCTTTGGATGCCTGAAGCCTCCACTTGCACTTCAGCAACCCTCTTTTGTTCCCTCTCAGACACCTCAGAGAAGGTGAGGAAATTCTGGTTCAATTTGTGTCAGGAGTAAACCTTGTTTGAAGGTGGAAGGTGCATCATATCCGTCAGCTCCCCCTTTGCATTCTCATGGAGATGTTCCTGACTAAAGGGGCTGGTGCCTCGTGGGATTCTGAGCCTCTATTCTCCTTGATCCTCTGGGGGGTAACAGATCTCCCACTCTTCTGCTAAAGAATATCCTTGAAACCTCTGAGCCAAAGTCTGAAAGCAACCCAGTTGATCATTGGAGTACTTGCTGGTTCAGAGAGATGTTTCGGGCTTATGGCATCTCAACGTTGCCCGGTGCCTCCATTCCCTGCCGAGCCAAATATCGCATTTTCTGACAATTCGGGTTTTAGTCTTGAGGATGATCAGGTGATGGCTGCTACCCTAAGCTTTAGGGTGTTCTGAAAAGAAACCCCAATTCCACTGAGCCATAGAAAAGTCACTTTTGCTTTTTAATCTTCCAAACTTGACGCTTGCCTAGGTTTTTTGTCCAAGTGAAAGTGAAGCATTTGCTCCCGCAAAGGGTGCTCTGGGCATAGAGGACTGACCTTGCACCAGCTTGGGGTGAGGCTGTGGTAAGATGCCTGCCCCCAATGCCCCCCCCACCCTTGTCCAGCTTCACCTGGCCGTACTTACAAAAGCCAACCCCACCTGTCTGAATCTGAGCAAGAAATATTTTCTCTGCTGATTTGCCTCTACACACACACACACCCCTCTCTGGAGTTAGTCCACTTTATCTTATAAGGATCTAAATTCTTTCAAAATAAACACACAGAGAGAGCATTTTGTTGACCAAAGATTTAATGAGCAGTTGTATATATAAAACTAATGGGGTAGGGTTTTTTTTTTGTTTGTTTCTCTTTGTTTTAAAAACAGGGTATATGTTTCTTGAAAGGGTGACTTAAATTATTCCACAGGGGGGCATTTAATGTCTGCGAAAAAAACAGTTTGCCTGCACCACTCGTGCGTGCGCGTGCACACTAGGGAAAAGGCTCTGTTATTTTGCTGCCTAGAAATTGAGAATGCAAGATGGTAGAACTGCGGGGCTGACCTTACCTTTAGCAACAGTCAGAACAGAGAAGGCCTTGTTGGGGGTCCCCCTTCCCACAGATACCCCGGCCCCATAACAGCACCCTGGCAACTGGCTTCTGACCAGTTGATCCGATTGCCTGTTTCTCTGTCGTGCATTCCTGCACCGGACATTGCCTTTCTTTACGAGACACCAGGGTCTCTGGGCTGTTTTCTTCTTTCCCTGCATTTCCAAGAGGACTGCATCGGTATTATCCTGGCCTATAAAGCTGTTTTTCTCCTTCCATCAAATTGTATCTTAAGGTGGAGACTCACTTCCAGTTTTGTCTGAGAGCCAGGTGGAAATCCACTATTCCATTGCAGTGTGGCCTTTGCAAGTAATAGCAAGGCTTGGGTTTGTGGTGATTGGGGAAGGGGGAGAGGATAAGCATAGCCTGTGTAGGCAAGCTTCAGATGTATATAGCACATAGAAAACTAGCCTCTTCTGAAGAAGGAATCTAGCACAACTCTCGCCTTGACATTCATTTTTCTAACATGCAGATTCCTCCCCCCCCCCACGCATGGGAAGAAGCATTCATTCATGCCATATCCTCTACCAGCTGTCTGAAGTGTGGCAGTCCATGAACAGGGTCGGGAGCATGCGTTTAGCAGCCCTTAGCCCAAAGGTTACTGGCTGTGTGTTGCAAGGATTCCCTGGTGGTAATACCTGAATGGCAGAGAGAGAGAGAGAGAGAGAGAGAGAGGCTAGAACAAGATCAAATTCTAGGAGAAAAGACACTTGTAAAGCTTTAGCTGTCCAAAAGAGGATCGAACCCTCAGTTCTTGCTGCTTTTTGACCCTGGCTGTTGCCCTGCGCTGGAGCAAACCACATCTGAGTCTAGTTTTCTGAAGTGAACTATTTTTTTAAGGATGGGTGTGTGCACGCACCTCTGGGTGTGTGTGTGAGTGTGAGTAGCAAGCTGGAAAGAGGCTGTGTCTGTTTTAAACACTAGTCCTGCACTTTAGGCATCAGTCGACGGCTGTTGCGAGGCCAATCATTAGAAAATAATTTTGAGGACTGCACCCGCATCAAAGCTGTGTTGGTGCCTGCTGAATTCTTCCTGGTAGCTCTTAGTCTCCCTCCCCCTGTCCCACTGAAGGGGGGGCATTCCCTTGCCCCCATGCGCTGTGCCTTTGTAGCCATACAGTGTCTGCCTGCACAAAACGGTGTTGTGATTTGCTGCTCTGTACATCTGGCCAACCCGGGGTCGCTGGTTTGAAAGGGCCGGGCTTGGCCTCCCAGTGGCTCTGTGTTCCTCTCCATTCTTCCATCCAAATAGTGACTCTCCCCCCAGCATATGTGCCCCACCAGAGGAGAAGAGCTGCAAGCAGCGCAGGTAAGATGGAGAGGCAGCGGGACCCAGAGCCCATAGAACTCTGCGTGCTCTCTACTTTCCACAGCTCTCTACTTCAGGCTCATCAGAGGTAGTCTGTATGTGCTTTTCATGTACAATGCACTGTCTCTGGCAGAAGCAGTTAAATCAGTGAAAAAAAACTATTGTATAAAAATATGTGTAAAAAGAGTCTTTTTACATACAAATTCTAATAAATGAATGTTTTAATTTTTCGTGGCTTGTAATAGTTTTCTCTCCCCCCCTCCCATCCTACCCCTTGTCTCACATTTCACCAGCATTTCCCCACTTGGCATTTCAGCAAATATTGCTGTAACATGAAGCTTTGGGGTTTTTTCTTTAGACTGAAAGGCTGATTTTTTTTTTTTTTACTTTACATCATTTTGAAGGCATTTCTCCAATTTAATATTAAAAGAAATCTCTCTCTCTCTCTCGGCTTGGCTTCACGAACGAAGATTTAAGAAGGGTGCAATAGTCCACGTCTGCTGCAGGCTCGCTGGTGGCTGACAAGACCAATGCGGGACAGGCAGGTCCGGCCACAGTGGCTGCAGGGAAAAGTCTGATTTAGGGTTGGTCCTGTAGCAGTGCGATTCTTCCTCAATCTCCTTTTGTCCTCAAGACCAGCTATGCGTGCGTTCTCAAAAGAAGAGACAGCCTGGTGGATGGTGTGCCTCCATGCTTTGCGATCTGAGGCTAGGTCAGACCACTGGTGATGGTTGATGCGACAGGTGCCAAGGGATTTCTTCAAGGAGTCCTTGTACCTCTTCTTTGGTGCCCCTCTATTTCGATGGCCAGTGGAGAGTTCGCCATACAGGGCAATCTTGGGAAGGCGGTGGTTTTCCATCCTAGAAATATGCCCTGCCCAGCGTAGCTGCGTCTTCAACAGCAGTGCCTCGATGCTGGTAACCTCCGCCCGCTTGAGAACTTCAGTGTTGGTCACAAAGTCACTCCAGTGGATGTTGAGGATGGTGCGAAGGCAGCGCTGATGAAAGCGCTCAAGGAGTCGTAGGTGATGACGGTATAAAACCCACGATTCGGAGCCGTAGATGAGGGTTGTCATAGCTTCACATAAAAACCAACAAAGATAAATTTTTAGTCTTGGCAATCAATTTGGTCTTAAAAGACCTTGGTAAATAAAGAAGATCTCTACTTGCCAGTAGAAAGCAGCCATCCAAGAGGCCTGGCAGCCCTCATGGGGGAGACATTTCTAATAGGTGACACTACTGGAAAGGCTTTGCTTCATGAACTGGTAAATTTAACTTTATACCTAGTAGGGAGAACAGAGCTTCCCTGATTACTTAAGGGAACAGGAAGGCATGTTATTTCTCATGATATGCATATTTGCCCCATTCTACCACTTAGTTTCTGCTTAGACTACTTTCTGTAGAGATTCTGGGAAAATCTTAACATAGCTTATGACTGCAATTTTGGTGAATCAGATATATGCGTAGCTATTGCAAGCAACTACTGGCTAATGCCTGTGACTTCACTGATAACACATTTCCTTCCTCCCAGCTATATTTGGCACAGTGTTTATACATACACACGCAGACAGAGTATATCCATACTCTGGTTTCTCTTCAGATAACATAAATCGTTCACCTTTTGGTAAGGATTGCACTTTTATATCCATTTTGACAGAAGGAAAGGAAATGTACAGCTTTCTGTTCCCATTTAGACATGAACATATGAACATATGAAGCTGCCTTCTACTGAATCAGACCCTGGGTCCATCCAAGTCAGTATTGTCTTCTCAGACTGGCAGCGGCTCTCCAGGGTCTCAAGCTGAGTTTTTTCACACCTATTTGCCTGGACCCTTTTTTGGAGATGCCGGGGATTGAACCTGGGACCTTCTGCTTCCCAAGCAGATGCTCTACCACTGAGCCACCGTCCCTCCTTAAATATTCTTTCAACCCTTGTGCTTTTTTTCCAGCTTAGCACTATTGAGAACAATTTGTTTAGCAGAAACTGACTAGATCAGAAAGTGCTGGAAATCTGATCTTCTCACTTTTAAGTCCCTTGATAGGTTTATTTTATTCATTTCTAACCTAACTTTCTCCTCAATGGGACCCAAAGGGACTTACATCCTTTGCCTCTCTTTCAGTTTGGTGTAGTGGTTAAGTGTGTGGACTCTTATCTGGGAGAAATGGGTTTGATTCCCCACTCCTCCACTTGCACCTGCTGACATGGCCTTGGGTCAGCTATAGCTCTGGCAGAGGTTGTCCTTGAAAGGGCAGCTGCTGGGAGAGCCCTCTCCAGCCCCACCCACCTCACAGGGTGTCTGTTGTGGGGGAGGAAGGTAAAGGAGATTGTGAGCCGCTCTGAGACTCTTCGGAGTGGAGGCTGGGATATAAATCCAATATCATCATCTTCTTCTTCATTTTATCCTCATGACAACCCTGTGAGATAAGTATGGCTGAAAGTATATAACTGGCCAGTAAACTTCCACAGCAAATTGGGTTCCTATCCTGGGTGTCCCAAATCATAGTCTGACACTCTAACCACTGCACACTGGGTCTGGGATCAGAAGTGCCTGAAAATAAGAAAAAGATGTTGTGAATAGAGGTCGCTCTTTATTGACTTATACTCAGCTCACCCTCCAAGCAGGTAATTTTAAATGGGTTTGGTGGGGGTGTCTCCCAAGCAGGCAGCCTTCAGATTCAGACATGCTTCCTTTCAGCATCTGTGACCTGTTTACCCATCTGTCACTGCTAATGCCTCAGTAACTATGCACGGGGGGATGATTTTCATTTCTCATAAGGAACTATTCATCTGTAAACAGTCACTCCGACGGAACAAAGTCGGAGTCCGGTAGCACCTTTTTAAGACCAACAAAGTTTTATTCAGAATGTAAGTTTTCATATGCATGCAGACGTCTTTAGACAATGGAATGAGGGACAGTGAGCAGAGCTACAGGTAGCTGGCGGGCAGGGGTTAAGAATGCAAAATGGTACAAAGTTAGAATCCAATAGCAAAAGAGTGAAATTAACAAATTGAAAGATCATTTGAAAGATCAAAGAACATAAGAGAAGCCATGTTAGATCAGGCCAATGGCCCATCCAGTCCAACATTCTGTGTCACACAGCGGCCAAATATATATATATATATATATATACACACACACACACACACACACTGTGGCTAATAGCCACTGATGGACCTCTGCTCCATATTTTTATCTAACCTCCTCTTGAAGGTGGCTATGCTTGTGGCCGCCACCACCTCCTGCGGCAGTGAATTCCACATGTTAATCACCCTTTGGGTGAAGAAGTACTTCCTTTTATCCGTTTTAACCTTTCTGCTCAGCAATTTGATCGAATGCCCACGAGTTCTTGTATTGTGAGAAAGGGAGAAAAGTATTTCTTTCTCTGCTTTCTCCATCCCATGCATTATCTTGTAAACCTCTATCATGTCACCCCGCAGTCGACGTTTCTCCAAGCTAAAGAGCCCTAAGCGTTTCAACCTTTCTTCATAGGGAAAGTGTTCCAGCCCTTTAATCATTCTAGTTGCCCTTTTCTGGACTTTCTCCAATGCTATAATAACCTTTTTGAGGTGCGGCGACCAGAACTGCACACAGTACTCTAAATGAGACTGCACCATCGATTTATACAGGGGCATTATGATACTGGCTGATTTGTTTTCAATTCCCTTCCTGATAATTCCCAGCATGGCGTTGGCCTTTTTTTATTGCAAACGCACACTGTCTTGACATTTTCAGTGAATTATCTACCACGACCCCAAGATCTTTCTCATGGTCAGTCTCTTTCAATTTGTTAATTTCACTTTTGCCACTGGATTCTAACTTCATACTACTTTGCATTATCAACCACTGCCCACCAGCTATATAGTTCTGCTCACTGTCCCTCATTCCATTGTCTGAAGAAGTATGCCTGCATATGAAAGCTTACATTCTGAATAAACCTTTGTTGGTCTTAAAGGTGCCACTGGATTCCTGCTTTGTTCTATTGCTTCAGACCAACGCGGCTGCCCCCCTGGATCTAGTCACTTTAACAGTCACTGCAGGGTGTAGAAATTAGTGTCTGGGAGTATGGTTCAAATCCCCAGTCTGCAATAGAAACTTAATCCATCAACTTGCAATAAATAGTATGACCACTAGGTGACACTCTTCTCCCCTGAATGTGTATCCCATCAGAAGCCAATTGAGACAGCAAGAAACAAAATGCTAGAGATTACCATACAGAGTAGACAACAGATTGCCAGACAGAGTAGATGACATTGGTGTTGGTAGACCAGTAGTCTGAATACACATTACGCTGCTGCAATTCAGATTTTTTTTTTTCTTAAGCAATGAGTACCCAGCTTGCTGGGTGGAAAGTGTAGATGACTGGGGAAGGCAATGGCAAACCACCCCGTAAAAAGTCTGCCGTGAAAATGTGAAAGGGACATCACTCCAGAGTCGGAAACGACTGGTGCTTGCACAGGGGACTACCTTTACCTTTTTAAATGTCGTACAGAGCTCCAGGGTGCCTCACTTCCAGCTTCCCCCAGTAAACTGAACTGGACACCTTGATGACAAAGTTTCATTCCCTTTATTACTGCATACCTTTTGGATGGCTATTCATAACTCATACATCAATAAGAGCCTTCTCCTTTGAATTCTGTAATCGTGGTATAGTTTTTGCTACCATAATATTGAGTCTCCTAGTTAACCATGCAGCATGAAACAAAATATCATCTTGGTTTGGTTTCAAAGCTGCTTTTGGAAAACTTGTGATCATATTAATTAATAAAATATTTCCAGTGCAATTGTATGCAGCTAGTCCAGTTTAAGTCCATTAAAAAACCACTAGTAACTGCATAGGATTACACTATTAAACACACTGAAAGGAAATACTGAACAAGGAAAAGAGGCCCAGAATGACACCAGCAGTAGAAATCCAAGTTAAGTACAACTGGAAAAGCTTGCAAGGGAGCACAGAAAGTTGAAGATGTCATTTGATAGATCTCTGTTCAGCTATCAAGACGGGTGCCAGCACAGAGAAGGCCCTACTGCGCATCTGCCTTGCTCTTTTTAGCATAAGCAGCTACACAGAATCAGACAATCCCATTCGCATCCGATCTTAAAAGCACCGGGAGGAATCTGTTGCTTTGTCAGTAATAGCTGGGGGTGGTGGATCTATTTCAAAGCTAGGGAAAGGAAGATGCACGGCAGTTCCCTTAGATATTCACTGTTGATTTGATTTATTTTTCTTTTATCCCACCCTTCCCGTGAATGGGCTCCGGACAAGTCACCCACATAGCTATATAAAAACAGTTTAAAACCATAGCAGCGATTATTCTAAAAGATGACACTTCAGACTGTTCCGCGTTATGCCTTCTAATTGTTTTAGTCTTATTTGATGGAGGTGTGAAAATCTTAGCATTCTATTAATTGAGGGGTTGAATGCACATTACATTGAATGATTTGTTCAGGCAATTAGAAAGACTTCTAAAGAGTATATGTTTTAGCATACGCCTCATGTATATGCCTAATGGCAAATCTTGTTGGGAAGATTCTGTGTCATGAAGGAAATGCTACTGTGTTCTTAGCTGCAGGGGATTTTTGAAAGCCAAGGAGAGCCAGATTTGCAACTTCGGTCACTAGTTAATTTTAGTGTTGCCTTTATCTGCTTATGGCAGTCCAGCTATGGGTCTGGGATGTGCAGTAATGACTACCGGGGCACAGTAATGTACAAGCCACAACTCTCCAGCCAGCTCCATTCCAAAGGCTACCACTGTGCCAGCAGGAAACAGCTGCTCTCAATCCTGATTGTTTGGAACTACAAGCAAATCCTAGAAAGAGGAGTTGGATTCAATCGAAACAACGTTTGGGACAAGGTCAGTATGAATCCAATCACTTTTTTTTTTGGTGCCGTTTTCAGCGTCCTACAGTACAATCCGATGCAGAGTCGCTCCAATCTAAATTCCCTGGCAGAATTTGCCTTACCAATGTGGAATGCTCAGGGCTATTTTTGTAGAAAAAGCCCAGCATGAATCATTTGCATATTAAGCCACACCCCGTGATGCCAAGCCAGCCGGAACGACATGCCTGCGTGTTCCTGCTCAAAAAAAAGCCCTGGGAATGCTAACACCGTGTTGAGTCTTCTGATAGATTAGAGGCCTGGGTCCCTGCCAAGCCTTTTGGGAGAAAATAATAACAAAAGAAAACCGCTTCAAAAAAGGCCCCTTGCAAACTAGTTTTCCCTAGCTGTCAAAGTAGGGAGTGCTGCCTTTTAGCTTGTCTTTAAAACTACCCCACCTGTAAAGCCAGTATCTTCCCAATATCTCTTCAGATTTATCACTTCAATGTGCGCTGTCGCCACATTCTTGCATCTCCATGCCCTTAGCTCTGTTGTGGTTTTAAGAAACACAAAGCCTATGCCTAACATGAAAAGGTTATCCCAGTTGTTAATGGGGCAAGGAAAGCCTGTGGAAAAATCACAACACAGATGCATGGAGATAGCAAGAATCAATGCAGCAAGAAAACAAAATGCTGAGATTATCAGACAAAGCAGACAACAGATCGCCAGACAGAGTAGATGACGTTGGCAGCGGCGTCACTAGGGCGGGGCCAAGGGGGCCATCGGCCCTCCCCCAGAGCATTCTCATTGGCCCCAGGCACTGACCCATGACCCCCCCCCCCAACAGGAAGGGGCTGGCCCTGGGACTAGAATGCTGCTGCTGTGTGGGCTGGCCGGGATTCTGAAACCAGGGCCGCGCTGCCGCCCCTACCACAAGGGGATCAGCATTCTGTTCAGCGGGGGTGAGTGGGCGGGCTGGCTGAGCTTCCCAGCTCACGCTGCAGCCGAGTTGCTTGCTTTCTGTGCATGGGGGGGGGGGGGGCTGGGCTTCCAAAACTCCAACGGTGCCTCTGCTGAGTGAGTCCTGCCTGTTTTCTGTGTGCCTGGGGGGTGGGGGGGCGGAGGGGCTTCCCAAACCGGTGCCGTGTTGCTGAGTTGCTTGCTTTCTGTGCATGGGGGGGGGCTTCCAAAACTCCAACGGGGTTGGATTATGGGGGCTGGTCATGTGACCAGAGGGGGCTGGTCACGTGACCAGAGGGGGCTGGTCATGTGACCAGAGGGTGGATGAGGGAGGGGCCATGTGAAGTGGGCAGGGTTGTGTGCGAAGGGGGTGACGCAGCCCTCCAAAAGGGGTGATGCCCAATGGGGGGGGTGACTTGAATCAGTTACACCCCAGGGTGCAACCCATCCTAGTGACGCCTCTGGACGTTGGTGTTAGTAGACCAATAGTCTGAAGATGTTTAGAAGGCAGCTTCATGAAGCTTTTTTTTTTTTAATGATGATGATGAGGGGCTGTGACTCAGTGACAGAGCATCTGCAGAAGATCCCAAACGGAATCCTCGGTACCTGCCATTAAAGGATCAAACGGTGAGTAATGGAAAAGGCCTTTCTCTGCCTGAAAGTTTTCAAGCCAGGGTAGACGAAATGCTGAACGGAATGAGACAATGGTCTGACTTGATATATGGCAACCTCATATGGTCAACAAAGGCAGCATAAACAGACAGCCTCCCCTGTGGAACGAAGCTGCGCAAGAGCCAGCACCCTTCCAGCCCTTAATTCCTCTCTGCGGGACAGGGTTGCCTTATCTGTTCCTCTTCTTCATTTCCTTTGGCAGCCTTGAGGATGCTCTTTCTCTTCAGGGTGTTTGCCATCCTGGTGCCTGTTCTTTCTCTTACTTGCTGCTCCACCTTCCCTTTAACTCACCTGCTCTCCAGTGGGGAAGAGAAGATGTGTCCTGAAATCCAAGCAGAGTCTTAAATTGATGGCCATCTTTATTGGTTGGAAAGGCAGCACAGCCGGGTTGCATTCTCCTAGCAAGGCAGGAAGGCCTTTTGCGAAAGAAGGAAGTGAAAACACACAGTATCCAGCACCGCTGCACCCTGTCCCATGCAGGAATGGACTTCTGTCCAAGGCTGCCATTTTCTTGTTTAGGAGGCATTTGTTGATTAGGTCACCAGCATAGGGGTGCCAAGTCCAATTCAAGAAATATCTGGGGACTTTGGGGGTGGAGCCAGGAGACATCGGGGCGGAGCCAGGAACAAGGGTGTGACAAGCATAATTGAACTCCAAGGGAGTTCTGGCCGTCACATTTAAAGGAACCGCACACCTTTTTAAATGTCTTCCTTCCATAGGAAATAATGAAGGATAGGGGCACCTTCTTTTGGGGCTCATAGAACTGGACCCCTTGGTCCAATTGTTTTGAAACTTGGGAGATACTTTGGGGAGAGTCACTAGATACTACAATGAAAATTTGGTGCCTCTATCTCAAAAAACAACTCCCCCAGAGCCACCGAAACCTCCAGATCAATTCCCCATTATACCCTATGAGAATCAATCTCCACATAGAGAATAATGCTCAGCAGACGTGAGAGGATGCAAGGACTACAAGTCCCAGCATGCACCTCGCGAAGGGAGGCCGGACTGGAGCGAATAGCAGGCCGGCGGTGGGCGGGTCTTTGTGACTCGGAGGAAGGGAGAAGCCTGAAGCCAGGCAGGGAAAGAGACACCCCCCACCCCCGCTATCAGATTTTTAGGGAGCGGGGGATTAGGCTGCTAATTCAGGCGTCCCCCGGCAGGGCGGGGGGGGGGGGGTTGGGAAGCCTACACCAGCACCTCACCGGGCTTCCCTTTCCTTTATTTTCCTTATGGGAAACATAACAAGAGCCATTTTTGCCATTCCTACTTGGCACCAAGACAGAGGCTGCCAGAGAGATAAGAGAAACTGCTGTTGAATGCAGCCTTGCATGTCTCTGTTCCCGATTTTAAACTGCCATCTTTTGGGATGATTTGTTTCTTTGTGCTAGCCCGGCAGAAAGGCCTTGAAGCCCTTGCATCAGGAGAAATCCTGTAAAAAAAAATGTGATCAGACTTTAAAA
This sequence comes from Heteronotia binoei, assembly GCF_032191835.1. Lineage (NCBI taxonomy): Eukaryota > Metazoa > Chordata > Lepidosauria > Squamata > Gekkonidae > Heteronotia > Heteronotia binoei. Next base: position 9,369,448 of record NC_083239.1, on the reverse strand, counting down.
TAAAAAAAATAAAAACAGCCGTATAAAAACAAAATAAACAGCTTCTACCAGCAAGTACAATAAAAGGATAGATTAGGAGCATAAAAATGCAAGATAAAAAAATTCAACAGGCAGGCAATGGACCCAAAATAAACTCCAGAACCAGCAAATGAAGCTCTCTAATGAGGCTTTCTGGGTTGTTGTGAGGATGAAGTGGAGGAGCTCTGTGGCAAACAGTCCCACTGACCCTCTCTTCGGCCCTCCAAGGCATCTTGGCACTCAGCTACAGTCCCAAGCCTCCATCCAGCAGCCCAACACCCTTCCAGCTTGCTGACTCTGAGGGGTTGGTCTCTCTCATTCTCACCCTGCCACCAACTGGTCATTTCAAGAATTCCCCACTAAGAGGGCCAGTAATTCCAGCTTTCCTTCCATGCTGTCATTCCAAGGCTCTTCCTAGACCCCTCTTCTACTGCTATTCAAGGTCAGGTTACCATGGCATTGCGATACTTGCACACTCCTGTGATGGCATTGCGATACTTGCACACACTTGCTGTATTGAAGTTTAGCAACCGACCACCTTGCTTCCCCTGGTGCCCATTTTAAATAGTTTGTTATTTAGAACAGTGGAAGTATCTGTGGTACACAGGACAACTATCAGCATTTCAAATATTAATTTATTAAAAATAAAAAGTCCACACATGTACTCTCTGCACAGCATTGCATACAAAGGAAAGATGTAAACACGCAGTCTTCTTTCACTCAGTGTTAGATATGCCCTAACTCAGGGATGTCAAACATCCAGCCCACCAGAGGGCTCCAATGAGGCCTGCCAGCAACTGGCCATCACGTGCTTCCTTCTTCCTCACCTGCTTCCTTCAGTGACCATTTTTATTTCCCCCCTGTGATGAGGCAGCCAAGCGAAGCAGCCTCTCACTCTTCCCCTCTTCCCCTTCCCTCTTCCCAAAGGGAGGAGGAGTCTCAGCCAGTGCAGTATCTTGGCTCTGTAGCTCTGCTGTGTGATTAAGATTGCCTGGGTTTCCAGGTTATCTTAATCACACAGCAGAGCTACTGAGCCAAGCCTCTCTTCCTCCTGTTGGCTGAGGCTCCTCCTCATGCCCTGAGAAGGGATGGAGGGAAAAGGGGAGAATTTACTTTCCCCAGTTCCCTCCATTGATCCCACAGGAGAGATACCAAGAAAGCACATTTAAGACCAATAACATTTTATTCAAGGTATAAGCTTTTTGCCTTGCTACACACACACACACACACTGGGGTGGGGGTGGGGGAGAGAGAGTTATGCCAAGGCTCTGCTGGGTTCAACTGGATTTGCCTCCCCCTTTTCATTGTATTCATGCCTTCATGATCCAGAATGTGTCAAGACCAAGTTACCCAGCATGTTTCCTTTGATTTTTCTTTCACAGTTCACATTTTCCTTTGATTGATTGAGGATTCTGAGCTTAGACTTCTCAGATATTAGGCTGATACTGACCACTATACATGGCTTTCTCTCTATTCTTGCACTATCACGTAGGAGTTGTAATTATTTTAATGGGGAAGACTAGTTTTGTAGACAAACACATAGCCCTCAGTCTATGCCATGGTGCCTTCACATGTTCTTGACCAGTACATGAAGCAATTTATGTAAAGCCCACAATGCCCAGCCTTTTAATGTTTTCCTCTGGGTCTTAGATTCAAAGCATTGACCATGAGATTTCTGTAATGAATGCCAATAAATCAAAAGTAGGTTTGCAGCTTACAACGCCTGAACAGCATACTCAAGATTGCTAGGGCACAGACATTGTCTCCAGTTTTTGATGCAATAACCCAGAGCAAGAGGTGTCAGTTATCAGAGACCGTTAAACAAAATATTGCAAAAGAGCTAATGTTTTAAGCATGTTTTATTTTAAGTTTAAAAAGAATTTTAATTGTGTTTGTCTGTGCCCTTTATAAAGTTTATATCACTGCTACCTGGCATTACATTTGATGACACACATGGCCCAGCCCGACAAGATCTCATTTATGTAAGAAATATCTGGGGACTTTGGGGGTGGAGCCAGGAGACTTTGGGGGTGGGGTCAAGATCAAGGCTGTGACAAGCATAATTGAACTCCAAAGGGAGTTCTGGCACATTTAAAGGGACGGCACACCTTTTCAATGCCTTCCTTCCATAGGAAATCATGAAGGATAGGGGCACCTTCTTTGGGGGCTCATAGAATTGGACCCCCTGGTCCAATCGTGTTGAAACTTGGGGGGTATTTTGGGGAGAGGCACTAGAAGCTGTACTGAAAATTTGGTGTCTCTACCCAAAAAAAACCCAGCCCCCCCAGAGCCCCAGATACCCACGGATCAATTCTCCATTATTTTCTATGGGAATAAATCTCCATAGGGAGTAACAAAGTTCCCAGCAGACATTTCAGTCCCCTCCCCCCGCTTTCTGATGACCCTGAAGCGGGGGGAGGGCCTCCAAACCGGGGGATCCCCTGCCCTCACCTGGGGATTGGCAACCCTACATTTATGTCGGATCTGGCCCTCATAAATGAGTTTGACACCCCTGCTATCTGATCTTGTTCTAAAACAGGCTCATTGACTTAGAAATTACAGTTTCCTAAAAGCTGCCTGTTACTTCGGTGTCTTTGTTCCAAGATGGACTGTGATGTGAAATCTCCCTCTCTCCAGATGAAATCTGCCAAACGGACCCCTCTCCCTCCATGATGGGATTGTATTATCTCCATTTGCCCCTCACCTGTGGGTAGAATAATCCCTTCCTGAGCTCTACAGGAAGACATAATCTTGCCTCTCAAGCCCCCCAAGTCTCTGTATCAACTTCTAGATGTCAGATTGCAGCTAAACGGTGAGCTCACAATTTCATCGTCTTCAGCCCGGAGGCCCATTGGCATTTACAAAGCTTGGGGGGGGGGGGGAAGGGATGCTTGGATAAATGTCTCCAAAAGTAAACAGCACCCTCAAACTTCCTCCCTCCCTCAGGCGGCTCTCAGCAGCCTTGCAAACAATTCTCAGCACCGAGGAGTTCCTAGCTGGACTCTGCAGTAATTTGAGTCCCAAACTGCCAGCTGCTGCTTGAAGCAGCCAGGCAGGAGCAGCTGAGGGAGGGAGCAAGGGATGTTTGACATGGCATACAGTGAGGGAATGATTAAGGCCAGGTCCCTTAATTAAAATAATTTGTTTTAATAACCAAAGCAAAGATAAATGCAGCACATTCCTCCTTTGAAGGGCACCAAACGACAACTGGGATCTGCAGCAGGGAGCGTGTGTTTAATTGGATCCTCTCCCTTCTTCTTTGGTGATATGAATCAGCAGTCATGGGAGAAACTGGCTGAGGAGGGCATAACTATCTCAGTGCTCATGAGCGAGAGCCAGTGTGTTGCAGTGCTTAGTGTCAGTCTACAAATCTGGGAAAACCAGGTTCGAACCTCCGCTTCCTTCAAGTTTTCTGGGTGACTGTGGGCCGTTCTTTACATCTGCCTAAACTACCACACCGGGTGGTTGGGAAGATAAAATGGAGGGGAGTTGAGGACCATGTAAACTGCTTTGGGTCCCCATTGGTGAGAATGATGGGGTATAAATGAAATAAATTTTTAAAAAGAAGAAGAAGATGAAGATATTGGATTTATATCCCGCCCTCCACTCCGAAGAGTCTCAGAGGGGCTCACAATCTCCTTTACCTTCCTCCCCCACAACAGACACCCTGTGAGGTAGATGAAGATATTGGATTTATATCCTGCTCTCCACTCCGAAGAGTCTCAGAGCGGCTCACAATCTCCTTTTCCTTCCTCCCCCACAACAGACACCCTGTGAGGTGGGTGGGACTGGGAACGGCTCTCCCAGCAGCTGCCCTTTCAAGGACAACCTCTGCCAGAGCTATGGCTGACCCAAGGCCATTCCAGCAGGTGCAAGTGGAGGAGTGGGGAATCAAACCTGGCTCTCCCAGATAAGAGTCCGCACACTTAACCACTACACCAAACTGGCTCTTTAAAAGCTTTAAAAGATACTGATGGCATTGAGCTTTTTCCTATGGAGGTGTTTTTTTAAAAAAAGCATCAAGAATGAACTCACAGGTGAGGGTAAACTTGTCAATCCCCAGGTCCCAGTGGGGGTTCTTCAGCTTTCCCAGGTTGCTTCCCGCTCCCAGTCAGCTGGCCGGCGAGAGGGGGGGAGGGGGGAAGCCCCGCCCCAGAGGACCATGTGCCTTTCTCCGGAGGCTTCAGTCTCCGATTGAAAGGCTTCTTCTTGGGATGGTGTGTCTGTGTTACTTTGAAGAAATTGGCAGCAACTCGTGAGTAGAGAGACCAATCCCCCTTCAGAGTCGCCAGAAACGGGGGTGGGGGGGAACGTCTGCTCAGCACTTCATTATTCCCCATGTGGAGATTGATTCTCATAGGATATAATGGGGAATTGATCTGGAGGTTTCGGGGGCTCTGGGGGAGCTGTTTTTTGAGGTAGAGGCACCAAATTTTCAGTATAGTATCTAGTGCCCCAAAGCACCCCCCAAGTTTCAAAATGATTGGATCAGGGGGTCCAATTCTATGAGCCCCAAAAGAAGGTGCTCCTATCCATTATTTCCTATAGAAGGAAGACATTTAAAAAGGTGTGTTGTCCCTTTAAATGTGATGGCCAGAACTCCCTTGGAGTTCAATTATGCTTGTCACCTGGCTCCACCCCCAAGGTCCCCAGCTATTTCTTGAATTGGACTTGGCAACCCGAGGTGAGGGTAGAGTTTATTTGGAAGGGGAGCAGATGCTCCATGGATGCTTCCATCATTAGCTGAGAATACTCAGCTTCCAATTGCCATCAGCTCTCCCCCTAAAAAGGCAGGCCCCCTTCCATTGTGCCTGGACCCAGCTCAGTGAAGAAGCTCCTCCTTGGAGATCATTTGCATGGAACTGTGTCGTTCCCACTTGGGTTTGATTCCAGCAAGTGGCTGTGGGAAGCCCCTTCTGGCTGAGAAGCCAAATTAAAATGGAATAATATTTTGCTAGACTAAGCACCTTGGGTTTTGGGGGCTTTGAGAAGCACAGAATTGCCAAAGGGAAATCCACATGCGGCATTCTAAAAAAAATACTGCAACTTCAGGTTACATGCTTCTGACCAGAACAAAGGTGATTTCCTTTTTTTTTTTTTTAACGTTAAGGGCAAATTGTCTTTCAGAATATCATAGGGTCCTTGTTTAAAAATGCATCTGGCCTAATGCAGAAAAGTAGTAAAAAATACAGTTTCCCCCCTTCTAACTGTTCATTCTTTTGTTTCGACAATTGGGTAAGAGGATGAAATTCTGGACTCTGACCAACTGGTCAGCCTTGAAATAATATACAGTAAGCAAAGAGAAGAAAATGTCCCTCCTCGCCCCCTGAAAATACCTGTTGCTGGGGCCAGTCATCCGAAGAGGCATGGTGACTTTGGGCTTGGCGTATGGCCGTTCCAGTGCCCATTGCCAGAAGCAAAATATGGGACTAAAAATAGGACTATGTAGTCCAATCTGACCGGATTAATCTCATGATCAGAAGCAGCCTCCACAGAGCTGGTGATTTGGGGGAAGAAATGCTCTTTAAAGAAGCTAACTGATAATCTCTGATAGAGCTTTGACTCAGAAATACTTATACCCTTGGGGAAAAAATGGTGGTCTTTTAATATGCTAGTGATCTGAAAAGAGTGTGGAGCAACAAGCATCTGAAAAAAGGCACAAAGATCAATGTTTACAAAGCGGTTGTGATGACAACCCTCATCTACAGCTCCGAATCGTGGGTTTTATACCGTCATCACCTGCGACTCCTTGAGCACTTTCATCAGCGCTGCCTTCGCACCATCCTCAACATCCACTGGAGTGACTTTGTGACCAACACTGAAGTCCTCAAGCAGGCGGAGGTTACAAGCATCGAGGCACTGCTGTTGAAGACGCAGCTGCGCTGGGCAGGGCATATTTCTAGGATGGAAAACCACCGCCTTCCCAAGATTGCTCTGTATGGTGAACTTTCCACCGGCCATCGAAATAGAGGGGCACCAAAGAGGTACAAGGACTCCTTGAAGAAATCCCTTGGCACCTGTCGCATCAACCATCACCAGTGGTCTGACTTAGCCTCAGATCGCAAAGCATGGAGACACACCATCCACCAGGCTGTCTCTTCCTTTGAGAACGCACGCATAGCTGGTCTTGAGGACAAAAGGAGACTGAGGAAGAATCGCACTGCTACAGCACCAACCCCAAATCAGACTTTTCCCTGCAGCCACTGTGGCCGGATCTGCCTGTCCCGCATTGGTCTTGTCAGCCACCAGCGAGCCTGCAGCAGACGTGGACTACTGCACCCTTCTTAAATCTTCGTTCGCGAAGTCAAGCCGAGAGATCTGAAATTATGTTCTACTACTACTACACTAATATAACTAACCCATCTGATATTGTAAACCACCTCAAGCTGGACTCTAAAGAGGCAGCGTAAAAATATTCTAAATATAGAATCTTTGGCATTTCCTGTGATTTCTTGTGTTCCACGTGTGAATTAGTGTTGCCAGCCTCCAGGTGGAGCCTAGGGCTGATTCCACATTTGGCGTTTGCCCTCCTTTCGCTCCGGGGTTGTTCCATGCGGGCCAGATTTCCCGATTCCACATTAGAGGATTTCCCCCGGATTCAATTCCCAATCTGTTCCATGTTTTCTGATTCTGCATTACCGCTGCTCCCGGAGTTTCCCCCTCCCTCATACATTTCCCTTTTTTTTTTTACACGCATGCGTGTTCACGTTACAACGTAACGTCTTTGTTTGCATTACAACGTAATGCCAGAGGCATAATACTGGCAAAGTCACGTGTTTTCCTTTCGCCCTGCCATTGGCAGGTTAAGCCCCATGAAATCTGAGTCGGCGATCCACCGTTTTTATCCACACACGCTGAATGTTAAGCACACAGTTTTCCGTTAAAACCTATAACAAATTACAAACAGATGCGTGAAAGCAGGGGGGGGGGAAGAAATATGCAGAGGAGTTAAGGGAGAAAGTTTCCCCAACCTATCAAAAATATAAAGCTGTAAACATAACCAAATCTTCGCTCCCGTTTGAGGCCATGGGGGGGGGGGGGGATCAATAAAGGTGGCAATCACGCATGTTTAAAATAGTTCATGCAACATCGCTTTTTATTTAGTTGCGTTGCAACGATCTTATTTGGCAAAAAAATATAGCAGTCAGGATTGATTTTTTTCGGAGGGGGGAAGAACCTAATCACAATGCAATGGCACATTCACGTGGAATATAGTAAAGAAGGGGGGGCGGGTGCAAATAAGTGATGCATTCGGAAAAAGAAAATAGCGTTCCATCATTATATTGTTTTCGCGTTATAACGCGAAACGAGTTGTTTTTTTTTTTTAAAAAAAAATCCATTTCAGGAAAATATTGCATAATTTTCAAAGGGAGTGAAATTGCGGAAGTATGACAAAATAACTGGGCGGAATCATGGGCGTGGAGTTATGTGGGTGTGTTCTACTGATGCAAGAAGTTTGACAGCGCATTGGCGCGAGTTCCGCACATAAAATCCCAAGCCTCGGAACCGCAGCAAAAAAAAGATCTGGTATTTTGCCGATCTCCTTAATCCGGGGCAGCACTGCTTCGGAGGCGGGTCAAACTGCCGCCCCGGGTCAAAATGTGCGGAAACCAACATCTGCCCCAGGGGAAACACAGCGTCGGAGCCGGAGCACAGGCTAATGTGGAATTACCCTAGATGTCTTTCTGAAGTACAACTGTTCTCCAGACTACAGAGATCAGTTCCTTGGGAAGAAATGGTAGGTTTGGAAGGTGGAATTTATGGCACCACAACCCTGCTGAGCTCCTTTCCCAGGCACTACCCCCAAGTCTCTGCCTACTGTGAATGCAACTCTGTGCTAATGCAACGTGAATGATGTCTCCACAAAGCCCCGAGTGAATGAACTTCTGCCTTCTGACATCAGTGGGGCTGTGCACGGCTTGAGATCAATGTTCCCTCTAAGCCATGGAGTCTTGTGGACAAAGATTCTACTTTGTGAGCTACTGGAATTAAAGTTGTGAGCTATACTGCATAAATTAGTTTGCTCTGGGGCTATTTTTTCCCCAGAGTTAAGACAAAAATGTTTGAGCCAGAGGCCAAAAATCTGTGAGCTAGCTCACACTAACTCAGCTTAGAGGGAACCTGCTTGAGATATATGTGTGTGCCACTGCTGGCTGAGATGCACATCAGGTATGATAACATCTCCTTCATCCAACTCCTGCTGGTACTAAAACGTGCAAGTGTTTTTGAACTAAACTAAATTATTCATCAAGCCACACAGAAAAGGTAGCTAACCAGCTGAAATGAGTGATACAGCCTGATTGTATTTTCTTTTGTGTGAAATTGACAGGTAAGATATCAGTTACATATGTGTAAGTGCCCTCTCCACCAACTTATGGTGGCCTCAGTATGGGACTTTCAAGGCAAGCAAGAAGCAGAGATATTCGCTGTTGCCTTCCTCTGCAAAGTCTTGCTTGGTGGTCTCCCATCCAAGTACCAGCCCTGCTTCGTTTTCAAGATCCAACCAAGGCTGGGCTGTAATCACGTCGCTGTCCCCCCTCTCAAGAGGTCAGGGATGAGCAAAGATCCTGGTGGTTGTTGCATAGCTTCATTATGACTTGAGTTTTGTTCCAATTGCCTCCTGGCAAGAAATGCTAATTTGGGAGATTTTGCAAAATGGATAAAATCTTTTTCGGTTGAGGTTTCCCTGAAAGAAAAAAATATTTAACTGTTTAGTGCATCACAATATAAATGCAGCGGAACAGCTGCAGTCCTTTGCAGCATAAAAAACCCCCTTCCAAATGAACCCTTTTGTGCACACCCACCCAAAAGTATGTATTCGACGCAACAAAAGGTCCTCCTTTTGTTTCTATGATGGAGAAGATTGCAGTTGTGTTTTTCTAGTAGGTGATGTGAAAGACTTCCTTGAGTGCCTAGAGGACTGCTGCTGCCAGTCTGAGTAGGCAATGCTGACTTCAATCATACAAGGGTTTGACTCAAGACAAGACATCTGCATGAATTCCAGTGTCATGAGCCCTGAGGAGGAGGAGCTGGAAGAGTTAACAGACCTGGTGTCAAGCATGGTAGAATTCCACTGGTAATTGATTGTTTTAGGGTCCTCCATAAAGCTGGCCTGTGAAATATCATGGAGGACCGAGGTCTATTAACTCTGTTATTCTTTCCCCCTCCCCCTTCTTGCTTTATTGCTTGCGAAGTAGAAGTAGAGAGAAACGAAACTAACTTGAGAAAGAGTAATCAGCACCTTCCCATACATTCCTGTTAGGGAGTGCAACACATCTGGGGAAAGCAAGGACAGAGTCCTGATAACGCCATGAGAATGTAGACATTTATGATAGTTTATGTGTGAGAGGGCAACCCTCGCCCCCACCTTTTGGAATCCTTTGGAAGTATGCCTTAAAAGTATTGTATCAATGTATCTTTAGCATCACTCTTAAGAATCTGTTACACAGAAAGTATCGGTCTATCAATATACGTAGTTTTGTATCAAACCTGACTCGTCATTGAAACCGCATGCTTGACACCTGGAAGAGTTCCCAGCCAGTTCCTCAGCTGAACAAACAGCAGCTGGCCCATCAAGCACTCTCCAGGCCCCAGTGTCAGCTGTTGACGATCAATCTCCTCCAAGCTCTCCTCCTCCCATCTCAGGAATTCGAAGCAGGCTCTGGAAAGAACTTTCAGAGCGAAGACATGAGGCATGCCGATGCTTCAGATCTCTCAGCCCTGAGTTCTAGGGACCCAGGGAGCAGGCTGATTGAGACTCTCATATAGTTCCCACCCCAGGACCTGGTAACCTTGTGGAAGCAACGAGTCTATTCTCTGGCTTGCATCTACGCTCCTTCCTGATCCTGACCTGCTTGATTTCCTTGGCACCCTGACCTTTTGGCTTTTGGACATTGACTTCTGATTCCGGTTTGTGATTCTGCATTGGTGACTTGGCTTCTGCTTGACTTCCTGGACTTTGACCTTGGACTGGCTTTGGACTCCTGCCTGCCTGCGCCCTGAGAACATGACATCCAAGGATATGCAAAAGCCATGCTTCTTGGGGACATGCATGCTCAGGGCAGTATGGTCTCCTGCTGTACCAGGAGGCCTCCCTTCTCAGGTCCCACCACTCCCCCTGCTGCTGCTCGGTGGAGTAGCAGGAGTAAAAGTAGGGTGGGAGAATCAGCCACACAATTTGGGTGTGTGTGTGAAGCCAGAGTGTCTCCCTAATGCAGTAATGTCACTCCCAGGTTTGCACCAGAAATGATATCAGTGTTGGATCAGAACTCTGTCCCATATCTCCCAAGGGTTACCAGCATGTGGCTAGCAATCCTAGGTGTGCTTGCTGGGGCAATGTCATTTCATTGCTTCACAATTGCCTCACAACTTCCAAGGTGATCCCCCAGATGCCTTCTGTGTGCAGAAAGACCCATTACCAAATACAATGTGTTTTGAAATCTGAGTCCCATCTCTGTTTCCAAGGATCAAGAGGTGGGGAAAGGAGATGTGCTCACCTAGCTGCAGCAGGGCATCCTTGTCACACTTCCCTATGAGAGTTCATTCAAGGTGGTACTATTCACTCACCTACTAAGTTGGCCTACTCCAAATGGCAGGGAGGGTCCTACATTTGAGATTGTTTGTAGTCACTTAGGGAAAGAGGCAAAGGAGGGCCATTTCTTTTTTTTCAGGGACACTTCAACATTTCCCAGCCTTTTCTGCAGCCTTGCCAAACTGTTTCCAAGGATCAAGAGGTGGGGAAAGGTTCTTTACACAGGGCCACAAAACCAAGCCGAATATGAAAAGATTTGTTTGTGCAGCGAGAACCCTTCCGTGGAAAGTTGCTGAGGCCGGTGGAAAGGAGGGCTACTTCCAGGCATGCCATGGAAAGAAATGCCCCTGCTTGGCCCTTGATCTGAGTATTTGCTTTCCACCTGCTAAAAGGCAAAACGATTGCTTGCCTTTCTAATCACCCTGTCCTTCAAAAGCCGCTTCATGCCTCGCATGATAAAGGGTCAGTAATCTCAGAGGGCTGGTGTTTGTATAGACATGGCAGCCAATCATTTAATATGTATTGAGCTCAGCTGGAAAACTTCAGTCCAGGAACAGATTTTTTTTTCCCTGTCTCTCCTCTTTTCCACAAACTTTGTCAGGCTTAGTGTGGATAATGTCAATGCCACAGGGACATTTGTCTTTTCATGTGCCATTAAAACACTGTATTAGATTACTGTAGAGGATGTGAGGGCGATCTGGCTGAGACATCTGTCACCCCATTGATCGCCAGGGTTGATTCGGCTGATCTGGCTGGCTAGGCGGGTGTCCCCTACCTCCCTCACCGCTCCATGTGCGTCCCTCCCGAAGCTGCACGCTCGGTGGAAGAGGATGACCATCCCAGATAGAAGGAGTGTACCGTTCTTCGGTCAAGGGTATACGATAGCTGAGCTCCCCTGCTAGAACCTCCAAACAAGCTCAAGGTCCATTTGTAGGAGATTACTGTAGAGCAAATTCAAATGTTTAGACCTTATTTCAGTAATAAGAATTTCAATCACCAAATTAATTCTGCTTGGGGAAGAGTGGATCAATCCCATCTTTCCGCCCTTCACCTGGAGACAGCCTTCACTCAAGCGGGGGAAGAATAAAATGGTGGAATAGCTGACATGACTTTAGACCAGGGGTCCTCAAACTACGGCCCGCGGGCCAGATGCGGCCCACTGAGGACGTTTATGCGGCCCGCCGGGTTATGGCAAAATCAGACCGGAAGTGACGTTCGACCTAAACTCGCGTTAGCAACGCACACTTCCGGCACTGGGCTGAGGCGGCGGAGACAGAGTGTGAGGCGATGGTGAGGTGAGTTCCCAGGCCGGGGTGTGTGGTGTGGGGAAGGGAGAGAGATGCAGAAGACGGAGAACTGACGGCCCGCGGCCTTGTACAGTAACGGCAGTCCGGCCCTCCAACAGTCTGAGGGACAGTGAACTGGCCCCCTATTTAAAAAGTTTGAGGACCCCTGCTTTAGACTGTAGCTGGTAGGTTCCACCTTAGAACACTACTCACCTCACCATTAAAAAGAAAAAGCCCACATGGAAACAGAAAAGGAGGGTTTTTTTTTTCATTTTTCCAAATTTTATTATAGTAATATTAAAGTACATACAGAAACAATATTGGCATAACCAAACAAAATCATAAAGACAGTAGGTTACGTATATGGTACAGTAATTTAGCTCAGAGAAGGAGCTTTATGGGGAAACAAGTCCCGCCTCTCTCAGCTTGCTGGTCCAGCTTCGTATTTGTAGGAAGGATTCTTCACTTTTAGTTCTGAAATGGCACAATCTGCTCTGTCACCTCAGTCTGGCCTTATTCTCCTGCATGTGTCAGAAGAAAACAGTTATAAAGCAGTCCTAGCCCACAGATGCATAGAGCTTAACACACTATCAGTTTGGATTGGCAGTGGCTTTTTGAGATGTGAAGTCAAAACAGGGTTTCACCTAAAAACAGAGAGCCTTTTAGGTGGAAATGTCAGGAGCTGAACCTCTGATCTTCTGCATGCACAGAACAGGCTTACCTCTGAGCCTCAGGCCCACTCACAACGGTGGCAGCCATTAGGTGTGGATCCTGTTCAGCCACAAGAACAGAAGTGTGCATTGGGCTCCCAATATGAGGTATGTTAACATTAATGACTCCTTGGAATATTTAAAACATATTTTGGGTGTTTGAAGGAGACAGCCACTTTCTGTCATTTTTACATCAGCATAAGGATCACTGCACACACAACTGGGTTCTTAATTTGTGAACAAATGAATGGATATTCAACAACAAAGCATGAATTCTTTCCATGTTCCTATGGTTTCAAGAATAGAACTTCAGCCATTCATCTGTTGACAGTCCATGGCCGTTTTCCCACTGAGCTTACCTCGGAGCGACGTCCCTCTTCACTACGCAGCATCTGCGCGGATTTCCCACCAACTGCTCCGAGTAACCAAGTAGAGTCGCGGCTTTTGCGTCGCTAACGTAAACTGGTTTTTAGTGGTTTCCATTTGCGACGCAAAAGGTTGGGAACTTCCTGGTTCCTCGGAGCAGCCTCGGAGCAGTTGGTGGGAAATCCACGCAGACGCTGCGCGGTGAAGAGGGACGTCGCTCCGAGGTAAGCTCAGTGGGAAAACGACCCATGTGTCCACCACATGGGCTTTGTACAGCTTGAGTTGGTCCCATACAGCCTCAGGATTAAATTACTTCTCTGCTGCTATATTCAGTGGATGACACACACACCCTGACACTCTTCCTCAGCCTGACTTACCTGAAGGGATTCCTATGAGGAAAAAGTGTCAGAAGGGGACCAAGGACACTGCCTAAGATTTGATTAGAGAAAATCATGACTAATTTTATTGATTTGCAAACTTTTATTGAGCAAACTTTCTCCTCACTAGAAGTGTCAATATTTCAGCATGACCCATCAGAGATACCATACTGGGTTAATCCACTTGTATATCCTCCAGTGTAATATATACCATCAGTGCTTTCTGTTTGTTTAAAAAAGAGGTGCCATTGCGCATACATAAGGTTACACTAATTTCTACCAATTCCCTCTTCAGGACTTGGATAGCCCACCGAAAGGTGCCAGTACTGAGTATCACCACAAAAAAAAGAGCCCTGAACACCATCATGCAGAATTATAAAATCATAGAACTGGAAGGTACCTCCAGGGTCAACTAGTCCAACTCCCTGCACAATGCAGGAAATTCACAACTACCTCCCCCACACGACGAGTGACCCCTGCTCCAAGCTCCGAAGATTTGGGTGTGTGTGTGTGAAACCTCCAGGACCCCTGGCCAAGCCTGGCCTGAAGAAAATTGCTTCCTGACCCCAAAGTGACAATTAGCATTTCCTTGGGCATGTAAGAAGCGGCCATACAGAGCTAAACATTGATGCAGCCCTTCCTGCCCTCCCTCACATGTCTGGCTAAATTCACAGAACCAGCATTGCTGTCAGATGGCCATCTAGCCTCTGTTTAAAAACCTCCAAAGAAAGAGAATCCATCCACCTCCTGAGTAAGCCTGTTCCACTGAGGAACTACTCCGTCAGGCAGTTCTTCCTAATGTTTAGCTGAAAATTCTTGATTCAATTTCAACACACCGGTTCTGAGCCAACCTTCTGGGGCAACAGAAAACAACTCTGCACCATCCACTATGTAACAGTCCTTCACGTACTTTAAGATGGTTATCATATCACCTCTCAGTTGTCTCCTCTCTAGGCTAAACATACCAAGCTTTCTCCTCTCTAGGCTAAACATACCATTAACCATTGGCTTTAATACGATGTTGTTAAGCACAATAGGAAGTCCGGCACTAAGTTGACCCACTCAAAACCTTGTCAAGGCAATGATATTAGCGGGGAAGGCGGTCATCGCTTTGGGGTGGAAAGATAAAAGTAAATGGTCAATAGAAATCTGGCACAGCTATTTGTTTGATTACATACAGTCTGACATCGTGGCAACAATCAACAAGGATTCCACATGGGAAGATAAAGTCAAGGAAATCGAGACCAGATGGAACCCTTATTTAGAAAGGATCTCGGGAGAAACAAGGAAGGACATTCAATGGAAGATCAAGACTTTGTGCCCTTGGCTGAGGGGAAAAGACTAAGGGCGTTTTCGCACTCACCTTCAGCCGGCGCGACCCCCCTCTTCACCGCGCAGGATCTGCGCAGATTTCGCACTAAATGCCGCGGAGCAGCCGGAAGAGCCGGAAGCTCCCGGCGCAAAAGCCGCTCAAACGGAAACCGCCAAAAAGCAGTTTCCGTTTGCGCGGCTTTTGCGATGGGAGTTTCCGGCTCTTCTGGCTGCTCCGCGGCATTTAGTGCGAAATCCGCGCAGATCCTGCGCGGTGAAGAGGGGGGTCGCGCCGGCTGAAGGTGAGCGCGAAAACGCCCTAAGAGAAGATGGGGAGGGTTGGGGGGGGGGAAGGGTTATTTGTAATTCTAACATTCATATGTTGTAATGGTCAATTTTACAAGAGTTAATAAAACATAACAATATTTATTAAAAAAAAAACATACCAAGCTTGTGCCAGCAAGGTCTTTCAACTCTCTGTGTTGAACAAAAGTAACATATTTTAACAGTATAGATACTAATCTGACATTAAAGACTGAAACATTCAGACAGTGTGGTTGGCCTTTTAAATCTTTCTGGATGTAACACTGCAGATCTAAGTTGTTTTGATGTTCTCCTATAAAAAAGCTTCAAAGGGAGACACTATGATGAAAGTGGTGAATTAGACGGCATCAAGAGAGCAAATGCTATATCCCCCCCCCCTGGCTTAAGCAGAGGTTTGAGTTTTTACACTGACAAGTTGCTAATTGTTCAGCTGGAGGACTCTTCCTTTAGAGATATCAGCTGATTCTTCTTAAAGTGTTGTAATCAAGTAAGATCGCCAACAATCTGGGAAAAATGACTTGTGCCTTTAATAGAGTGGAAACGGGCAGGTGAAGCTTTTCATGGTATGGTGGTAGCTCCTAAATGACATTCCATTAAGCCTCTTCTTAAAGTTGCAGAACATTTTTTTCCTCCAGGTTATTGGCCACCCTGATTATTATATTGTATCGCAGCGTAATCCTTGCTTATGCTTCACTCTGCACCTTCTGTAACTGCACCCCTGGGGGAGGCTGGAACCTCTGACCTCTCTCATCATTAAGGTTTCAGTCTTAAGGACACTTTCATGGAAGTAAGCAACGTTGCATAACTTCTGAATAGACCTGTTTAGGATTATTCTGTAAATGTAACAACCATGCATCATGTTTCAGAGTGCCTTCCTTTCAGAGGGACTCACGCCTGAATGATTTACAACAGGATCTACAAGAAGTTTATCTCTGCTACATATCCCACCCCCCCCCCAACAATTTTGATTATAAAAGTCACTGCAAAGTATGCTGCCTGCAATGAAATGTGTTAGTCTTAAAGGTGCTACTGGGCTCTTTACTATTTTGCAGCAACAGGCTGTCATGGCTAACTCCTCTGGATTTGAATTATCTGCTCCATATGCATTTGAAGAAGTGAGGTCTGATTCACAAAAGCTTCTACTGGATGGAATAACCTTGGTCAGTCCTTAAGGCGCTGCTTTGTTTCTGTTTCACTTTGCTACAACAGGCTAACACAGCTGTTTAAATATTTACAGATGTCGATTAGTTCTCCTTTAATGCGTTTCACAATGGATCTTCCTTGATTAGCTTAAATGTTTGTTGCTTTCTAACCATCTTCTAGAGCAGGAATGGCCAAACTGTGGCTCGGAAGCCACATGCGGCTCTTTCAGACATATTGTGCGTCTCTCAAAGTCCACCGCCCCACTGGCCAGCTTGGAGAAGGCATTTGTCTCTTTAAATCACCATCCAGTGGCTTGGAGAATCCTTTTAAAGTTAAAGCGGATTTCTTTCACCTCTCCTCCCCCTCCCCCCTCCCTCTAGTTGCCTTCCTTCCAGCTCTCAAACTTCTGATGTTCATGTTTTGCATCTCTCAAGCATCTGATGTTTGTTCTATGCGGCTCTTATGTTAAGCAAGTTTGGCCACCCTATTCTAGAGTAAGGAGTGGTCCTGACCTGCTCTATAGGGATAGATTTCTCTTTGATAGGTTCTTGTTTCCAAGTGACCTCACTTTGTAACATCTCCCCATTCTTACCTTTCTGTTGCTGGTAAGTGTAAGCAGTGCTCCTTTTTAAAAGGGCCAGCCTTTTTCTCCAATTGCACCAATTTCCACTGGTTCAAAACCTGGGAAAGCTCCTGAAAAAGCTGCCAACTCAATACCAGTGAGTACCGCCATAAAAAAGCCCTAAGTGTGAGTACGAATATATGTACTATAGATGAACACCTCATGGATCTGATGAAGTGAACTCAGAATCGTGAACACTTACGGTGCGATTAATTTTGTTAGTCTTCAGGGTGCCCCTGGACTTAGTTTTTAGTTGAAATACAATTAAAGCACATGATATGTTATTCACGTATTAACATCATAGTTTATCCACAGAAAGCCTTAGTAAACACTTCAGATAGAATAGGTTCAGACAGAATAGCTCATCAGTCATGATGAACAATATCAGTATGTCAATTACCATTTTTTAAAAAAAATTAAAAATACCCCAGGTGGCATGGGTGGATGACTGCTACAGGGAAAATACAGGGAAACCCACTATTTATTTACTTTATTTGAACACATGAAGCTGCCTTATACTGAATCAGACCCTCGGTCCATCAAGGTCAGTATTGTCTACTCAGACTGGCAGCGGCTCTCCAGGGTCTCAAGCTGAGGTTTTTCACACCTCTTTGCCTAGACCCTTTTTGGGAGATGCCGGGGACTGAACCTGGGACCTTCTGCTTACCAAGCAGATGCTCTACCACTGAGCCACCATCCCTCCTACATATGAAGCTGCCTTCTACTGAATCAGACCCTCGGTCCATCAAAGTCAGTCTTGTCTTCTCAGACTGGCAGCGGCTCTCCAGGGTCTCAAGCTGAGGTTTTTCACACCTATTTGCCTGGACCCCCTTTTGGAGATGCCGGGGATTGAACCTGGGACCTTCTGCTTCCCAAGCAGATGCTCTACCACTGAGCCACCATCCCTCGCCTGACTGGCAGCGGCTCTCCAGGGTCTCAAGCTGAGGTTTTTCACACCTCTTTGCCTAGACCCTTTTTGGGAGATGCCGGGGATTGAACCTGGGACCTTCTGCTTCCCAAGCAGATGCTCTACCACTGAGCCACCATCCCTCCTACATATGAAGCTGCCTTCTACTGAATCAGACCCTCGGTCCATCAAAGTCAGTCTTGTCTTCTCAGACTGGCAGCGGCTCTCCAGGGTCTCAAGCTGAGGTTTTTCACACCTATTTGCCTGGACCCCCTTTTGGAGATGCCGGGGATTGAACCTGGGACCTTCTGCTTCCCAAGCAGATGCTCTACCACTGAGCCACCATCCCTCGCCTGACTGGCAGCGGCTCTCCAGGGTCTCAAGCTGAGGTTTTTCACACCTCTTTGCCTAGACCCTTTTTGGGAGATGCCGGGGATTGAACCTGGGACCTTCTGCTTCCCAAGCAGATGCTCTACCACTGAGCCACCATCCCTCCTACATATGAAGCTGCCTTCTACTGAATCAGACCCTCGGTCCATCAAAGTCAGTATTGTCTACTCAGACTGGCAGTGGCTCTCCAGGGTCTCAAGCTGAGGTTTTTCACACCTCTTTGCCTGGACCCTTTTTGGGAGATGCCAGGGATTGAACCTGGGACCTTCTGCTTCCCAAGCAGATGCTCTACCACTGAGCCACCATCCCTCCTACATATGAAGCTGCCTTCTACTGAATCAGACCCTCGGTCCATCAAAGTCAGTATTGTCTACTCAGACTGGCAGCGGCTCTCCAGGGTCTCAAGCTGAGGTTTTTCACACCTCTTTGCCTGGACCCTTTTTGGGAGATGCCGGGGATTGAACCTGGGACCTTCTGCTTCCCAAGCAGATGCTCTACCACTGAGCCACCGTCCCTCCCCGTACTCCATTGTTCTCTCCAATGGGGACCCAAGTAGTTTACATCATTCCTCTCGCCTCCATTTTATTCCAACAATAATCCTGTGATAGATCCACGGAGGCATCCATGATGGTCTGAAGCAGTAGAACAGATTCAAAATAAACTTGTGAGTTAGGAAGGGGAGCGTTAAGAATAGACTCCAATGACTAGGATTTGATTGTAAAGATACAGACACCATTAAAAAAAAAAATAAAGCACTCAGTGAAGTCCCAAATTTGGATAGAATAAGTACCGTATTTAGGGCATGGGGTGCACATTCACCAGTATTCTTTGGCGTTCCCTCCTCTTGTGCTACCCCAAGCTATTTAAAAGACTTAACAATCCCTCATTATAGAAGAACATTCATGCTCACTAGATATAAATTCTTTACCTTTGGCTATGGAAAGCTCATTTCCCAGGTGCAGTGTATCCAGACAGAGTTCGCAAATGTGGATCTGTTCAGTTTCAGCCTTTAGAATGGGGTGGCCAGACTTGCTTAATGTAACAGCCACACAGAAGAAACATCAGATGTCTGATGAGCTGAAAACATGAATGTCAGACGTTTGAGAGCAGGCAGGCAGGCAGGAAAGATGGCAAATAGATGGGAGGAAGAGGTAGAAAGAAAGCAACTTTAAATACATTAGGGTTTGTAGAATCTTTCGGGCTCAAGTGCCGTGTTCTACTGGAGAAAGTTTTCCTTCCAGACATTTCGTTCTCAGCTGCGGAGAACATCCTCAGTGGCGTTGCAGCCGGAGCAGGCGCTCTGACCTTCTTGGCTGCTGTGCATTGAGTGGGGCCAGGGCTGCTGGAGAGCTGCTATTTCTAGGCTGGAGGGGGTGTGATGAAAGGGCAATTGGTTTGTGGATGTGCCCATTGTTTGGTGGGGCTTCCTGGAAGGGTAGTGATAAGGAAACTGGCTGTTGAATGTGACCATTGTTCTGTGTTAATTGCTGGGAGGGTTGGAAGGGGTGTGAAGATAAGGAAGATGGTTGTTGACTGTGCTGATTGTTCTGTGGAATGTGCTGGTTGTTCTGAGACTTTCTGCAATTTATAGTCTGTAGGGTGTTTTGCAGAGCTGGGTACCAAGATTGGTGGATGAAAATGCCTTCTTCCTTTCTGTTAAAATTGTGCTGGTGTTTGTAAATCTCAATTTAAATACATTCCCCGAGCTACCAAATGGCTTGGCTTGGTGATTTTAAGAGACAAATGCTGACAGGATGAGTCACATAGTATATGTCAGGGATGACCAGTGGTAGCTCTCCAGATGTTTTTTGCCTACAGCTCCCATCAGCCCCAGCCATTGGCCATGCTGACTGGGGCTGATGGGAGTTGTAGGCAAAAAACATCTGGAGAGCTACCATTGGCCACCCCTGATATATGTGAAAGAGCCACATGTGGCTCCCAAGATGTAGTTTGGCCACCCCTGCTTTAGAAGATATTTTTTGGAGTGTGAAATTTGGTCTGGTATGAGACAAAGATATTTGTCTTCCATCTAATAGGTTATGCAAATTAATCATCTCAAAAATTGTCCAGTTTTTCCTTGTAGATGAGGATCAAGAAACTACCTCAATAGTCACTAAATATTTAGCTGCAGAGATTTCCTGTAAGAGGGTTGGATTTTGATCTGTTTAAGACCTTTGAGTCAGAAGAACAGTTAGATAAGAAGAAGCTAGGTTGAGAAGCTAGGTTGAAGCTAGGTTTAGGGAAGGGACAGTGACTCAGTGGTGGAAGGTTCCAGGTTCAATCCCTGGCATCTCCAACTAAAATGGTTCAGGCAAGTAGGCATGAAAAACCTCAGCTTGAGATCCTGGAGCGCGCTGCTGCCAGTCTGAGTAGACAATACTGACTTTGATGGACCAAGGAGGGTCTGATTCAGTATAAGGCAGCTTCATATGTTCATATGAGACACAGTAGGTTTGCCAAGTCTGTGTCGGAAAATACATGGAGACTTTGGGGGTAGATCCAGGAGAGGGTGGGGATTGGGGAGGGGAGGAGTCTCAGCATGGTACGGTGCCATAGAGTCCACCTTTCAAAGCAGCCATTTTCTCTGGGGGAACTGATCTCTGCCAGCTGGAGATCACTTGTAAAAGCGGGAGATCTCTAGGCCCCACGAGGCTGGAAACCCTAAGACAGAGTGACTGGTCCATGGTCACCCAGCTAGTTTCCATGGCTACAGATCTGAACTGGGTGAGTGGGCGTCAACATGGCAGATGAGGTTCAATGTGGCCAAGTGCAAAGTAATGCACATTGGGGCCAAAAATCCCAGCTACAAATACAAGTTGATGGGGTGTGAACTGGCAGAGACTAACCAAGAGAGAGATCTTGGGGTCGTGGTAGATAACTCACTGAAAATGTCAAGACATTGTGTGATTGCAATAAAAAAGGCCAACGCCATGCTGGGAATTATTAGGAAGGGAATTGAAAACAAATCAGCCAGTATCATAATGCCCTTGTATAAATCAATGGTGCGGTCTCATTTGGAATACTGTGTACAATTCTGGTCACCGCACCTCAGAAAGGATATTATAGCATTGGAAAAAGTCCAGAAAAGGGCAACTAGAATGATTAAAGGGTTGGAACACTTTTCCTATGAAGAAAGGTTGAAACGCTTGGGGCTCTTTAGCTTGGAGAAATATCGACTGCGGGGTGACATGATAGAGGTTTACAAGATTATGCATGGGATGGAGAAAGCAGAGAAAGGTGTACTTTTCTCCTTTCTCACAATACAAGAACTCGTGGGCATTTGATGAAATTGCTGAGCAGTCGGGTTAAAACGGATAAAAGGAAGTACTTCTTCACCCAAAGGGTGATTAACATGTGGAATTCACTGCCACAGGAGGTGGCGGAAGCTACTAGCATAGCCAGCTTCAAGAGGGGGTTAGATAAAAATATGGAGCATCAGTGGCTATTAGCCACAGTGTGTGTATGTGCACGTGTGTGTGTGTATGTGTGTGTGTGTGTATATATATATAATTTTTTGGGCCACTGTGTGACACAGAGTGCTGGACTGGATGGGCCATTGGCCTGATCCAACATGGCTTCTCTTATGTTCTTATTGTGATATTGGGAGGGATTTATTTAGATTATTTGCCTGGTGGTGAGGGGAAAATAAATAAAAGGGTGCTTAAAAATAAGAAAGGAATGAATAACAAAGCTATTGTTGGGGTGGAATTGTTGGAATGGTAGAAAGGAAGAATGAAATTCTTTTTGTTTCAAACAATTTTATTAGTAACATATGGTAATAAATTTCTTACTTCATTAATAATTACTATTTTTAATCTATCCCATATATTACTTTCTTCTATTATTAGGAAGAGGCTCAGATTAAAATTTTAGGGTTAAGAAACAAATGTTGGATTGAAATCTTGGTGATAAGAGGTACAAAAATTAAATATGGAGGAAGTTTAAAACTATTGGGAGATAGGTATGTAATAGATTTATTGGAAAAATATATATTTTTGAGATATTAATGGGGTGATTTTTAGAATGTGCATAGCTTGATGAAGATATTTAGTAAATAGCTTAAAGTGAGAAATATATTGAATCAATAAGATCAAGAATATGATTTATTAGACAAAGAAAAGAAGTAATACTTTATTATTGAATTATTTTTAAGTACCAGTATGCCTAGATTTTATAATATAGTCTGTAACAGAAATAAAACATATATTGATTGAAAGAATGTTTGAGGTCCAGAAGAAATATTAGAACTTGAGATAGAGATGTTTTACTAAATATTGAAAATGTATGCAAAATTAATAATGATATGTTTAAGACTTACTGGTGATGATTTTAAGAGAAAAGATAATTATATGTAGAACTTTTAATGCTCTTGTCCTATCCTGTATCCCACAACCTTTTTCCTTACTGTGTGTAGGATGTAGAAAAAAATAATAAAACTTGTTATTTCAAAAAAAAAAAAAATGCAATCTTGTTCTCCCAAATGTGAATGCCAAACATCACAATAAGAACTTCTACATCTTGGAGAAGCTCGAGCTTTAATTGTATTTCATTATTGTAATGAAGTTGGTTGCTGTTAGGGACATATAAAGATGCCAAGGTTAATTTGTTGTCATTAAGCAAACCCTTTATCAAAATAAAATGGCCTTTGGGGTCAATCTCACATGTTTCACAGAGAAACCTTATATATATTTTTTACACTGAAGTAGCTACTACCCTTGATTTAGAGGTGCCTGGTATTGTTGAACAAACCAGTGCATTTTGAATACATGGGTAGTTTTAGATGCAAGGTGCATTTCTTGAATAAGTAAGATATCTGGACAGCATGCTGTCTAACCACAGCTGATGTAACGCTTTTGGTTTAAACCTATTGTTCAAGCCCCTGCAATTTATAGAAAGAATCTTAATGCCATTATTCATACTGTTTTATCTTCTTAAATTTAAAGAATATCTTCCTATGGAATTTGAAATCAGATATATTTTATTCTCACAACAACCTTGTGAGGTAGGTTAGGTGGAGTGTGTGTGACTGGCCCGAGGTCATCCAGTGAGCTTTACATGTAGAGTGGGTATTTCAACTGGGTCTCCTCACATCCTAGTCTGACATTCTAACTACAACAATACACTGGCTTTCTTGTTTGTGAGGAACCACTGATAATGTATGTATTTTACACATTTAGGAGGGTTTAGATGGGATGGGTTTCCCTAAGTTTCAACATCCTTATGTTTGTGCCTTATTGGATGCTAAAAATCATAACAGTACATCAATTGATTAAAACAAACTAGCAGATGACTGATGTGCTCTCTAGGCTTTGCTAGAAGCTGCTTTACACTTCTGTATTGTGGTCTCTATAGTGACTGGCAAACATCAAGTATTTCTTTCATCGTTTCCTTATTCTCCCAATCTTTAGGAGCTCAGCCAAGAAACAATCGTCTTTTTTTTGAAGAGGACAGAGGCTCCATCTACTTACATAAACGACCTCTCATTCTGTCAAGGCTTTGGCCAGAAATGTGCAGGAGGGTGTGAAATTCTCTCCAGTTTGGCCTATGCTTTTAAGCAGACTTTGTCATGGATGGGTAGTGTTGCATTCATAACCAGCTGTCTCCTAGCGCAAGTCTCTCTTTGACTTTGTTTTCCCTCTGAATCTCACCAACCCTAAAGACCAACGAAAGAGTTGTTTCGTTGACAGTTGCGTTTCTCACACTGCGGGAGTGCCAGGTATCATCATCAATGAATACTGCCTTTCACAGCTAAGCTGTTTTTACCCAGGCGTCAAAGGAAGTTTCAAAAGCCCTTGTTCACCATGCAGGCATTCAAACAAGAAAACAAAACCAAGAAGCTCCTGGTTGACTGTTTGTTGACAGTGTCATTTCTTTGCAGGAGACACTTTCCTGTTTCAACAGTTACTGGTGACTCACTCATTCAGGGTCATGTTCAGAGTTATTAAAATATCAAGGTCAGAACTCTTTCCAATCAAGAAACCTAAAGGAGTGTCTAGGTAGGCTTGCCAATCCCCAGGTCCCAGCCGGGGTTCTTCCGCTTTCCCAGGCTCCTTCCCGCCCCCAGTCAGCTGGCCGGTGGAGGGAAGCCCCGCCCCCAAAGCCACCATATGACTTTCCATCTCAGGAGGCTTCAGTCTCCGTTTGGAAAGGCTTCCTTTTGGGATGGTGTGTCTGTGTTACTCTGAAGAAGCTGGCAGCAACTCATGAGTAGAGATGCCAATCCCTCGCTTCAGAGTCGCCAGAAACGGGGGGGAGGAAAATGTCTGCTGGGCACTTCATTATTCGCTATGTGGAGATCGATTCTCATAGGGTATAATGGGGAATTGATCTGGAGGTATCGAGGGCTCGGGGGGGGGGCTGTTTTTTGAGGTAGAGGCACCAAATTTTCAGTATAGCATCTAGTGCTTCTCCCCAAAATACCTCCCAAATTTCAAAACGAATGGGCCAGGGGGTCTATGACCCCAAAAGAAGGTGCCCCTATCCTTCATTATTTCCTATGGAAGGAAGGCATTTAAAAAGGTGTGCTGTCCCTTTAAATGTGATGGCCAGAACTCCCTTGGAGTTCAATTATGCTTGTCACACCCTTGCTCCTGTCTCCGCCCCCAATGTCTCCTGGATCCACCCCCAAAGTCCCCAGTTATTTCTTGAATTGGACTTGGCAACCCTATGTCAAGGTCAGGGGTGTCAAACATGCAGTCCGGGGACAAAATCAGGCTCCCAGAGGGCTCCTATCAGGCCCCGAAGCAACTGTCATCTGCTTGCTTCTCCCTATATCTTGCTTCCTTCTGAATAACTGTTTGCTTTGCAAGGCTTGCTCAATTGCACAGGGGCTACAGAGCAAAATCTCTATTTTCTCCATAGGCTGAGGCTCCTTCCTTGGGCAGGAAGTAGGGGAGGCAGTGCTTGCTTTGCCAGGCTCTCTCAATTGCACAGCAGAGCTACTGAGCCAAGCCTTTCTTCCTTCTATTGGCTGAGGGTTCTCCCCCTCCTGGTCCCCTGGGGAAGGAAGGAAAGAGCCAGAGCTTTCTTTGCCCAGTTCCCTGGATCCCATGGGAGAAATACAAAGAAAGCACCTTTAAGACCAACGAGTGCTAATATTTTAAACATGTTTTAAGTTTTTTAAAATATATATATTTGTGTTTGTCTGTGTCCTTTGCAAAGTTTATATCTCTGCTACCTAATCTTAAATAGGTACACACATGACTTGGTTCAACTTGGCCCAGCCCAACCTGACATGGCCCAGCCCAACGAGGTCTCATTTATGTCAGATCCGGCCCTCATAACAAATGAATTTGACACCCCTGATCAAGGTCCTTATCTACCCTCTCCAACTCTGGAAGAAGTTCTGCTCCAATAGATTTTGCCCAGCATGAACAGTAGGAAGACCCCTACAGTTTCAGGGATCATTCAGAACACATTGTAACCATTTCAGGCATGACTTGTCTCCTATATTTCCTAGGGTTGCCAGGTCCAACACAGAAAATATCTGGGGACTTTGGGGGTGGAGCCTGGAGACTTTTCCATTCCCTAAAATTAATTTAAAATGCACCAGAATACAATCTTCATTTCCCCAGCAGCTGCATTTCCACTAAATGAAAGTCACAAAGCAACCAAAATAAACACAGTTTACAAGTACACACTTTTGTGATCTCACTGGGGCCATTTACTCACAGCGGTTGCTGAATGAAACAATCTGCCACATTTCAACCAACTTCTTCAGACTAACATAGGCAAATGAAAGGGAGCAGTCTACAGGGTGGAGTTTTCCTCCACCCCATAATCAGGTTTTAGTTAACTCCATTTTACGGTACACAGGACTTCTGAAACCAGTGCAAAACAGACAGACAGACTGTGCTGGCTTGTCTTCCTTTCTCACATGCTTCACACACTCAGAAGGAAGAGCCACGTGGCTCTGCCTGCTCACCCCACCCGTGCAGTGGTCATCCTGCTTAGATTTAAAGGCACACACACAGTGCAAAACACAAGCAGTTTGCAAAGTTGTTTTAAACCTGTGGGGATCTAAAGACACATTGTGGCTGTTGGGGCGGGGTTTGCTGGCGGTAGGGAGGAGCCTGCAAAACTGGGGGATCCCCTGCTGGGCCTGGGGGCTGGCAAGCCTAATATTTTCCCTTTTCCACGTGGGTTAAAAAATAAACCTACTTAAATCCAGCTCAACCGGACAGCTTTGGGATAACTGCTGGTGGGCCCATCTGCTGAATTCCATATCCACCCCTTTTTGGCTATAATGATACAGCACAGCTCAGCTGGAAAAGAAAAGGGGGATCTTGGTTGTGCAGGGAGTGCATTGCATTTGCTGTTGCCTCTGTGCCTTTACAAAGATGGGATGGAGAAAAGGGAGAAGACTGGGATCTGGTGTCAAGCATGTTATTTCTATACATTATTGAATTCTGATTTCTTCTCCTCTAGTCGTCTTTTCCTTTCCCAGAGCTGCATATCAAAGCGAAAACCCCCTTTACTTTCTCACCTCCCCTTTTCCTTTCCCACCTCTGAGTAGCAAATGTAGGACTGCTGTAACTTTGATGATAGAAAGAAAGGAGGTGCCTCCGTCGAACAGTTCCCATTCATTGCTTATCAATTGTAGCAAGAATGTATGGAACCGAGGGAAGTTTCAACCGCAAGATAGTAGTTTGCATAGTTGTAACAGTTCACACATACTTGTTATGTCTTTAAGCTATCTTCCCTATACTCTTTGATGTAATCCTTAAAATACCATGCTATGAGCAACTCTGTATCACTTTCAAGGTGCTGCGCCTTGAGCAACAATGGATTATCAATAAACTAAGACTTTGTATTCAACAATTGCTTGGTTACTTGAAATACCTATGCTTGACATTTGGGAAAAAGAAGAAAAAGAATATATTGGATTTATATCCCACCCTATACTCTGAATCTCAGAGTGGTCACAATCTCCTTTACCTTCCCCCCCCCCCACAACAGACACCTTGTGAGGTAAGTGGGGCTGAGAGAGCTCTTACAGCAGCTGCCCTTTCAAGGACAACTCCTACAAGAGCTATGGCTGACCCAAGGCCATTCCAGCAGCTGCAAGTGGAGGAGTGGGGAATCAAACTCGGTTCTCCCAGATAAGAATCCACACACTTAACCTTCAGCAGCTGTTCAGGAAGGCAGCAGCATTAAAAGTAGAAATGGCTTCTGATCCACTTAGGAGGCTGACACTGGTTCCCAGTTCCTTATACATTACTTATTTATGACCTATTCATGAATTCAATCAAAGCACATTGAGGAGAGTTTAAAAGCTCTGAACCCCAAAATAAGGTTTGTACCACCATATATCACACACATGCCATTGGTCCTCTTGCTGACTTACCATTAGCCCAATGACAGCCCTTTTTCAAGCTATGAAGAAGATTCAGTTTGAACGTCTCAGTTAACAGCTGTGAATCCAACTGCCACAGCTCAAGTGTATTTATACGTTTCCCTGGGGCATTGTGATACTGGCATTGTGACATCTGCATCTGGGTAACAGGGACTGCATGGCAGATGAGGGAGTGAGGGGCAGGTGCTTTGCCACCTTTTGGTGTTGAACATTATACAGATCCCAGCTCTTTTTGTGATTTTTTTGAAGAAGACTACATTCCAATTCAGCCAGTGTATTCATGTAGAATTCCTCTTCTACCACATGATAGAAGGCTTTTGTTCTGTGGTGGATTCTTGCTGATTTACAGATCATGGTTTTTTTGGCTTTGCTGGACCGGTTTTGTACTTGCTGTCTCTATATAATTTAAAAGATATTTAAGTTATAATATTTATTGGCTAACAGGACACTTTATCATGGCCACCAGCCAAAACTTTTATCCAAAATGAAACAAAATGTAGCTGAAGCCAACAACTCAGAGCAGAAAAAAAGCTTAAATTATTCTTTTGTGTTTTAACAATTTATTAATAACATATGGTTACAATATTTAATTATCTTTTTCTTATACTAACCCATATGATATTTCACCCCCCCTCCCTCCAATATTGACTTCCCCGAAGTTATAAATTTGAGTTTAATTCTAAAGGTACCACTAATCTATCAAAATGTAATACTTTTGATTAATACTAAAAAAATGTCCAATGTCTTTTTACGTTCCACTCTTTCTCCATATATCCTTTGAATTTCTTCCACTCCTTTTTGAATAAGTCTAAGTCATAGTCTCTTAAAGTTTTAGTTAATTTGTCCATCTCACTCCACGATAAAACTTTCACAATCCAATCCCATTTCTCTGGTATTGTTCCTTGTTTCCAAAGCTGCGCATACAATGTCCTAGCAGCTGAGAGCAAGTACCAAATTAAAGTCCTGTCTTCCGTTGGAAATTTTTCTTCCTTTGGAAATCCAAGCAAAAAAGTCTCTGCAGTTTTCTTGAAGTCGTAACCCAAAATTTTGGAGATTTCTTGTTGTATCATCTTCCAATACTCCCTCGCTTTTTCACAAGTCCACCACATATGAAAGAAAGAACCTTCATGTTTTTTACATTTCCAATACCTATTCGACATCTTTTTACTCATCCTAGCCAGCTTTTTCAGAGTCATATACTACCTATACATCATCTTAAAACAATTCTCCTTAATACTCTGACAAGTTGAGATCTTCATCGAGTTCTTCCAAAGGTGCTCCCACGTAGCCATTTGTATTTCTCTATTCACATTAATTGCCCATTTTACCATTTGAGATTTTACTACTTCTTCTTCAAAAAAGCTTAAATCATTCTTGACCAGCTTCTAGAAAGATTTATTCCCAAGTGAAAGGGTGCCTACAATGTTCTTCAGAACCTGAAAAAAAATAATCTCCAAGCAAGGTTCCATTATCTGCAAAGAGGAAAGAGCAAGTAGGAAATTAGTGACCTACACAACAGACCAGACACTCTGAAAGACACAAGCACAGCAGGAAATGGGTTAGCAAACCTGATAGGCGACTTCACCAAAGGCAAATGTTCTTCTGCTTAAACTCTGAGGCCAACTGGGCAGCGCTTGATCTCCCATTACAGCCTCCCATTACAGCCAATTAGGACCTTATCTCATAAATAAATACACACCAACACTGAAGTCTGTTTAGAAGCCTGCCTATGTATTTGGGGAAGGTTAGGCGTTAGGCAAACCACCCACAGGCATAAAATTATGGAGTAAGTGAGCCCAATGCAGTCACTTCTGTATAGGCTAAGGGCTCTGCCTGGTGCTGTCAATGATTTCTTTTCTGCCATCTAAGCTTCTATGAGTAATAGGAAGAGGTGCCCCACAGCTGCTTCTGCTTTCCAAACAGACAGGTTTAGGATCCAAGAGCCCATGGACCTGTGGTTACTTGAATATGCTACTTCCCTGGATAGGAGAGCCAGTTTGGTGTAGTGGTTAAGTGTGCGGACTCTTATCTGGGAGAACCGGGTTTGATTCCCCACTCCTCCACTTGCACCTGCTGGGATGGCCTTGGGTTAGCCAGAGCTCTGGCAGAGGTTGTCCTTGAAAGGGCAGCTGCTGTGAGAGCCCTCTCCAGCCCCACCTCAAGTCTCAGAGCGGCTCACAATCTCCTTTACCTTCCTCCCCCACAACAGACACCCTGTGAGGTAGATGAAGATATTGGATTTATATCCCGCCCTCCACTCCGAAGAGTCTCAGAGTGGCTCACAATCTCCTTTCCCTTCCTCCCCCACAACAGTCATCCTGTGAGGTGGGTGGGGCTGGAGGGCTCTCACAGCAGCTGCCCTTTCAAGGACAACCTCTGCCAGAGTTATGGCGGACCCAAGGCCTGCCTACCTCAGGGACCGCCTCTCTCCATATGTTCTCCAGAGAGCACTGCGTTCCAGCTCACAAAATCTTTTGGAAATCCCTGGGCCTAAGGAGGCCAAATTTAAAACAACTAGGGAGCAGGCCTTCTCTATAAAAGCGCCCCAATGGTGGCATCAGCTGCCGGAAGAGCTGCGGGCCCTACGGGATCTTAATCAGTTCCATAGGGCCTGCCAAACTGCCCTCTTCCCTTTTTTTTTTTTGCCCACCTGGATTTATTAATGAAATATAAAACAACAACAAATTCCATGAAAATCAAAGCAGCATCGAAATCATACATTAATTGAAAGATTCAAGATACAGACTTTGCTTTTTTTTTTTAATAATTCATTCTTTTATTTCATCAACACTTAGCAATTTGCCACAATTAACACATCAAAAGAAGGATTACAATAAGCTGGATATACAGGAGGAGTGTGGATGTGGTCAACCTAAAAAAAGCTCATAAATTTACCTATTGGGGGTTGAGAAGGTAAAAAAAAAAAGAACTAAATAGAGAGCATCTTATACCATGTGATCAGGTTCCTTTCTCATCCCCCCATTTGAAGTTTTCTTCATCCAGTTATAAATTTTTTCCATTTTTTAAATGAATCACAATTCGACACCCCTTTCAACCGGTTTGATAAAACATCCATCTCCGCGGCACGTAAAATTTTATCAACGATCTCCTGCGACGGACTGATTTCCTGTCTCCAATATTTAGCAAAAGAGATACGTGCTGCCGTAAGAATATATATTGTTAAATATTCATCTTCCTTTGGGATCTCATTTCTTACTAACGATAATAACATTATCTCGGGTTTTAAAGATATATTTACATTTAATATTTCTTTTAGCAGTCCGTGGATTTTAACCCAAAACTTTTTTGCTATTTTACACATCCACCAAATATGATAATAAGTGCCTATCTTCTCTCCACATTTCCAACACATAGGTGAAGTCTTTGGGTTAATTTTAGATAACTGTATAGGAGTAATATGCCATCGATGGAATAGTTTGAAAAAGTTTTCCCTGTAATTGACTGGTTTAAGGGTCTTATAATTTAGTTTCCAAAAGAGAGACCATTGGTCTAGGTTAACGTTCTTTTCTAAATTTTTAGCCCATCTAATCATAGTATCTTTCACAACTTCGTCTTCTAATTTTAACTGAGTCAGATAGTTATACACCTTCTTAATCACCTTATTTTTGTCCGAATAAAGTATCTTGTCAAAGTCAAAATTATCTTTAGTAAACCCTCTTATTTTATCCTTATTGTATTTAGTCATAATTTGATTCATCTCCCACCAGTGCGCTTTTACCCCCGCTGCCTGCAGATCTTCCTTCCCTTTCAATTTATCATTATCATCTAAAAGATCCTTATATCTAACAACCTTATTGAATTTCCATAGTTGCGGTTGAATTGATGCTTCCTCTGGTGAGATCCACCTTGGTGTTTTGCTGTATATCTTCTCTTTTAACTTTAACCAAACATCATTTATCGCCTTACGTATTAGATGGTTAGTAAAATATTTTTGAGTCTTACCCGTATACCATAAGTTGGCATGCCAGCCTGCCTGTAGATCGCAGCCCTCCAAAGCTAAAATTCGTTTATTCTCCAGTGTGATCCAGTCTTTTAACCAGAGAACTACACATGCGGTGTAATATGTATCCCAGTTTGGAAGTCCTAACCCACCGTTTTCTCGCTTATCTGTTAAGATCTTCCATGTAATCCTTGGCTTTTTTCCTTGCCAAACAAATGAGCGGATCAGTCGGTCGATTTTGGGGAATAACGCTTTCCTAACCGCGAAGTTGATCATTTGAAATAAAAACATCATTTTCGGTAATATGTTCATTTTAACCAGCGCAATTCTACCCATAAAAGATAAGTTCAAATGGCTCCACTTTTTAGTATCCAATTCAATCTCTCTTAATAAGGGTGTGAAGTTGTTATCGTATATATTACTGCATTTACTTGTCATATTTATACCTAAGTATCTAACTTTTTTCTCCACTTTAAATTCCGTTTTTCTCTCTAACTCTTCAACATCTTGAATTATCATGTTTTTTGTAATTATTTTTGATTTTTGCTTATTCATTTTTAGCCCTGCAACTCTTCCATAGTCCTCTATCTCAGATAACATTTCCTCAACCGATTCTAACGGGTTCTGCAACATCGTAACCATGTCATCCGCATAAGCTAAAACCTTATATGTTTCACCCTTGACCTTCAACCCATTAATTTTACTATTCCTTCTAATAGCGTTATTCAAGATCTCCAGAGATAAAATAAATAACAACGGAGATAAGGGGCATCCTTGTCTTGTACCTTTTCCTAGTTTAATCTCCTCTGTGAGGTCCCTGTTAAGAACTATTCTGGCTGTTTGATCACTATAAATAGCTCGAATATTCTTTATAAATCCATCCCCAAAATCCATAAATCTTAAAAGTAAAAACATAAATTCCCAATTTAAGTTATCAAAAGCTTTCTCAGCGTTTAAGAAAAATAACGCCACCTGCTTGTCACTGTGTAACTCATAATATTCCAAAATATTTGCAAGTATTCGAACATTAGTTCTCATATATCTTTTGGGTAGAAAGCCTGTTTGGTCTGGGTGAATAATAGTGTTGAGAATCTTCTTTAATCGCTGGGCCAATATTGTGGCATATATTTTATAATCAACATTAAGGAAGGATATTGGTCGGTAGTTCTCAACATCATCTAAATCTTTTTCGGTTTTGGGGATGATGACAACATTTGCGGATCTCCAAGAGTCTGGCAGCCAAACTGCCCTCTTCCAAGTAGCCTTTTAAGATGGAGCCAGAACTAATATTACGCTGTCTTGGATTAGCAGAGATTGTAGCACCACTGTATTGTTTTAGCTTATTTTTAATATTAATTTATATATTGTATTTATACTGTTGATTGATTTTATCTGTTATTGTTATACCATGATACTGTATCATGTTTTGTAAGCCCCCCTGAGCCTGCCTTGGCGGGGCGGGCGGGGTATAAATAAAAACTTATTATTATTATTACTTGAAGGGCTATCATAGAAAGGAGGGTGTGGAATTGTTTCCTGTGACCCCAGAAGGTAGGACCAGAACCAATGGGTTGAAATTAAATCAAAAGAGTTTCCGGCTCAACACTAGGAAGAACTTCCTGACCATTACAGTGGTTCCTCAGTGGAAGAGGCTTCCTCGGGAGGTGTTGGGCTCTCCTTCCTTGGAGGTTTTTAAGCAGAGGCTAGATGGCCATCTGACAGCAATGAAGAGCCTGTGAATTTAGGGGGAAGTGTTTGTGAGTTTCCTGAATTGTGCAGGGGGTTGTACTAGATGACTCTGGAGGTCCGTTCCAACTCTGTGATTCTATGATTGCTCAAAATTTGTCCTACTGCACATTAGAATAAACCCTAGCTTCTAGCCCATCACAAAACCTGCCTATGTGACTAAACTATTCTCTAGCAACTGTCTTTCCTGATCATCCTTCACACCCTGCTTATTTCTCAGCTTTCTCCCAACTCGGTACTCCCCAAGGGGAGGAAAATGTCTGCTCTTCTGTCTCCGTGCATCCTTTCCCCTGAAACAATTTGCTTCACATACCAGTGCTATAAGCTTCCTATCTGAACTGCCAGAGCTACAATGCAGAAAACATCACATGAACGCATGACGCTGCCTTATACTGAATCAGAACCTTGGTCCATTGAATTCAGTACCTCCTACCTGATTCTTTTAATTGGAGATGCTAGGGATTGAACCTGGGACCTTCTGCATGCTAAGCAGATGCTCTGCCAATGAACCACAGCCCCTCTCTGTGCTCCTACCCAATGTGATAAGGCCCAGAGCTGAAGCATAGACTGGATGAAGGAGTACATACCTGGCAGCTTAAGTAGGGTTGCCAAGTCCAATTCAAGAAATATCTGGGGACTTTGGGGGTGGAGCCAGGAGATTTTGGAGGTGGAGCCAGGAGACATTAGGGGTGGAGCCAGGAGGAAGGCTGTGACAAGCACGACTGAACTCCAAGGGAGTTCTGGCCATCACATTTAAAGGGACGGCACACCTTTTCAATGCCTTCCTTCCATAGGAAATAATGAAGGATAGGGGCACCTTTTGGGGCTCATAGAATTGGACCCCCTGGTCCAATCATTTTGAAACTTGGGGGGTATTTTGGGGAGAGGCACTAGATGCTATATTGAAAATTTGGTGCCTCTAGCCCAAAAAAACCAGCCCCCCAGAGCCCCAGATACCAGCGGATCAATTCTCCATTATTTTCTATGGGAATAAATCTCCATAGGGAATAATAGAGTTCCCAGCAGACATTTACCTCCCCTCCCCCCGCTTTCTGATGACCCTGAAGCGGGGGGAGGGCCTCCAAACCGGGGGATCCGCTGCCCCCACCTGGGGATTGGCAATCCTAAGCTTAAGGCATCCTGCTCTCCAGTATCCTGCAGGAGGAGAGCACGAGTCTTCAGATCCTTACAGGATATGGAAACTAACTCCAGCTACAAGGAAACAGAGGAGTTCTTAATTCTCTCTGTAAAGACTTCAGTGGCATTCTACCTTTTCTTGAATTTTAACAGTTTGCCCTGTGTGCTGTACATCCCACTACTGTAGGGTTGCCAAGTCCAATTTAAGAACTATCTGGGGACTTTGGGGGTGGAGCCAGGAGACTTTGGGGGTGGAGACAGGAGACATTAGGGGTGGAGCCAAGATCAAGGCTGTGACAAGCATAATTGAACTCCAAAGGGAGTTCTGGCCATCACATTTAAAGGGACGGCATACCTTTTCAATGCCCTCTTTCCATAGGAAATAATGAAGGATATGGGCACCTTCTTTTGAGGCTCATAGAATTGGACCCCCTGGTCCAATCTTTTTGAAACTTGGGGGGTATTTTGGGAAGAGGCACTAGATGCTATACTGAAAATTTGGTGCCTCTACCTCAAAAAACAGCCCCTCCAGAGCCCCAGATACCCGCGGATCAATTCTCTATTATTTTCTATGGGAATAAATCTCCCTAGGGAATAAGAGTTCCCAGCAGACATTTCCCTCCCCTCCCCCCACTTTCTGACAACCCTGCAGCGGGGGGAGGTCCTCCAAACCAGGGCATCCCCTGCCCCCACCTGGGGATTGGCAACCCTACACTACTGTAAGGTTTCTGTTGGGGAAGAGGAGGCTTGCATCTTGGATGGTGTGGGAGAAAGTTAGTTGAGGCTTGTGAGATTGGGAAGGATCTTGGGAGCCAGATGGGAAGCCCTGGGGATAGGATGGCAATGTTTAGCCCCACCTGCCAAATTCATCGCCTGAGCTGTTTGTAGGAAGCTGCTCATGCCTTGAAGTCCTTAAAGGTAACTTGTGTGCAAATCCAGAATGAACATTTGCACTCGTTCTGAGTGGCATTGATGGAGCAGTCCTGAATGTTTGTTGAGGAGGAAGCTAAAACCAATATTGGACATTTTGTCACACAAAGCAAAACAAAAACAAGGAATTGCATGGGGAAGGAAAGGACAGGTCAATATTTAAGCTGGCATTTCACAAGGCCTGGATACAATGTGTGTCTCTTTATTGATGAAAGACAGAAGCTACTTAGCTAGCAAATGTGCCAGAAAGTTTCCAACTCCTGGCCATGTGAGGGTGGGCCGTGAATGAAGAGAGCCACCAAATACCACAGGAGGACCTCAACAGTGGAGAGGATAATAGATCCCATCTACAGGCATAAGTATGGCCAGGGCTTTTTTGGTAGGTAAAAACCCAGCAGGAACTAGGGTTGCCAAGTCCAATTCAAGAAATATCTGGGGACTTTGGGGGTGGAGCCAGGAGATATTGGGGTGGAGCCAAGATCAAGGCTGTGACAAGCATAATTGAACTCCAAAGGGAGTGCTGGCCATCACATTGAAAGGGACGGCACACCTTTTCAATTCCTTCCTTCCATAGGAAATAATGAAGGATAGGGGCACCTTCTTTTGGGGCTCATAGAATTGGACCCCCTGGTCCAATGTTTTTGAAACTTGGGGGGTATTTTGGGGAGAGGCACTAGATGCTATACTTAAAATTTGGCACCTCTACCTCAAACAACAGCCCCCCCCAGAGCCCCAGATACCCGTGGATCAATTCTCCATGATTTTCTATTGGAATAAATCTCCATAGGGAATAACAGAGTTCCCAGCAGACATTTCCCTCCCCTCCCTCCGCTTTCTGACGACCCTGAAGTGGAGGGAGGGTCTCAAAACCAGGGGATCCCCTGTCCCCACCTGGGGATTGGCAACCCTAGCAGGAACTCATTTGCATAGTAGGCCACACTTCACGACTTCATCATTGTTTCACATAGGGATTTTTGTAGAAAAAGCCCAACAGAAACTCATTTGCGTATTAGGCTACACCCCTTGACATCACTATTGTTTCACACAGGACTTTTTTTTGTAGAAAAAGCCCAGCAAGAACTCATTTGCATATTAGGCACACCCCTGACAGCAAGCCAACTGGATTTGTGTTCCTGCTTAAAAAAAAAAAGCCCATAGCCGCTCCCTATGGGCTACCAGCACAGCCCAATTGGCCTTCTATAATACCAGGTTTTTATAGCCATGGAAATTGACTCAGTTCTGGGGAACTGAATGGTGCTCTAGCCTCACTGCAGAAGCTGAGAAACATTCCAACCAGAGCGCTGCATGATCAAACCAAAGGAGCATCTAATACCAGCAATTACAAAAGCAAACCTGAGCAGGCCTACCTGAAAGTCTACTTCCATGGGGCATCCCTTAACAGTAAAATTGTGCTTAAAAGCAGTGCAGTTATGTTTCTGAAAATTGCTATATGCAGCTTAGAGGGTCTGAAAGTCTGGCCTCCCTGACTGTTGCTTAAATAATATTAGAAAATGTACAATACAATCAATCAGTCAACCTTTAATGGCATGTAAAAACAGGTTAAAAGAACAATGGGTTGAAAAACAGAAAATAGGTTAAAATACTGGACATCAGGATTAGAGTACATTTACATAAGATCACAGTTAAATGGGACAACAAGACTGTTCCTTGTCTTGACGAATCTTTTTGGCCCAGTACAGAAATAAGGCAGTATTTACAGTTATGTCAGGAGTGACATCCTTCAAAAGAAACTGGACCTTATCTGGATCAGCCAAACCCATCTTATTTAAAAGAATAGGATCCAAAAATCACCCGCGAATACTTAGATAAAAAGGACAATACAGGAGAATATGTGAAATGGTTTCAGTAGATCCAGACTTACACGGACATAGTCTGGCCAGGTAGGGTATGTTATGAAATCTACCATATAAAACTGCTGATGGCATAACATCAAATCTTGCCAATGAAAAGGCCCTACGCTGTTGAGGACTTTGCAAAGAATAGAGATAGGAAGCCGTATGGCCAACATCGAACGAAAACCCTAGACTCATGGGAAAAACCCTAGACTCATTTCACAGGAAAAGTGCAGTGTGAAGTGGAATAAAGATGAACAGATACAATTTGCCTAAAAGAGAGCAAAGATTGAAATAGGAATTTAGGGGTCAGAACAGAAAAAAACCCCCCAGAGAAATCCAGAGAATCCTGCTTAGTCTCTCTTGGAAATGTTACTTTTGAGTTTGTAGAGACGTTTGTTAGTTTTAATAAGGCTTACACAGCACCAACTGTCTTGTAGGCAGTGTCAATAACCGAAAGAAGGACAATGCTGAATGCCATTTTGTGAGCCTTAGGGCAAAGCAAGCTGCTGAGTTTGGATCTCCCTCAGTCAGACCCAATATTTGTTTTATTCTTTATTTAGTGATTTTATGACCTGTCTTTCTGTCTGAAGAAACATCCGCAGCAGCAGCACACTAACTCTTGTTATCCAAAGGCCATGTCTATTTATTGCTAAAAATCTAAAACTGCGATCCTAGGCTGGGAGACTTACCAGGGAGTGAGTTTCTCTGATAGCCAAACTAGATGTGATTGCATACTCCTAGGGTTACCAGCTTTGAGCTAGGCAATTCCTGGAGGACTTGGGGAGTGGAGAGACCCTAGCAGGATATAGGGTTGCCAAGTCCAATTCAAGAAATATCTGGGGACTTTGGGGGTGGAGCCAGGAGGCTTTGGGGGTGGAGCCAGGAGACATTGGGGGCGGAGCCAGGAACAAGGGTGTGACAAGCATAATTGAACTCCAAGGGAGTTCTGGTCATCACATTTAAAGGGACAGCGCACCTTTTTAAATGTCTTTCTTCCATAGGAAATAATGAAGGATAGGGGCACCTTCTTTTGGGGCTCATAGAACTGGACCCCCTGGTCCAATCGTTTTGAAACTTGGAGGGTATTTTGGGAAGAGGCACTAGATACTATACTGAAAATTTTGTGCCTCTACCTCAAAAAATAGCTCCCCCAGAGCCCCTGAAACCTCCAGATCAATTCCCCATTATACCCTATGAGAAATATTTCACATAGGGAATAATGAAGACGTTTCCCTCTCCTCCACACACACCCCTTCTTGCAAATCTGATGTAGGGAACTGGCG
Organism: Heteronotia binoei; assembly: GCF_032191835.1. Lineage (NCBI taxonomy): Eukaryota > Metazoa > Chordata > Lepidosauria > Squamata > Gekkonidae > Heteronotia > Heteronotia binoei. The sequence goes on along the minus strand of NC_083239.1, from coordinate 9,331,195 downwards.
CTCTACTCACCAGCCAGCTTCTTCACAGTAACACAGACACAGAAATTTGAAGCCTTTCACCACCTCTGGAGGTGCAAAGGCACATGATCCTTTGGGGTGGGGCAGGAAGCAGTCTGGGAAAGCTCCAGCTGCTGCGATGGAGCTGGGTGAGAAGGGGAGGGGCAAGGAGAAGCTGCTGCGATCTGAGGTGAGAAGGGAAGGGAAGGGAGGAGGAGAAGCATCAGGGATCGGTGGAAAGGGGAGAGGAGAAGCTGCTGGGATCTAGGCTGCGTGGGATTTCGAGCGGGGGGAGGAGGCTCCAAATCGGGGGTCCCCCGCCCAGGCGGGGGATTTGGGAAGCCTAGCAGGATATAATGCCATAGATTCCATCCCCCAGTGTAGAAATTTTATTCAGAGGATCTGATCTTTGTACTCTTGAGATCAGTTGTAATTTCAAAGCTGCTGTCAAGATGACTGGGCTGGTGTGATCTGGCCGCACCTCTATTTTATCTGGTGTTAGTTGTTTTGGAGAGATTTGTCCAAACATGTCACCCTTAACCCACCTCACTGCACACTCACTCCATGGTTGACCATTCAGAGATGTCGACTCATTAGTTACGAGCAGGCCTCGGATTCAGCAGGAGCTCACAGGAGTGCAGCTCCTGAACCCTTCTGAGAGTTCCACCTCCTCCTTCCCACCTTGTCCGTTGAATAGAAGGTGCATCTGCATAACAATCCCTGGATGAGCTCCACCACCTATTTTTCTACAAAACGACCCCTGGTTACAAGGGATGGATCTTACATAAATTTCACTTTGTCAGGTCAGGCCAGGCCACATGTGCCATAAAATGTAACATGAGGTACGAGAGATATAAACTTTATAATGATGATTTCAGATGCTGAATGGCAACAGCAAGTGTGTTTTAATTAGGTGTGATGCATAGAGGGGTAGTAGGCATGGAGATATTAGCACCGGTAATGCGAAATAGGGTTGCCAATCCCCAGGTGGGGGCAGGGGATCCCCCGGTTTGGAGGCCCTCCCACCGCTTCAGAAAGCAGGGGTGGGGGGGAAATGTCTGCTGGGAACTCTATTATTCCCTATGGAGATTTATTCCCATAGAAAATCATGGAGAATTGATCCGCGGGTTTCTGGGGCTCTGAGGGGGCTGTTTTTTGAGGTAGAGGCACCAAATTTTCAGTATAGCATCTAGTGCCTCTCCCCAAAATACCTCTAAAGTGTGCACATGTTTTGATGTTTGTTACATCCTGATTGAGCTTAAGACTTTTGGTCATTGAAGTTAATAAATGAAATGAATGGAAAATCGTCTTTTCCATTGACTCTTTCTCATAATGTGACCATGTATGATAGCCTCAGTTTACTAATTTTAGCTTCTATGGAGAGTTCAGGCTTGACTTGATCTAGAACCCACTTATTGGTCTTTTTGGCATTCCATGGTATCCTTTTTTGTCGTTGTTCAGTCGCACAGTTGAGTCCGACTCTTTGCAACCCCATGGACAAAGTCACGCCAGGCCCTCCTGTCTCCCACCATCCTCTGAAGTCTGCTCAAATTTGTGTTTGTTACATCAGTAATGCTGTCCAGACATCTCATCTTTTGCTGTCCCCTTCTTCTTTTGCTTTCTGTCTTTCCCAGCATCAGGATCTTCTCCAGTGAGTGCTCTCTTCTCATTTGGTATCCTTAAAATTCCTCTAACACCACATTTCAAATATATCAACTTTCTTCCTGTCAGCTTTCTTCATTGTCCAACTTTCACAGCCATACATAGTAATGGGAAATACCACTGCATGAATTAATTTGATTTTGGTCACCAGCAGCACACCTCTACACTTAAGGATCTTTTCTAGCACTTTCACGGCTGCCCTTCCCAGTCTCAATCTCCTTCTGATTTCTTGGTTGTAGTCTCCCTTTTAATTGATGATGGAGCCAAGGAACAAAAAATCTCGAACAATTTCAGTTTCTTCATTGTCAACCTTAAAGTTGTGTAATTCCTCAGTAGTAATTACTTTTGTCTTACTGATGCTCAGCTATAATCGTACTTGCCACTTTGGCTTTAACCTTCATCAGCCATTGTTTCAAATCTACTATTTTCTGCTGGTAATGTGGCATCAGCTGCATAGCTCAAATTGTTAATGTTCCTTCCACCAGTTTCCATTCCACCTTCATCAAAATCTAATCCATCTTCCCTTATCGTATGTTCTGCATACAGATTGAAGAGATAGGGAGATAAAATACATTTTTGTCTGACACTTTTGCCAACTGGAATCCATTCTATTTCTCCATATTCTGTCCTAACAGTAGGCTCTTGTTCAAAGTACAAGTTGCACATCAAAACAAGATGCCTTGGCACACCCATTCCTTTTAAAAACCGACCGTAGCTTTTCATAACCCACACAGTCAAAAGCTTTGCTTTTAATGCTTATATAAAGATGCAATTCAATCACATGCATCCCCCATGTGCAGTTTGACAGACACTTGCTACCCCAGGAAGATGTTTCCTATGATATCCTTTGTGCTTATTGCTCGGCTTAATTATAAGGAAACAACTTCTTTAGCGACCTACATTAACGAGAGTCAATAAAATGTTACAATATTACCCCCAAACAGTTTTATTTTGACCTGGGAAAAGAGTGTTGTTTTCTGGCCTCAGTCTCTGAAATCAGAGGGATACCCCCAATTTCTCTGCCGTGGGTGTCGTGTTCTAACTGAGCAAGCAGAGTGGGTGCCGTCTTTGGAGACCTACAGCCATGTTTATACATGCAGTCATTCTCGAGGAAAAGTTACTGCTCTGAGGATTCAGCCAGATGCAGCTGCATTGCGGATTTTATTATCAATATTCATTAACACTCCTAGGGATTTTTCTCTTGCTGCTTCCGATCTTTAGGTTTTTACATTTTGTGGAAGATCTGTTATTGCTCCCCTGCTGCTCCAATTGATTTTTTTATTCCTCTGGTTTATAGTGGTTTTCATGCTCCTTTATGGATACTGTTTTAACTATTGCTGTAAGTGGCTTCAGAAATACTCTATCGGGGATTTTAAACAACTGTTAAAAATTGGAGGGGTTTAAAATATTTATACTCTTCTTTCCCCCCCAAAGTGTCTTGCAACATCGTTCTCCTTCTTCGGCTTCATCTCTGAAACAACCGCCCTCTGTGGTAGGTTACGCTGAAACTGGCACACAATCACTCAGTGAGCTTGTGTGGTAGACAGCCAAACTAGATGGGATGGTATTCCTGTGATCGCCTCATAAGAACATAAGAGAAGCCCTGTTGGATCAGGCCAGTGGCCCATCCAGTCCAACACTCTGTGTCACATAAGAACATAAGAGAAGCCATGTTGGATCAGGCCAATGGCCCATCCAGTCCAACACTCTGTGTCACATAAGAACATAAGAGAAGCCATGTTGGATCAGGCCAATGGCCCATCCAGTCCAACACTCTGTGTCACATAAGAACATAAGAGGAGCCATGTTGGATCAGGCCAATGCCCCATCCAGTCCAACACTCTGTGTCACATAAGAACATAAGAGAAGCCATGTTGGATCAGGCCAATGGCCCATCCAGTCCAACACTCTGTGTCACATAAGAACATAAGAGGAGCCATGTTGGATCAGGCCAATGGCCCATCCAGTCCAACACTCTGTGTCACATAAGAACACAAGAGAAGCCCTGTTGGGTCAGGCCAATGGCCCATCCAGTCCAACACTCTGTGTCACATAAGAACATAAGAGAAGCCATGTTGGATCAGGCCAATGGCCCATCCAGTCCAACACTCTGTGTCACATAAGAACATAAGAGAAGCCCTGTTGGATCAGGCCAATGGCCCCTCCAGTCCAACACTCTGTGTCACATAAGAACATAAGAGGAGCCATGTTGGATCAGGCCAATGGCCCATCCAGTCCAACACTCTGTGTCACATAAGAACATAAGAGAAGCCATGTTGGATCAGGCCAATGGCCCATCCAGTCCAACACTCTGTGTCACATAAGAACATAAGAGGAGCCATGTTGGATCAGGCCAATGGCCCATCCAGTCCAACACTCTGTGTCACATAAGAACACAAGAGAAGCCCTGTTAGATCAGGCCAATGGCCCCTCCAGTCCAACACTCTGTGTCACATAAGAACACAAGAGAAGCCCTGTTGGATCAGGCCAATGGCCCATCCAGTCCAACACTCTGTGTCACATAAGAACACAAGAGAAGCCCTGTTGGATCAGGCCAATGGCCCATCCAGTCCAACACTCTGTGTCACATAAGAACACAAGAGAAGCCCTGTTGGATCAGGCCAATGGCCCCTCCAGTCCACCACTCTGTGTCACATAAGAACATAAGAGAAGCCCTGTTGGGTCAGGCCAATGGCCCCTCCAGTCCAACACTCTGTGTCACATAAGAACACAAGAGAAGCCCTGTTGGATCAGGCCAATGGCCCATCCAGTCCAACACTCTGTGTCACATAAGAACACAAGAGAAGCCCTGTTGGATCAGGCCAATGGCCCATCCAGTCCAACACTCTGTGTCACATAAGAACACAAGAGAAGCCCTGTTGGATCAGGCCAATGGCCCATCCAGTCCAACACTCTGTGTCACATAAGAACACAAGAGAAGCCCTGTTGGGTCAGGCCAATGGCCCCTCCAGTCCAACACTCTGTGTCACACAGTGGCAAAAATTTTTATATATACACACACACTGTGGCTAATAGCCACTGATGGACCTCTGCTCCATATCTTTATCCAAACCCCTCTCAAAGATGTCATCTCCATTTTATAGTGATTCTAAAATACTGTGAGGGGCAGCAGGCTGAGCAGCTCTTGTTTCTTCCCATGCACCTTATCTCGTACCAAAACAGCCCCTCTAGAGCAGTTTTGGCTCTTGAAAAGGCACATGGTGGGGAAACACCAATCAGGTCCTTGCAGCTTTTAAAAATAACTTTAAAATATTTATGGCATTGTTGTGGTGGCCACAAGAAAACCATAATGTATAGTTTGGCCTTTAGTGGGGACTTGAACCCCATGCTTGGCTCTGCCACAAACAGTGATTTGAACTTGGCTCCAGTTCCAACACTAGTTCAAGTTTAGCTGCATCTAGGGTTGCCAAGTCCAATTCAAGAAATATCTGGGGACTTTGGGGATGGAGCCAGGAGACTTTGGGGGTGGAGCCAGGAGACATTGGGGGCAGAGCCAGGAGCAAGGGTGTGACAAACAACATTGAACTCCAAGGGAGTTCTGGCCATCACATTGAAAGGGACAGCACACCTTTTTAAATGCCTTCCTTCCATAGGAAATAATGAAGGACAGGGCACCTTCTTTGGGCGTTCATAGAATTGGACCCCCTGGTCCAATCGTTTTGAAACTTGGGAGGTATTTTGAGAAGAGGCACCAGATGCTACACTGAAAATTTGGTGCCTCTACCTCAAAACACAGCCCCCCTAGAGCCTCTGATATCCGCGGATCAATTCCCTAAAACTGCCGGAGATCTAGAGCTGTGGGGGGTGGGGCTTCCCCCGCCGGCTAGCTGGCTGGGGGGCGGGGGGAAACTTGTAAACCAGGTGATCCCCTGCTGGGACCTGGGGATTGGGAAGCCTAGCTGCATCCCATGAACTTGGTGTGGGCCCCAGTCCCCCTCACACAGCAAACCTGTGCATATCACCTTTAGCACCATTCTTTCCATACCAATTGTGATTGGATGTCCTTCCCTGTGGCAACTCTTGGCATTCCTTCCTTCTCAGAAGAGTGCGCCCAACCTTTTCATTTCATTTCACTGTTGGAGGAACTGAGGGAGGCCCAGAAAGCAAACAGCAGCTTCTTCAGTGGCTCAGACACACCTAACATCTGGGCAATGTTATCTACCTCTGGATCTCCAGGCAGGCTGGATCAGAGCAGATGCCTATCTCCTTGCTATTTGTCTGGGCAGAAACGATACACCCTGTGTGGTTTGGCAACCATGACATGGCAGCCGCAGAACCCAAAGCTGATGGCCCTTCACTTGGGGATGAGAAGAGGGCGGTGTATCCTTTTCTTAGTTTCTCAACTCTTCAAGAGCTTGGCTGGATGATAAATCACCTTGGAATGCCATCGAACAATGAGAGGGGGGAAGATAATCCTCTCCGAATCTGCTTGCTCATCTGTTTTGTTGGCGTTTCCTTGATGTTGCATTCTTAGCCCGCTTTTTACAGCTAATTAGAAGACAAGCTCCTTGGGGCAGGAATTGTTCTAGTTCCCAGAATCCTGTCGCATTATATCTTGTGACCAAAAGACAGAAACTGGTCCAGGATGGGGTTCTACAGATGGAAGTAGGCTTGATTCCCAAGGGCTGGGATGGGGTGGGGTGGGGGGCTGTCTTAGAGCAATCAGAGAACAAGCTTCACCACATGTCCCAGCAGTGGGCTTTCCCCTCTATATAGATGAACCATTGCCTCCTCCCATGCCTGCAAGGAAAAACAAGGCATTGCATTGTGGTATGGAATGTCGCTGCGCCTTCAGCCCTTCACATTGACTGACCTTGATCTCACTGGCCCTTTCTGCTTTTGCGTTTACTGCAGCTCTCACCTCCCAACTCTTAAAAACCTGCTTCCATATGCACATGCGCACTCACCTCACTCTCCCATTGGATTTCTTAATTCCTTCCACATCCTTTGCCCAGCATTCTGCTATCGCTCCTCCATATCTCTGTAGTTTTCAAGAGTGGTTTTTCAGAGGAGTATTTCCCCGCCTCCTCTTAATTCGCTTCCAAGCCTTTAAAAGTAGAAACATTTCCCCCTCCCCTGACAGGCTAATTCGTCTCTTCTTATTGATCAGTTTCACACTATGCATGTCTTTTGAAATAGGATATTAGGAAAGTAATTGCTTAGTTTAGATGCTATTTTGTATTTGGGGGAAAAAAGTTTTCCTTTTAAATTGACTCCGACCACAAACATTTCAGATATGAGAATAATGCTGTAGAACTTACTTTGTGGCGGCAGCAGCCTTTAAAAAAAAGTCTGGTTTCATTTCAACATCTTCTTTTGTTATCTCATTCTTTTGCTATCTTATTTCTAAATAGCAATGGGGGAGAACTCAGGCTGCAAAGCACTGAGGTCTTTGCCTCCTCTACAGCCAAGTGGTCAGCATTGACTCTCACTAAATTTTTTAAGCAGATGGGCATGGACGAGATGGGCATGGATGAAAGCCTGATGCATGTCAGATTTTATGCGGTTGTCCAAACATCAGCATCTGGCATGGTCGTTGGCTCGTTCGTGTCCCGAACTGCCACAACTGAGACGCAGACTTTATTGATAGTACATTAAATCCAGAATAAGAATGCTTCCAACAACTCCCGCATGTACTTTCTATGTTTGAACGCTCCATTGTAGCCGACTCGTCACAAGCGCACATCCGCTTCCCTGCGAGAGCCCACTCCAAATGATATCATTGCACCAGCAATTGTTGACTCAGCCTTCCAACCTTCCGAGGTCGCTAAAATATGTACTCAGCTTGGTGGGGGGTGGGGTGGGGGGGGGGAAGTGTAATGACCGGGGAAGGCAATGGCAAACCACCCCGTAAAAGGTCTGCCATGGAAACTTTGTGAAAGCGGCGTCACCCCAGAGTCAAAAACGACTGATGCTTGCACAGGGGACCTTTCCTAAATGGGGAGGGAGGCAGATCACGCACCTTTGCTGTCTCCCTGTCAGGCAGGGAGATGGCAAAGGCAGTTCCCGGGCTTCCCACCCCCCCCTTTAAACACCCAGGTGGGGTGTTCATTTTTTGTGACAGTCTACGTTGTTTGATGCCCATTCCGGCCTGTTCCAGCCCATTCCGGGTTTTACCCTGTCCCATTTAAAAGGGGGGGGGGGAAGGAAGATGACCCACCTTTGCCATCTCCCCGCCAGACGGAGACAGCAAAGAGAGTTGCCATGCTCCCCCCCCCCATTTAAACACCGGTGGGGTGTTTAAATGGGGGGGGGACGAAGATCACCCACCTTTGCCATCTCCCCGCCAGACGGAGACAGCAAAGAGAGTTGCCATGCTCCCTCCCATTTAAACACCCCGGTGGGGTGTTTAAATGGGGGGGGGGGACGAAGATCACCCACCTTTGCTGTCTCCCCAGCAGGCGGAGAGACAGCAAAGAGAACTCCAGGGCTTCCCCTCCCTGGCCAGGTGTTTAAATTGGGGAGGGGGGGCAGATTGCCCACCTTTTCTGGCACCTTTAAAAAAAAAGCCAGGCACAATATCCCACGGTACTGCGCTTGCGCGAGTGCAGAATGCCATCTCAAAAAATGAGGTCCCTTTGAGACCTCAGATCAACCAATGACGGGACCAACGCTGCTTAGAACTGAAGGATGGAGGGATGTCTGATCAGGAAATTTGTTGTAAAAAAGCTGTGGGGTATAATAGCGACGGGTTAGGGATGGATTTAATGGTGAGGGTGACCGCGGCCTAAGAATAGCAAAAATCCATTTGCAAAGCACATTATTTAATGTAGTGTGAACACACCCTTAGGGTGTTTTTGTTATATCCAAGAGGTTTTCCAGCCTTTTGGCTCACTCTACTGCGGCAGGAAGCGCCATCTGGGTTATACAAGGCCGAATGCCTGATAACGCCCTGGGAATGGATGTAGTTTTGTGACTTATGTGTGAATGCTCCCCTGCTTCCCCTCCCCGTAGGAATCTCTTTGAACTGTACCTTAAAACTCATGTAACAATGTATTGGTTTCATTCTTCTCAAGCCAAGGCTTGAGCCAAAGTAATGGTTTATCAATAAACGTAGTCTTTGTAGCAACTTCAACTCATCATTGAATCCGTCTGCTTGACAAGCATGTACGTTCAGATGTGCTCGGAGTTGGCCCTTGCCCTGGTGCACCTGCCACCACCATGCTCACCCTTGCCACCATGCAGGAAGGTGACGGGGAAGGGGCTGAGTGGGTACAGAAGGCAATGCAGTGGCAGGAGAGCCAGCTCTGAGCATCTCCGAGTGCACGAACCACCCCACCACCCCTGCTCAGACATGCACAGACCCAGGAAGGCTGAGCAGAGGTGGCAGAGCTGCCTGAGCACTCAGAACCGGTGCCCCCTTGCCTCGTAGGGTGCCAAAAACCCTGGTGCTGGTCAGTTCTTTGGTCTTTCAAGTTCAGCGTTCGGATTGTCAGCAGCTTTCCACATAAAGGTCTTTCATGTTAATTGCTACCTGATACTTTTATCTGGTCATGCAGTGGATTGAAATTGAGACTTTTACACGAACCACGACACTTTCCTGAATGAAGCTGCCTTATACTGAGTCAGATCCAGGGCTGGCGCAACCCAGTGGGCAAATTAGGTGCTGTTAACTTACTGAAGCATGGTCCCACTGCCTCTTTCACTGAGGGAAGATTAAAGCCATTCACTTTAAGGACAATTTTGTAATGCGGGTAAGCCAATAATAGACAAGTCCTTCTTCTGTCACAATTTTGCTTAAAATAGTGTGATCTTCTTAGCCATGGCTCATCAGGCTTTAGCCCCATATCAATCACCAGGGCTCCCTAGTGTGGCGCCTGTGGGTGCTGTGATGTCCACTGTCAAATGTTTTTAGAAAGCGGGTGCCCTGCTGGTGCCCAGCAGGGTTTCTGATTGGCCATGGGAGATCTGACTGGCTGTTCAGGTTCAGGAAAACATTGATTTGGTACAGCATCAACTGCCATCACAGCACAGGATCTTCACTGTTTGACTGGAGGTCAGCTGTGTGTTGGCTTACCCACATTACAAAATTGTCCTTAAAGTGAATGGCTTTAATACACACACACACACACACACACACCCCTCATTCCCTGACATTTTGTTGCTGGCTTCATCTCCTTTGGCAGCCATTTTCTGATGGTACGCAGTACTTTGTGTCAGAATTCCAAAGATTCAAACAGGCTTCAAAGGGCTTGTAGAATCTTTCGAGATCAAGTGCCGTGTTCTACTGGAGAAAGTTTTCCTTCCAGACGTTTCGTTCTCAGCTGCGGAGAACATCCTCAGTGGCGTTGCAGCCGGAACAGGCAATGCACAGCAGCCAAGAAGGTCTGAGCGCCTGCTCCGGCTGCAACGCCACTGAGGATGTTCTCCCCAGCTGAGAACGAAACGTCTGGAAGGAAAACTTTCTCCAGTAGAACACGGCACTTGATCCCAAAAGATTCGACAAACCTAATGATGTTACCAGCCGTGAAAACCTGAAATCTTTGATAAGGCTTCAAAGGATTGGGGACCTGGGCATACATCCAAAGTCCAGCGGCAGCTCTAAAGCTAACATAATACTGACTAATTCATTGAGTGTATGCAGAATGCTTCTTTTGGTTCCAGATCTGAGATTTATATTTCTGCCTCACAGGCTTGAGCATCGTCTTTAAATACGGAGAACTGGAGTTCTGCAGAACAGCATCCTAGCATAATTATGGGGTGGGTGGGTTGAATTTCCAAAATTCAGGGTTTTTAGATATAGCTTTAGATTCCTCTTCTTTTAAAAGAGGGATAGGTTTGCCAAGTCCCCTGCAGCTTCCGACAGGGGATTTTTTTCTGCGCGCGCATTGCACGCGCGGCACGATGATGTCACCCGGAAGTGACGTCGTCGTGCCAGCGACACCGCTCGCCAGCCGCTCTAGGTCTTTTCATGAAAATGCTATGATTCTCCCAGACGCTCTAGCAATTTGAAAGGGGAACTTTATAGCACCTATTGTACCATAGAGTTTTCCCTCCCAAATTGCTAGAGCATCCAGAAAAACCATAGCGTTTCCCCAGAAATGCCTAGAGCAGCTGGCGTGCAGCATCACCAGCACAACGACGTCACTTCCAGGTGATGTCATTGCGCTGGCGATGTTGGGGAAGGTTCCCACCACTGGCCCAATGTGGACCGGTGGGTTGTGAACCTCCGGGGCAGGAAAACTCCTGCCCGGCCTGGGGGCTCGGCAGTCCTAAAGAGGGATTTTTAAAAAAACTTATCTTAGAAGAGAAATCAATGCATGCGTTTGTAGCTTCAGGACTTGCAGTTATTTTATGTTACATACTGTAGGGCGGTGCTTTAACAGGAGGATAGGAAGGTTTAGGAAGACGATGCCTACTTCTGAGCCAGGGCTGGTGCTACACAGTAGGCCAGGTAGGGCGCCGCCTATGGTGTCTCCTAGCCACAGAGGTGGTGGGCACCTCCTCCCTATCCCAGCACACCACCTCAGGCCTCCCCATCGCTGCGCTTGCCCTCGCCACTGCCTGCCTCTCTGCTAGGGTTGCCAAGTCCAATTCAAGAAATATCTGGGGATTTTGGGGGTGGAGCCAGGAGACTTTGGGGGTGGAGCCATGAGCAAGGTTGGAACAAGTACAACTGAACTCCAAAGAGAGTTCTGGCCATCACATAGAAAGGGACTGCACACCTTTTCAATGCCTTCCCTCCATTAGAAATAATGAAGGATAGCGGCACCTTTGGGGGCTCATAGAATTGGCCCCCCTGGTCCACTCCATTTGAAACTTGGAGGGTGTTTTGAGGAAAGGCATCAGATGCTATGCTGCAAATTTGGTGCCTCTACCTCAAAGAACACCCCCCCCCCCAGCGCCCCAGACACCCGCGGATCAATTTCCCATTATTCCCTGTGGGAATCGTTCTCCATAGGGAATAATAGAATGCCCAGTAGACATTTCCCCCCCCCTCCAAATCGGGGAATCCCCTGCCCCCACCTGGGGATTGGCAACCCTTCCTCTCTTTTTCTCTCTCTCACACACACTTACTGGGTCTGGTTACTTGCTCTGAAAGCGAAAGCAAAACAAACCGAAGTTGCTGCTGACCCTTGAAGTCCTTCCTGTTTCCTGTTTCCTGCTTAACTTTAAAGGCACACAAACACAGAAACACACACACATTTTAAAACGGGACCTGTTTGCAGGTTTCTAAACCTGCCAGAGCTCTAGAGGTACATGGTGACTGTGGGGGCGGGGCTTCCCCCACTAGGGTTGCCAAGTCCAATTTAAGAAATATCTGGGGACTTTGAGGGTGGAGCCAGGAGACATTAGGGGTGGAACCAAGATCAAGGCTGTGACAAGCATAATTGAACTCCAAAGGGAGTTCTGGCCCTCACATTTAAAAGGACGGCACACCTTTTCAATGCCTTCCTTCCATAGGAAATTATGAAGGATAGGGGCACCTGCTTTTGGGGCTCATAGAATTGGACCCCCTGGTCCAATCTTTTTGAAACTTGGGGGGGAATTTTGGGGAGAGGCACTAGATGCTGTACTGAAAATTTGGTGCCTCTACCCCAAAAAACAGCCCTCCCAGAGTCCCAGATACCTGCAGATCAATTCTTCATTATTTCCTATGGGAATAAGTCTCTATAGGGAATTATAGAGTTCCCAGCAGACATTTCCCTCCCCTCCCCCTGCTTTCTGACAACCCTGAAGCGGGGGGAGGGTCTCGAAACCGGGGGATCCCCTGCCCCCACCTGGGGATTGGCAACCCTATCCCCTACCGACCAGCTGGCTGGGTTGGGGGGAAGCCTGCAAAACCGGGGGATCCCCAGCTGGGATCTGGGGATTGGGAAGCCTACTTTCTGCTGCCTGCCTCCACCTTGCCAAATAGGCTGCCACAAATAGGGAAAGAAATGAATCGTTGGATTCCAAGGAAAACTGGCTAAAGAGGAATGAAAAGAATTTCTCTTAACTCCACTATATCCTCTCCTAACAATCAGAGCCTTCAGCATATACCAAATGTACGTTTTCAGATGTCTGCCTCAATAAGGTCTAGAAACTTAAAAATGCCAAAGAAGCCAAAGAGTCTAAATTCAGCATTGCAATGCTTGTGCACTAGCAAGCCACACATGCATACACAAAGCAACAGCTAAAAGCTACAGCCCTTTTTGCATTTTGCTTGCTTCCTCCCAGGGCAGAGGCACTGAGGACCTTAATTCCCAGTAGATGTCAGTCTTGCTACCTTACCCCATGGGTTGTTGATTCCTAAACAACTCACAGAGGCATTTGGTGTTGTTCCACAGTCCTGCGTCACAGCCTCTCCCTCTGTAATGACAGCCTACTCAGCTGCAGCGCCTTTCATCTTGGGATCTTACAAGCGCTCATTATGTCTCGCTGCACCCCATTTGAGGTAGGTTTCAAGTGTTATTAATTGCACTGTATCCAGAGGGAAACTGAGGCACGGAGCGGTCAAGCAACTCACCTACAGTCACGGAGGAAGTCTATGATAGAGACATTAATACAGGACACGAATGCTGGCTCACCGTCCCTTTTTTTAGCTTTTACTAGCCTAATAAATACCAATGTGCTGCAAGAATCTATTATCTTTATGGATGTACTATCATTTGACCTGGACTGCACTCTGCTCACCTTAGACGTAATGTAATACAGATGAATGGTACATTGACTCAGTCCTGCCTTCTTAATGAGAATCCAGAATTTGCCCTGAATCTCAAAGAATTGCCCTGAATTTTGCATTGAACATGTCTAACAGTTGAACTTAACTTCTTCAGGGACAATCAGATAAATGAACGCAATGGTTGGTTCAAAGCGTGGCACAACAGAGATGCTGGAGACTGAATATAGCAGGGGTGGCCAATGGTAGCTCTCCACGTGTTTTTTGCCTACAACTCCCATCAGCCCGAGCCAGCATGGCCAATGGCTGGGGCTGATGGGAGTTGTAGGCAAAAAAACATCTGGAGAACTACTGTTGGCCACCCCTGGAATATAGGATCTCCACCACACAAAACACATAGGGGACACCACACATTTCAATCAAACAAATTTGAAAGTTAGACTTTCCTTGTTTGGTTGTGGAGACCAGATATTAACTGATTTCTTGGTCTGTTCAATTTGGCACTGAACAATGCAAATGCCTGCTGAACAGGTTTGCATCTTTTAATTCCAACTTTTCTTCACATGCAAAAAGCTTCTATGCAAACAGAAAATTGGCACAGCAAGGAGAAATGTTCTTTTCCATCACCCTGCTTGCTATGCTAGTTTTCTGTTTGCGTGGAGTCTAACGTTAGGAAGCATTCTCAAATGTGATCCTTCCTGAATCTCTACTTACAATCTCTGACCTGATGTAGTCCATTCTGCCACTGTGGCCTTCTCTCTGTCCCCTTGTGGCCTCTTAGCATGTGTAAACTAGGCTGAAAAACCTCCCATGATAAACTGCAAGTTGGTGAACAACAGATTAGCACTAGGACTGTTTCACAAACTACAAATGCAGAATTCTTATTTAAAATAGTCGTATGCTTGCCTTTCTCCTGACCAAGTTAGGACTTAAGGCAGGTATCGGTAATACAAATTACAAATTGGTAATAAAAAATACAGTAAAAATAATTTTAAACCCACATAATTAAAAACAATTAAAAGATTTGAAAAGAAACGTCGTAATCACCACTCTAGAAAGCACCCTGCGCTTGGATGGAAAATAATCCCTTTGGCTGGACTCAAGACTGTCCCAAAAACTTTGCAGAATAATTCTGTTTTACAGCCTCCCCAGAAAGTTTCACAAGAAACTTGTGAATAAATAAGAATTCTGCATTTGTAGTTTGTGAAACAGTCCTAGTGCTAATCTGTTGTTCACCAACTTGCAGTTTATCCTGGGAGGTTTTTTAGCCTAGTTTGCACATGCTAAGAGGCCACAAGGGGACAGAGAGAAGGCCACAGTGGCAGAATGGACTACATCAGGTCAGAGACTGTAAGTAGAAACGGATAAAAGGAAGTACTTCTTCACCCAAAGGGTGATTAACATGTGGAATTCACTGCCACAGGAGGTGGTGGCGGCCACAAGCATGGCCACCTTCAAGAGGGGTTTAGATAAAAGTATGGAGCAGAGGTCCATCAGTGGCTATTAGCTACAGTGTGTGTGTGTGTGTGTGTGTGTGTGTGTGTGTATATATATATATATATATATATATATATACACACAGGGGTTTTTTGCCACTGTGTGACACAGAGTGTTGGACTGGATGGGCCATTGGCCTGATCTAACATGGCTTCTCTTATGTTCTTATGAAGAATGTGTATATGCAAATTGAGATGTTCAAGAAACTAGCTTTTGAAGGAAAGCTTGCAAAACGTAAGATGCACAAGTACAGAGCAAAGCAAGCATTCTGACCCACGTTCAGCAAGGCACAGTAGGCAGGAGTCAGCTCCTGATTTGCAAAGACTCCTTCAGAGTTCAGCACCCAAAAATACAACAGAAATTTCAAAAGGAATCCTTTGGGGTAGCATAAGCTGAACGGAGGGCTAGATGTGGGGGATTTCTCAGGGACCCTGCCTGCCCCAATGCAATCTTTCTTTTTCAAATTCTTGCTTTCCTAAGATGACAGCTGATCTCCAGGCAAGAGAAACAGCAGCTTTGGAGCAGCTTCCTGCTGAGTTCCTTCACCTCCCCAAAACTCTACCTTCCTCAACCTGTGCCCCCCAAATCTCCACAAATTTCACAACACGGAGTTGGCAGCCCTAATGCAAAGGCATGCATGTTGATGACTTGCAGGCTTTCTTTTGTTATTACTT
Source organism: Heteronotia binoei (assembly GCF_032191835.1). Classification (NCBI taxonomy): domain Eukaryota; kingdom Metazoa; phylum Chordata; class Lepidosauria; order Squamata; family Gekkonidae; genus Heteronotia; species Heteronotia binoei. The sequence continues at coordinate 9,315,742 of NC_083239.1, read as the reverse complement.
CATTATTGATGAAGTGTAACACGAAACCCGTTTATTGTTACTAGTTACTTGTATGTTGTGCCACTAAAACACTACGGGCTCCGTTGAAATTGGTTTAAATGTCCCTGTGGGTGTTATTGTGTATTTTTGTATCAAAGACATTTGTCAATCTAAAAGTAGTTTTATATTTTAAAAGTATGTATATGGTTAAGTAATTATATATATATATGTATATAAAAAGTATGGTGGCCTATTTACATTACAGCTTGTTTGTTTTTTGTCATGTATCTCCAGTGTGATCCCATTGAGATCCAGTTTGGTGTAGTGGTTAAGTGTGCGGACTCTTATCTGGGAGAACCGGGTTTGATTCCCCACTCCTCCACTCGCACCTGCTGGAATGGCCTTGGGTCAGCCATAGCTCTGGCAGAGGTTGTCCTTGAAAGGGCAGCTGCTGGGAGAGCCCTCTCCAGCCCCACCCACCTCACAGGGTGTCTGTTGTGGGGGAGGAAGGGAAAGGAGATTGTGAGCCGCTCTGAGACTCTTCGGAGTGGAGGGCGGGATATAAATCCAATATCTTCATCTACCTCACAGGGTGTCTGTTGTGGGGGAGGAAGGGAAAGGAGATTGTGAGCCGCTCTGAGACTCTTTGGAGTGGAGGGCGGGATATAAATCCAATATCTTCATCTACCTCACAGGGTGTCTGTTTTGGGGGAGGAAGGGAAAGGAGATTGTGAGCCGCTCTGAGACTCTTCGGAGTGGAGGGCGGGATATAAATCCAATATCTTCTTCTTCTTCATTGTTGATTATTGCTTCTCCTTAGTGTTGGGAATTATGGCACCACAAAACTATAAGTAAAAGAATGATACTAATAAGATGTTCCGGATGCATATTGACCATTGGGTTGACTCTGTTATCGTTAAAGAGAACTAATAGTGAAAAGAAGAAAATAAATTAATACATTTTTCATGCTAGCTGGTTCGGCATCTAACATGGGTCACATATAAGTTGTTAGGTTGCCTTAGGGAGAAATAATAATAATAATTAATTAATTAATTAACACGATGTCATGAAGTATAGCAAACACGTACGTTGGCGACCTTAATTGAGGTTTGTGCACCTTTGGGGCCATGAGACTGTATGGCCAGCTGCATGTAACTATGGGGAACATTCTCTTAAGAAGGACCAGTAGTTGTTGGTTTTTTTAGAGTTTCTTGACCAGCAAAAAAGAAGCAAGGGCCTTGTCCATGCTCAAAATGAAGAATGGCTTTCTCTTTTGTAAGAAATTTATAAAGAATTGTCTCATTGCTGCATAGCGTTCAACTTGAGAGCATTATGCCAATATTAAAATTGAAGGTTGAAACCAGATAATTAGGCTTGTTCCTTACAGAAAAGCACGTTGCAACAATGGGTGAGTTTTAAGAGTATATGTTCTCTGTAATGGTTAAATTGTATAATTTGGAGATTAAGTTGTGATTTCATCCTAGGGTTGCCAAGTCCAATTCAAGAAATCTCTGGGGACTTTGGGGGTGGAGCCAGGAGACACTGGGGTGGAGCTAGGAGCAAGGATGTGACAAGCATCACTGAACCCCAATGGGAGTTTTGGCCATCGCATTTCAAGGGACGGCACACCTTTTTAAATGTCTTCCTTCCCTCCACCCTCCCCTTCTCTGATTTCACCTCAGAGGCGGAGCGGAGCGGGCGATGCTGTTGCGCTGCTGCCGCCTCTTCTCCGGTTCACCTTAGCTGCTCCTCCGAGATGGGGCGGCTCGCCACGCTCCTTGGCGCCGTTTCCCTCCCCTCTCCCCCCGCTTCCGTTTTTTTGGAGAGCGGGGGAAGAGGCTGTACATTCTGGGGTCCCCCGCCAGGGCGGGAGGGTTGGGAAGCCTATTTCATCCCTGGATCCCCAAAATACACCATATTAGTCCAATAACAACCTTTATTAGTATTTTGTTTGTATTTTTAAGGTGGTTCCTACAGGAAGCCTCAGTGCTTGGATGGGAAGTTTTTTGGCCAGCAATAAATAGTAACAATTTGCACATGCTTTGAGTGAAGGAAGCTGGGTTACTCCTTTATCATGTACAACTCAACAAGACAAGAACTTTTATAATACTGATGAAGTGTAACAAGAAATGTGTTTATTGTAACTAGTTACTTGTATGTTGTACCGCTACAATACTATGGGCTCTGTTGAAATTGGTTTAAATGTCTCCTATGGGTGTTGTTGTGTATTTTTGTATCAAATACATTTGTCAATCTAAAAGTAGTTTTATATTTTAAAAGTATGTATATGGCTAAGTAATTATATATATAAAAAAGTATGGTAGCCTATTTACATCACAGTTTGCTGTTTGTTTTTTGTCACTGCTCAGTAGAGTGGCAGGAAGTGGGGGGGGAGGGGAGGAAATAAAGGAAAAATCAGTTTTGTTGTGTGATGCTATTATCTCAGCTCCAGCACAAGCCTGGGAGTGATATCACTGCATCAGGGCAACACTCTAGGATTCCATTGAAACTGTACGATAAAATGATTACATTTCCCCCTCCCTCCAACTCTCTTACTGGTCGCTCATGCTCTATTGGCAACCCTAGTTGCAGTCAAGTCACAGCTGACTTACGGCAACCCCATGAGGTTTTCAAGGCAAGAGACCTCCACGATCCTTGGAAGTCTCACATGAACCTGCTAAGCTTCTGAGATCTAAGGAGGCTGGGTTAACCAGCTCAGGGACTATAACAGATTACTTTGTATAGGGTTGCCAGGTCTGTGTTGGAAAATACCTGGAGACTTCTGAGGTGGATCTGGGAGAGGGTGGGGTTTGGGGAGGGGAGACGCCTCAGCATGGTACAATGTTAAAGAATCCACCCTTCAAAGCGGCCATTTTCTCCATGGGAACTGATCTCTGCCTGCTGGAGATCAGTTGTAAAAGAGGGAGACCTCCAGGCCCCACTTGGAGGCTGGCAATAGATTGTTCCAGTGCAATAGCAATTAACACTTTAAAAAAATAGAAGGCCTTTAAGACAAAAGAAAAGGGGGAAGAAAGACTGGAACAACGGTGTCTGGGAGGAGCTGATGATGGGGATATGGCCCCACTGGGGGTGGGAAAATGTACACCACACCTTCATAATAATGTGCTAGCATATTTGGACTGCATTTTTTCCCAAAAAGATCAGAATAAAGCAGGTTTGGGAAAGGGTATATTGAGAACTGGGAACACCTGGAATTGGAAACAATGAAGTGAGAGCACAACGTTTTGTGGAAGCTATAGAGAAACAAGAGGTGCTCCGGTTTTGTAGCCAAAACCTCTGCGTGGATGCTTGCACAACGGAATATCCATACTGGCATCTCTTGTTCTAACTGCTGTGGATCTCTCATGTACCAGAATGGCATGGTAGAGTCCTAAGCAAAGGGATAGCGAACTATACTATTTCATGTTGCAGGTGAAAAATAGCATTTTCAAATGCTCCTGCTCCCCTCCTTTAAAAAACACAACCCCCCCCCCCGCAATTGCAAAAGTAGCTCATCAGAAAAAATAGTTCCGATTGAGCCCTTTCTCTGCCATGCTAGAATTCTACTTCCAACATGTTTGATTTGGGGCTTTTTTCACAGAGGGGGGAAGGAAAACATTCAAAAATGCAGAAGCATTCAAAAATGCAGTTCCTCCAGCTGCAGCTTTGAGTGGCACATTCTCCCCCTCGCCCTGCCACATCCAGCCAAGTAGCATTTGCATTCCAGAAACAACATATTTAAAACTTCTGTTTCTATCAAGCACAATATTGATGATCAAATGGAAAGAGATGCCTTGGAGGCACTGCTGTTCTCAGGTGCACAAAACAGCTGCAAGGAGAAGAACATCTGCTTGTGCAAACATGTAACGGAGGAGAGAGGAAGTCCTTAGCATTCTGGAAGGTGCAAAGCCTGTTACAGGCACATTAAGCTTATAACACAGCATGGGATATGTGACGGAACCGGCCCGATTCTGCCTTCAGACCCGGTCCCGTCAACTCCCTATTGAGTCGCCAACTCCTGGAGGGAGCTATTTCTCCTCTGGCCACTTGGGCTCGCTGCCACCACCTGCTCAGTCTAAGGGTTCAGACTGAGAGGAACAGGACTCCCAATCACCCTCTCCAGCTATGAGGCCAGGCCTCAAGGTCCTCTGCCACCCTGTACTTGGGTATCACAGAGACCATAGCACTTCTTCAGGGAACTCCGGGAGGATTGGCACCTTATCCAACTGCATGCCTTCCCCCTTCCCCAGGGCCCCCTTCATAAAGCAGCGTGGTCTAAGCGGTTGGGGATCTATGTGGTACAGAGTTTGACTGCCAGCATTCAAAACAGTAAAAATATTTAATAAGAAGAGAAAGAAAAAAAATAAAAACAAAAACAAAAACAGTTACATGTAAAAGTTTAGCACAGCACCTGAACAGCAACAAGAAGGACAAATAAAAGGTGGATTTAAACGCATCCTCTCGTCCCTGGTGTAAACTTGCCCTACCTTGTGAATTACTGCCTGGGGGCCACTCCGCCTCTCCCACAGGCAGGAGCCCACAGACTGGCAACCTCTCTCCTTGAGCGCCAGCCGAGAACTCCCTTTTCCCGCCTAACGCAAATAAAAAGAACAAAAGAACTTCCTGCCCCTCTAGGAGGCTTTCCCCCTAGAGGCGCTGGTTTAACTCTGGAAGGGAGGGGGGGATGAAGGGAAGGCTAGGCCACAAAGCCTGCTTTAGTAGTTTCATGTTCCCCTCCAACCAAGCACCAACATTAACTCACATGACGTTTCTCCACAGGATACATTCCAAATGGCATAAAAATCAGTGGACAACTGCTGTCCCTATCCTGCCAGGGCCATTGCAGTAAAACTTTGCTTCTGAGTCCATTTAAGAAGGGAAGTGAACAGAAAGTCCAAGACTCCAAGTCCAAGCAACATTGCAGGTTTGGGAGTGATTTCTTTTTACTATTCTGTATTGAGTAGCTCTATTATTTGAAATTTGGTGTTGGAGGAGAGTTTTACAGATACTGTGGACTGCCAAAAAGACAAATAAGTGGGTTCTAGATCAAACGGGTAACTGGAACAACTGACAAGTTTGGCCTTGGAGAACAAAATGAAGCCAGGCAAAGGCTAATAGAATTCTGTAAAGAGAACAAGCTGGTCATAGCAAACACCCTCTTCCAACAATCTAAAAGACGACTACACATGGATTATCATCCGATGCGCAACACAGAAATCAGATTGATTATATACTCTGCAGTTAAAGATGGAGAAGCTCCTGTCAGCAAAAACAAGACCTGGAGCTGACTGAGGCTCAGATCATGAGCTACTCATTGCAAAATTCAGGCTTCAACTGAAGAAAACTGGGGAAGCCACTAGGCCATTCACGTTGACCTTGATTACATCCCTTATGAATATACAGTGGAGGTGAAGATTAGATTTAAAGAACTAGAGTTGATAGACAGAGTGCCTGAAGGACGAAGGTTTGTGACATTGTACAGAAGGCAGCAAACAGCACCATCCCAAAGAAAAAGAAATGCAAGAAAGCAAAGTGGCTGTCTGATGAGGCTTTACAAATAGCTGAGGAAAGAAGGAAAGCAAAAGGCAAAGGTCAAAAGGAAAAATTCACCCAACTGAATGCAGATTTTCAGAGAACAGCAAGGAGAGATGAGGCCTTCCTGAAGGAACAATGCAAAGCAATAGAGGAAAATAAAAGAATGGAAAGGACAAGAGATTTCAAGAAAATTGGAGAAATCAAGAGAACGTTTCGTGCAAAGATGGCCATGATAAAGGACAAAAACGGTAGGGACCTAACAGAAGCAGAAGAGATTAGGAAGAGGTGGCAAGAATACACAGAAGAATTATACAAGAAGGAGCTCAATGTCCTGGACAACCATGACAGTGAAACTGCTGACCCTGAGCCAGACATTCTGGAGTATGAAGTCAAATGGGCCTCAGAAAGCATTATTAACAACAAAGCGAGCAGAGATGATAGTAACCCAATTGAGCTTTTCAAAGTCCTAAAAGATGATGCTGTTAAAGTGATGCACACATTATGTCAACAAATCTGGAAAATGCAACAGTGGCCACAGGATTGGAAAAGGTCAGTTTATATTCCAATCCCAAAGAAGGGTAATGCCAAAGAATGTTCAAACTATCGCACCATTGCACTAATTTCACATGCCAGCAAGGTCATGTTCAAGATCCTACAAGCTAGGCTTCAGCAGTATGTAGATCAGGAACTACAAGAAGTTCAAGCTGGGTTTCGGAGAGATAGAGGAACTAGAGATCAAATTGCCAACATTCACTGGATTATGAAGAAAGCATGGGAGTATCAGAAAAACTTCTATTTCTGTTTCATTGACTACGCTAAAGCCTTTGATTGTGTGGCTCACAACAAACTGTGGCAAGTCCTTAAAGAGATGGGAGTACCAGACCATCTCACATGTCTCCTGAGGCACCTGTATAAGGGTCAAGAAGCAACGCTCAGAACGGGATATGGAACAACTGATTGGTTTAGAATAGGAAAAGGAGTTTGACAAGGATGTATATTGTCACCCTGCTTATTTAATTTATATGCAGAGTACATCATGCGGAATGCTGGCCTGGATGAAGCACAAACCGGAATTAAGATTGCCAGGAAAAACATTAGCAACCTCAGATATGCAGATGACACTACTCTAATGGCAGAAAGTAAGGAGGACTTAAAGAACCTCTTGTTGTGGGGTTTGGGGAGGGAGTCCACCCTTTTGCCTGGAGATTAGTCATAATTTCAGGAGATTTCCAGCTGCCACCTGGAGTTTGGCAATCTTCTGCTACAGAGAGGCCAGCTTGAAACAATAACCCATCAGAAAGAAATTAATCCATTCAGAGTGGGTGAGGACCACTCCTGACGCTGGAAGATATGCAGACAAGACTCAATGTAAGATTCTAATTAAGGATGTTGCTATGTGAAACATGATACTCAGAACTAATTAATGCATGTATAAAGGATGCTGAGCTATTAACATCGATAGTGAGTGAGGAAATCCAAGTTACAAGAGCTAATTATATCAGCTATATCATCTTGGTCTCATTCATTTGTTTGTCTTTCAATGTAATATATGCCTCCACTGTAATATATATCTACAATGACCTTCTGCTTTTGGTGTTTGGTGTAGTGGTTGAAAGTAGCAGACTCTAATCTGGAGAACTGTGCTTGGTTCCCCACTCCTCCACATGCATCCAGCAGGGTGATCTTGGGACACTCACAGTGCTTTCAGAGCTGTTCCTCTCAAGAACAGTTGTCAGAGAGCTCTCTCAGCCCTACCTACCTCACAGGATGTCTGTTGCGGGGACAGGAAGGGAAGGAGATTGTAAGCCACTCTGAGACTCCAAGTGAAGAGCAGGGTATATATCCTACTATTCTCCTCCTCCCTACATAGAACAGTCACTGTGAACAAAATGGGGCACAAAACTGACATTTAAAAAAATCACAGTATTCATAAAGCAATGGGGGAACATTTCAGTCTTCCATTGTTTCTGGAGTGTTATTGATCCAAAGTTTATTATTCTCCTATAAAATAACTTCAAAGGGAGAACTCAATGTGAAAGTACTGAATTATTATTCATTAAGAGTTTCAATACTAACTTTTCCCCAGGCTTGAACCAACAAGCTGATTTTCAAATGGACTGTTCTTCTAATTGACCCATTTGTGAATGTTTAGCAGGTTGCTTCCCCATATTACTTCCTAACCGTCCAAGTACAATGCAAACAGAGTTTCTCAGAAATACATTTTTGCATAGTATGATGGAGTTACACTTCCCCTCTTCCCCATTTTTTGCGCTGCTATTCTGCTCAGTGAGCAGTTGTTTAAATAGACAAGCGTGCAATTAATTGTATAAATCAGCAACAATAAGCCTTGTGTTGTTTTAAAATCCTACTTTTGTTGTTCCTCTAAATATTCGTTAATTGTTAATGGCTGCCACAAGCTGGTTTGATGAGCAATGCTTTCGTGTATGCAGTTTAAGAAACAAAACTAATGCAAATCTGTTTGCCTGGCATTCAAATTAAGCCCCCCCCCCCATACACAGTTACGTATAAAGGGATTTCTTGAAAAACATACAGTTCGAAGAGCTTTGTTATATCTTCCATCAGAAAAAGAACCAATACAGCAAAATGGAAATCAGATTTCTGTCCAAGCTTAGAAGAAATGGAAAATAAACTTTCTGGATTATGCAGTAATGGAAAAATTAGCAGCTTATCTGAGAAACAGATCAGTTCTAAAATTTGAAGAGAGATGGAATGTTTATTATGTAAGCAGGAGACAAACCTAGAATGAGAAGTTCAGATTTAGAATGAGAAACAATTTACAAGTGTAAATAAATGTGTGCCAATGCATACAAATGTATTATAATATAGAAGCAGAATGAGAATAAGTTTTAAATATGAAGGCATAAAGAACTGATTTTCGAACAAAAATACCCCCTATTCTTTTCTGTGAGATATATAATATATAATTTATTCTTTACAGTGAGATTTACTGTGAGATATAATAGATTTCCCATTAAACTTTGGTATATTAAAAGCAATAAATCGTAAGTAAAAATGATGAAACATTTAACATAGAATATGTAGCAATGATAAAATTAATAATATAGTTTAAAATAAAGAAGTTATGAAATCTGGAATTCAAAATGGTTGAGATCTCTTAAAAATTATAACGAAAGGAAGCCAGAGAGAAATATTTTCTGTTTTATATACTCAGTAATTATCCTTTTGTATTCCTTATGCATTATTATATAACCCCTCTTTCCTTTTGTATCCCTCATAGATCACTAAAATTACAGCGAGAGAATCCTGCTTGGTTGGAACTCTTTCCGATTTCTAGCAGCTACAGGCAAGCTGCTCAACGTCTTTCATCTTTTAAACAGGGTCCCGTAGCTTTTGAGCCAATCACATAGGTGTCTACAGGCCTAGCACATGGCTCAGCACTTTCCTTAGGCCACCTTGGAAGCAAAGATGTCTCAGTCAAAAGTGAGGTGAAACTGCAATACAGGCACAATGCAGGCTTGCGGGCTATAGGCTCTCAAAGACCAGGAACGTGCCTCCCTTTGTGTTGCCACACAAATCTACATTATTGCAGGGCGCAGTGAGTGGCTAGGTATTGTAATCTGTCATTAATATACTGTGATTATATAAACAGCTTGCGTTCCTTGAGGAAGCTAAATAAGGACACTGTTCAATAGGAGGCGGCCAAGAAGAGAGGACAAGATTCCAGGGGGACTAGTCACTCTGCAGGTATCCATGGAGCCGGGCACAAGTCATGTGATTTGTTTTCTAATGATATTTGAGTTGCATCTGAGGCTCTGAGTGATATGGGGGACCCAAGGGGAATCTTCAAGTTGGGTCTAGCACAGCATTTCCACAGGTGCAAAGTCTTCCACCAGTGGATAATGACCTTCATAGTCTGCCCCCCCGCCCCGCCCACACACACAGCTGCCTGAAACATCCCTGCAAGTCTTGTTGCTGGGGGTTCTGCAGTAGGGTTGCCAAGTCCAATTCAAGAAATATCTGGGGACTTTGGGGGTGGAGCCAGGAGACATTGGGGGCGGAGCCAGGAACAAGGGTGTGACAAGCATAATTGAACTCCAAGGGAGTTCTGGTCATCACATTTAAAGGGACAGCACACCTTTTTAAATGTCTTTCTTCCATAGGAAATAATGAAGGATAGGGGCACCTTCTTTTGGGGCTCATAGAACTGGACCCCCTGGTCCAATCGTTTTGAAACTTGGAGGGTATTTTGGGGAGAGGCACTAGATACTATACTAGTGCCTCTACCTCAAAAAATAGCTCCCCCAGAGCCCCCGAAACCTCCAGATCAATTCCCCATTATACCCTATACGAAATATTTCACATAGGGAATAATGACGACGTTTCCCTCTCCACCACACACCCCCTTCTCGCAAATCTGATGTAGGGGATTGGCTCTCTACTCACCAGCCAGCTTCTTCACAGTAACAAAGACACAGACACAGAGACAGAAAGTTGAAGCCTTTCACCACCTCCGGAGGTGCAAAGGCACACAGTCTTTTAGGGCGGGGCAGGAAGCAGCCTGGGAAAGCTCCGGCTGCTGCGATGGAGCTGGGTGGGAAGGGGAGGAGCAAGGAGAAGCTGCTGCGATCAGAGGTAAGAAGGGAAGGGAGGAGGAGAACCATCAGGGATCGGTGGGAAGGGGAGAGGAGAAGCTGCTGGGTTCTAGGCTGCGTGGGAAGGGCAGCCATTCCCCCCGCTTTCTGGATTTTTGCCAAGCGGGGGGAGGAGGCTCCAAATCGGGGGTCCCCCGCCCAGGCGGGGGATTTGGGAAGCCTATTCTGCAGAAACATCACACTGGATCCAACACTTTGCCTTTTGGGCCTATTGTGGTTGTCAGCAGCCCCAGACCTGGGGATCTCATGAAGTTCTCTTGGATTCCTTTCAGTAAAACTGGTGCAAGTGAGACTTTCCTGCTTGGAATGAGGATGGATTACCAGACAATCAAGCCTCACCAACCTGAAGCAAAATGGCTGTCAGTCTTGTTATCCTTGTGGGAGATTTGGAAGAACTGAAAGGCCTGGCAACCCTAATCACTGAAGCAATATTTCCACAGATCCAGCTATCCCAACTCCAAGATCTCTGCCCCTAGTCAGTCACTACAAATTCAGTGTCATATGAACATATATGAACATATGAAGCTGCCTTCTACTGAATCAGACCCTTGGTCCATCAAAGTCAGTATTGTCTTCTCAGATTGGCAGTGGCTCTCCAGGGTCCCAAGCTGAGGTTTTTCACACCTATTTGCCTGGACCCTTTTTAGTTGGAGATGCCAGGGATTGAACCTGGGACCTTCTGCTTCCCAAACAGATGCTCTACCACTGAGCCACCATCCCTCCCCTGCTCTCCAGGGTCTCAAGCTGAGGTTTTTTACACCTCTTTGCCTGGACCCTTTTTTGGAGATGCCAGGGATTGAACCTTGGACCTTCTGCTTCCCAAGTAGATGCTCTACCACTGAGCCACTGTCCCTCCCCTAGGAGTTTTTCAGGATTCTTTGAACCCACTTTAGGGCCAATATCAGCATACCCTGAGTGGGGCAGCTGCCAGGACTTCTGGCAGGGCTGAGCACAACCAACCCTCTCCCATCCTGCCAGTACTGGTCGCCCTGGTAGATGATCTCCAACGGCACCTGGATCGGGGCGGTGTGGCGGTGCTGATGCTGTTGGACCTGTTGGCTGCGTTCGACACGGTTGACCATCGGCTACTGACCCGCCGCCTCGCCGATGTAGGGGTGAGGGGGTCTGCCTTACAATGGCTTGCCTCCTTCCTCGAGGATCGGGGACAAAGGGTGGCAATTGGGGGCGAGCGGTCCCAGAGGCGGACACTGAATTGTGGAGTGCCCCAGGGGGCAGTTCTCTCACCAATGCTATTTAATATCTATATGCGCCCCCTTGCCCAGATTGCCAGGAGACATGGACTTGGGTACCATCAATACGCAGATGACACCCAACTCTATCCGCTAATGGACGGCCGGCCTGACTGCGTCCCAGAGAATTTAGACCGGGCCTTGCAGGATTTGGCAACCTGGTTGAGGAAAAGTGGGCTGAAACTGAATCCAGCGAAGACAGAAGTCCTTTGTCTGAGTCAGGGTGCTCGAGGAGGGGAAATACCTCTCCCGGTCTTCAACGGGGCGCCGCTGAAAGCGGCGCACCGGGTTAAGAGCCTGGGAGTTTTACTGGAGCCTGCATTATCAATGGAGGCCCAGATTGCAGCCACTGCCAAGTCAGCCTTTTTCCATCTACGGCGGGCAAAGCAGTTGGCTCCCTTCCTAGAGCGCCAAGATCTGGCAATGGTGCTTCATACAACGGTCACCTCGAGGCTGGATTACTGTAATGCCCTCTACATGGGGCTGCCTCTGTACCGAACCCGGAAGCTGCAGCTGGTGCAGAACGCAGCGGCTAGACTGCTGCTGGGACTCCCTAAATGGGAGCACATACAGCCTGGGCTGCGTGAACTGCACTGGCTGCCAGTTACATACCGGGTTCGTTACAAAGTGCTGGTCATTACCTTTAAAGCCCTATATGGTCGAGGACCTGTCTACCTTAGGGACCGTCTCTCCCCATACGAACCCCAGAGAGCACTGAGGTCAGCCGGGAAAAACTTGCTGACTATCCCCGGACCGAGAGAGGTGAAGTTGCAAAGCACCCGTAACCGGGCCTTCTCCTCTATAGCCCCGAACCTATGGAACCAACTTCCAGAGGAAATGCGGGCCCTGCGGGACCTAGAACAGTTCCGCAGGGCCTGCAAGACCTTCCTCTTCAGACTGGCTTTCCCTGATGAAAATGGAAATTGCGAAGGAAACCGCCATCAGAAAAAGTAAACATAGCAACAGTACTTTTACTAATTTAATTAATTTAATTTTAAAACTTAACTAAATTTTAATTAAACGTTTATAATGTTCAATGTAATTTTATCCATTTGTACAATCAACCCTGAACTATGTTGTTAGCCGCCCTGAGCCTGCTCTGGCGGGGAGGGCGGGATACAAATAAAAATTTGTTGTTGTTGTTGTTGTTGTTCTTCTCTTGTTTGCTCCCTTGCAGACTTTCCATCACTTGTGCCTCAGCTTCATGGGCTGCCCAGGATATGTGGATGGTGTGAGTGGCTGTGAACACAGGGAAGGTGGGAAGCATGCAGCTGAGTGGGTTAGAAAGAAGGACAAGCAGGGGCCATGATGGTAGACAAGTGGGGACCCTGGGCACTTTCTGCCTGAGACCCTTCAAAAACCTGGAAATGACCCTGACCTAACTTACAGTTCAGATCAGTTGTGAGTTACCTCCAGGTCACCAGTGGGTTCCGTCACAGTACACAAATGTCAGACAATTCCAGAATTTTTCATTTGACCTAAGTAGGACTCCTTAAGAGAGTCACATGGTTAGCACACTGCAGCCTAAGTGTGACATGATGTGGACTGGACACTGGAAGTGGCATAAGCGCAAGAAACAGAAAAGAGGAGATCACCAGTTAATAGACAAACAGTGCCATCCTAAGAGTTTGTTCTGAATTCGTTGAAGTAAGCCAGTCCACTGCTACCTAAAAGAGAGTCCTGGCTATAACCAGGTGAATCTAACAGATTATACCAAACCAGGTTTGGGGAAAGACTACACCAAAGCAGGGGAAATCCCCAGAAGTTAGACAATTAGGGGACAAAACCATGTGAATGTGCCCCAAATCCCTGATCCTGTATATATGCCAACCCAGAAGCAACCTGAGAAACAGGATGCTGGACTAGATGGATTTTTTGGTCTGATCCAACAGGGCTGTCCTTAAGTTCTTGCAACAGTCATTCAGAATGTGCTGATGAGGTAGGGATGTCCTGCCAAAGCTTAGCTGACTCCTCTTCCTTTGTGCTGCTTTAGCTGTGCTACCCTCTTCTCTCTTTGTAGATAAATTGTAGACTGTAATCAGGGTATATCTTAATTGGCTTCTCTTTGATAAGCCTCATAGCTGGAGTTCCTTTCAGATGTCACATGCCCTCAACAAGCCAGTTTGTTGGCAGATCAAGTGGGGCCCCCTTTGAGGTTGTCAGAACTCCAGCATCTATGATTTAAGCAGTGACATGAATGCATGCTTGGTACACATGGACACAAGAAGCTGCCTTATACTGAATCAGATCTTTGGTGCATCATAGTATTGTCTATTCAGACTGGCAGAGACTCTTCAGGATGAGGTCTTTCCTACCTGGTCCTTTTAACTGGAGATGCTGGGGATTGAACCTGCGACCTTCTGCATGCCAAGCAGGGGCTCTCCCATTGAGCCTCAGTTCCTCATAGTGGTAATGAGCATGGAGCACATCTGGCTTTCTGTCACCACTGTCAGTGCCTACTTATAGCTTCGCTTTTCAAGAAAGGGCATTCTAAGATGCAGCTGAACACTTTGGGGGAGAAGCAGTGTTTTGATCAGGGCCAGTGTTACCTATTGCGCAGTGCTGCCTATTGCGCAGAGCTCGGAGGGTGAAGAATTGACAGTCAGCATTAGGGTGTAAATCTGTCACACACCTATCAAGTGAAAATTTTCTAGTAAAAAAGGAGGAAGTTGAGGTAACAGTGGGAACCCTGTCGTAAATCTTCCGAGGCTAGAACAGAATTAGTATTAGATTGAGGAATGAAAGGATAATAAAGCAAATGCTGTAATAGGCTCAGAAGTAAAGAAAAAGACGCAGAGAAGAACAGGACAAAGTGTCATAATACTACCATAGAACTCTTACTGCTAGGGAAATTATTTTTGATGGAACAGGAGATGCAAAATAAGAAATTTAGATCCTGAGGTGAGTGACCATAAATCTTCTGGGGCTAATTTTTGCTAACCCACAGGAATCTTATTCATTGAGGGGAGGCTGTTGTGTTTTGTTTTTGCTCTGAAGCCTGAAAGTTGTTGGGAGACGATGACCTCAGGGTCCAGGATCATGCCACTATTGCTTGAGCCTATGTGTGTTCACTTAGAAAAGAATCCTACTCATAGCCCGACCCGATTCACTTTATTTTATTTCTTTTATATACGGACTACCTTTCTTACTGACACTCAAAATGAGTTACATCGTGTAAGTCAATGCAATAATTCATACGAGACCTAAAAACAATGCAATAGGATTACTAGGGTTTGTAGAATCTTTCGGGCTCAAGCACCGTGTTCTACTGGAGAAAGTTTTTCTTCCAGACGTTTCGTTCTCAGCTGCGGAGAACATCCGGGGTGGCCCTTTCACCACACCCCCTCTAGCCTAGAAATAGCAGCTCTCCAGCAGCCCTGGCCTCACTCAATGCGCAGCAGCCAAGAAGGTCAGAGCGCCTGCTCCGGTTGCAACGCCACTGAGGATGTTCTCCGCAGCTGAGAACGAAACGTCTGGAAGAAAAACTTTCTCCAGTAGAACACGGCACTTGAGCCCCAAAGATTCTACAAAAGTAGAGGTGTCGGATTGGAGTAATCATGGGGTTTTTTCCTTTTGCTTTCTTGATACCCAACTCTCTCCATCTCCCAGTGTGTATGGTTGGGTAGATGTTGTTAGTTGTCAAATTATTGTTTGTATCTATCTTGTTTGTGGTTTGTGAGAGATGGTTGTTTATGTATATTATGTTTATTTTCTTTTCTATTGTCTTTTGTTTTTTTTCCTCTAATTTGTATCTATTCTTTATCAATAAAAATGTTTAAAATTTTTTTTTAAAAAAAAAAGATTCTACAAACCCTAATGATGTTACCAGCCGTAAAAACCTGAAATCTTTGATAATAGGATTACTGCAATTTGAAACAGAGCTTGGGTATGTCAACAAATTAGAAAACGATATTACAAAAGTAGAAAGCAACTTAACCCTAACCCCCAAGACAAACCAAACTCAACCCTGGGTACAGAGACTTAGAATGTGCACACATTCTCACATACATTGAAACAGATGACCTCAAATACATGCAGGAGTGTGTGTGTGTGGGGGGGGAGTTAGTTGTTAGGAAGAGATGATTACAGTCAAGATGCATAAGTAACTGAGCAATACATACAGTAAGATCGGAATAACAATATGGCAGGACACGGGGGGGGGGGGGGCGGTTGGAGAAAAAGCCCAGCATGGGTCATTTGCACATTAGGCCACAGCTCCTGTCCTGGGAGTATGTGGCTGCCACATGGTGGGTTGGGCTAGCCGGAGGTGTAACCAGCCCAGGTGGAGCTCTACTCTTGTGGACTCCAGCAGAAAAAAAAGTCCTAATAGGTAAGGTTGCCAAGGCCAATTCAAGAACTATCTAGGGACTTCAAGGGTGGAGCCAAGAGACGCTGGAGGTGGAGCCAGGAGCAAGGTTGTGACAAACCTGATTGGGAGTTCCAATGGGAGTTCCGGCCCTCACGTTTAAAGGGACTGCACGTCTTTTAAATGCCTTCCCTCCATCGGAAATAACAAAGGATAGGGGCACCTTCTTTGGGAGCTCACAGAATTGGATCCCCTAGTCCACTGTTTTTGAAACTTGGAGGGTGTTTTGAGGAGAGGCTTCAGATGCTATGCTGAAAATGTAGTGCCTCTACTAAAAAAAAAAAAAACAGCCCCCTCAGAGACCCAGAGACCCACAAATCAATTCTCCATTATACCCTTTGAGAATCGATCGCCATAGGGAATACTGGAGTG
Organism: Heteronotia binoei; assembly: GCF_032191835.1. NCBI lineage: Eukaryota > Metazoa > Chordata > Lepidosauria > Squamata > Gekkonidae > Heteronotia > Heteronotia binoei. Next base: position 9,299,606 of record NC_083239.1, on the reverse strand, counting down.
CCCAGCAGATATTTCCTTCCCTCCCCCCCCCCCCCACATTTTCTGATGCGCCTGAAGTGCGGGAGGGCCTCCAAACTGGGGGATCCTCTGCCCCCCCCCCCCCAGGGATTGGCAACCCTACTGCTAGGACATGTCTCTCTCTCTCTCTCTCGGCTTGACTTCGCGAACGAAGATTTAAGAAGGGTGCAGTAGTCCACGTCTGCTGCAGGCTCACTGGTGGCTGACAAGACCAATGCGGGACAGGCAGGTCCGGCCACAGTGGCTGCAGGGAAAAGTCTGATTTGGGGTTGGTGCTGTAGCAGTGCGATTCTTCCTCAATCGCTAGGACATATAAACAGCAGCAAATTGGTATATAAATAACAACAGATGCAAGGACCATGTTTGAGTCCAGTGGCCCCTTTAAGTCCAATAAAGTTTAATTTCTGGGTGTAAGTAAGAACTGAGTGACTTAGCATGTATCATAATATAAGAAGACAATATCTCCGTTAAGCTGTTTGTCCTGAGTCCTGTAATAACTTGCAATTCAGCGATCTCCCATTCTAGTCTGTTTCCGAAATTCCTTTGCAATAAAACAGCTACTCTGAGGCCCCCGTTGAGTGTCCTGGGAGATTGAAATGTTCTGCAGGTTTCTCCGTTTTGTGATTCTTGACGTCAGATTTGTGTCCATTTATCCTTTGGCATAGGGTTTGACCTGTTTTGCCCTATGTAGAGGACCAAAGGGCATTGTTGACATTTAAATGGCCTATACAATGTTAGAAGATGAGCAGGTGAATAAACCTGAGATGGTGTAGTTGTATCTTGTCAGGTCCAGTGATTGTGTTGTCTGGGCGTTGTCTGGCCGTTCACCTGTATCTGGTGGCATCTGGGTTTATTGCAAGCTCTGTTACCAGTGTCCATGTTCCAATTAGATGTTGTATTAGTGTAGCTGTTTGAGATCGGAGGGCGGTCTGTATGCTAGAAAAGGTTTGCCTCCAAATACTTGTGAAAGGGAGCTGTCATTATCCAGTGGAGGTTGTAAGTTGCTGATGATGCATTGAACTATTTTGAGTTGAGAGGTGTATGTGGCCACTAGTGCTGTTCCGTTATTGTCTCTTTTGGGACTGTCTACGTAAAACAGTTCCCCAGGAGGGCATTTTTATAAAGCCGGGGTGGCCAAACTGCAGCTTAGGAGCCACATGTGGCTTTTTCACACAAATTGTGGGGCTCTCAAAGTCCCCACCAGCCCATCAGCCGGCTTGGAAAGGGAATTTCTCTCTTTAAATCACTTCTACGAACCAATTCAGCTCACGGTATGGAGAATGCATTTAAAGTTGCTTTCTTTCCGCCTCTCTCTCCCTCCCCCCATCTATTTGCTTTCCTTCCCTTCCCTCTAGCTCTCAAACATCTGACATTCACATCTTGCGGCTCTCATACATATAGAACAGCACTATAGTCTATGCCATGGTGTGCACTATGTATTATTGGTTTGTTGTATGTTCCATCACGCTCTTACAGCATTGTTTTCATTTTTTGTAGTTCCATTTCTGCATTGCTTGACATAGCATGTTTGATACTTTCTTTGCATTTTTAAAATTTTTGTAAGCTTAATGCTATTGCGTTGCTTATTAGAGCTCATGTGCTATTTGATTACAATATTCTATATCATGCAATCCACTTTGAGTCTCAAGTAGAAAACTGGTAAGTAAATAATAAAGTATAAATAAAGTGAAATAACGATGGGCTGACCACCACTGTCCTCATTTGCCCCGCCAATAAAACAACTTTGCAACTGCTCCCACACCTTTCCCTAAAGCTATATGAATGCCCTGCTTACAAGTCAGCAATAACAACCCCTGGGACTCAGCAGCTATGGCTAGCAGTAGGTGATCTCAGCCACAGATATTAATTTAGCTTGCCACAGGTGGTGAAGAGACGGCAAACTAAATTAATAAATGGGGGAGGCGGCGGCGGTAGAAGGACTAGTCCTCAATAAGCAGTTGTGTGGTAAAGTTTTCAAGGATCTTCCAATCTGCTAATCGATCTGTTCTCCTGCTGCAGCAAAGCCTGGATTGAAAAGTCACATGACATGAACTGACATACTCTAGGGTTGCCAAGTCCCTCTGCCACGGGGGACTCTTCTCATGCATGTGAAGCACGGTGGCATCACCCAAAAGTGACATAATCACACGGAGCACGCCACATCGGGACACTCTAGGATTCACAGTAAAAACTCTATGGTACCCGAGTGATGCCATCACACAGGGCATGTCACACAATGAAGAGGCTCTTTGGGGGCGGGGAGCCCCCAAACCAGGGGATTGCCTGCTCCCAACAGGAGCTTGGGAACCGCACTATTGTTCACCCCATTATTGGCTAGCTTCACTCCCATGCCGCATGCTCCACCCTAAACCCAACGGTCTCCTGGTCTTGCTTAGCTTGGACTAAGTGGATTTATGCTAACTATCCCTGGCTTATCTCTGGACTGATCTTACTTATTTATCAAATATGGCTGTTTTTCTAGGGAGCTATGGCTAATTGTAAAAAAATGGCCCTCTGGAGCTGAGTTCCACAAACAAAAGTCAGAAAGAGCTAAGGAGAAAGCAAAGCAAGAGGGGTTCTTCTGGAAATTTTTTGAAAATTGTTTAGTGGGGGGGGGGGGTGGAGGCACACAAGTCCTCACAAGTCCACACAATGGACAGGTCCTCTTGTGGATCAAAAACTGGCTGAGTAATAGGAAGCAGAGAGTGAGTATAAATGGGCAGTCTTTGCAGCAGAGGACGGTAAGCAGTGGGGTGCCGCAGGGCTCGGTACTGGGTCCCATGCTGTTTAACTCGTTCATAAATGATTTAGAGCTGGGAGTGAGCAGTGAAGTGGCCAAGTTTGCGGATGACACTAAATTGTTCAGGGTGGTGAGAACCAGAGAGGATTGTGAGGAACTCCGAAGGGATCTGTTGAGGCTGGGTGAGTGGGCGTCAACGTGGCAGATGCGGTTCAATGTGGCCAAAGTGCAAAGTAATACACATTGGGGACAAGAATCCCAGCTACAAATATATATAATTTTTTTTTTGGCCACTGTGTGACACAGAGTGTTGGACTGGATGGGCCATTGGCCTGATCCAACATGGCTTCTCTTATGTTCTTATGTGACACAGAGTGTTGGACTGGATGGGCCATTGGCCTGATCCAACACGGCTCCTCTTATGTTCTTACGTGACACAGAGTGTTGGACTGGATGGGCCGTTGGCCTGATCCAGCATGGCTTCTCTTATGTTCTTATGTGACACAGAGTGTTGGACTGGAGGGGCCATTGGCCTGATCCAACATGGCTTCTCTTATGTTCTTATGTGACACAGAGTGTTGGACTGAATGGGCCATTGGCCTGATCCAACAGGGCTTCTCTTATGTTCTTATGTTCTTAAGTCATTAGCCTTGCCTAGGCCACAAAAAAGCCTGGCACCGGCCCAGGTCATAATAGGGGAAAGGAAGGAATTGGGTCGGAATATAAGCACAGCATTCTGGGTGCTGAGCCCAAGGTAGGGTTGCCAATCCCCAGGTGGGGGCAGGGGATCCCCCAGTTTGGAGGCCCTCCCCCCGCTTCAGGGTCGTCAGAAAGCGGGGGGAGGGGAGGGAAATGTCTGCTGGAAACTCTATTATTCCCTATGGAGATTTATTCCCATTGAAAATAATGGAGAATTGATCTGCGGGTATCTGGGGCTCTGGGGGGGGCTGTTTTTTGAAGTAGAGGCACCAAATTTTCAGTATAGCATCTAGTGCCTCTCCCCAAAACCCTCCCCAAATTTCAAAAAGATTGGACCAGGGGGTCCAATTTTGTGAGCCCCAAAAGAAGGTGCCCCTATCCTTCATTATTTCTTATGGAAGGATTGAAAAGGTGTGCCGTCCCTTTCAATGTGATGGCCAGAACTCCCTTTGGAGTTCAATGATGCTTGTCACAGACTTGATCTTGGCTCCACCCCTAATGTCTCCTGGCTCCACCCCCAAAGTTCCCAGATGTTTCTTGAATTGGATTTGGCAACCCTAGCCCAAGGAAATACCAAGCATGGCTATAATATGAACAAGAATGGGTTTGTTTATGCCCTGCATTTCCACCAAAAGAGGGAATCCCAAGCAGCTTACAATATCATTCCCTCCTATTTATCCTCACAACAACAAGCCAGCCTCTCTTTCTCTGTCTCTTAACATCATATGGCATAGGGCATTGCCGGTAAACTCCAAGAGGTTTTTGCGTTCAGTAGAGGCCCAGGACTGGCCTGCTTAAAATCATACACTTATGTGGCTTTCAGCTAATTTGCTGCCAAACGAATGGCTTGCTCAAAATTAAAATTAAAAATAAAAATAAATAAATAATTATAGAGAGTAGAAGAGCAATTGACCATCTAAAAGAACAGCTTGCTTCTAATAAAAATATTTGTAGGGAGCTATAAAGGCCAGCAAACTCCAGAAGGCTTGTGCACCTGGTTAAAAGAATAAGTTTGGACTGGCTTAAGCTCCAAATATAAATATCTGCACTTAAGTGTCATTGAGTGGATGAGAGAACTTGACGTAGAAGATGTTGCAGAAGAACATTTACACTGAGTTGTTACAAGAGGCTGGTAACCCTGGAAGAATTTTAGGAAGAATTCCTCCTGAGGAAGTCCATTGACTAAATGAGCCTATATTCAGGTGCTCATAGGACTTTTCTTGTAATATTGAAATACCAGGTACGAATGAGAAGCAGGCAGGGGACTTACCAAGGCACTCTGGGAGAGGGGAGGGGGAAAAGCCTGGCATGCTTATATCACCTGATGTAGGCACATTGAGAGCAACACTCTGGTTTTTGGGCAGAACTCTATGGTTTGAAGCTAATTGCATCACAGAATTTTGCCCAAAGAACAGAGCATTACCCTCCCAGCATCACCGGATGATATAGGCATGCTGCATTTGGGGTGGCAACTCTCCCCCCAGTTGGTCAGCACTGGGAGGGGCACTATAAACTGGGGCATCCCCTGTGCCCCAGTGAGACCTGGCAACCCTAGTCTCACCCCAACCTAGCCATAGTAATCCATGCGACGGTCACCTCCAGGTTAGACCACTGTGAAACATATGAACATATGAAGCTGCCTTATACTGAATCAGACCCAAAATCCATCAAAGTCAGTATTGTCTTCTCAGACTGGCAGCGGCTCTCCAGGGTCTCAAGCTGAGGTTTTTCACACCTCTTTGCCTGGACCCTTTTTTGGAGATGCCAGGGATTGAACCTGGGACCTTCTGCTTCCCAAGCAGATGCTCTACCACTGAGCCACCATCCCTCCCCTGCTCTCCAGGGTCTCAAGCTGAGGTTTTTCACACCTATTTGCCTGGACCCTTTTTGGTTGGAGATGCCGGGGATTGAACCTGGGACCTTCTGCTTCCCAAGCAGATGCTCTACCACTGAGCCACCGTCCCTCCCCTGCTCTCCAGGGTCTCAAGCTGAGGTTTTTCACACCTATTTGCCTGGACCCTTTTTTGGAGATGCCGGGGATTGAACCTGGGACCTTCTGCTTCCCAAGCAGATGCTCTACCACTGAGCCACCATCCCTCCTACATATGAAGCTGCCTTCTACTGAATCAGACCCTCGGTCCATCAAAGTCAGTATTGTCTACTCAGACTGGCAGCAGCTCTCCAGGGTCTCAAGCTGAGGTTTTTCACACCTCTTTGCCTGGACCCTTTTTTGGAGATGCCGGGGATTGAACCTGGGACCTTCTGCTTCCCAAGCAGATGCTCTACCACTGAGCCACCGTCCCTCCCCAAATTCACTGTAATTCACTGTATGCAGAGCTACCCTTGAGACTGACCTGGAAATTACAACTGGTCCAGAATGCAGCAGTCCAGGTCCTTATTGGAACCCCACTAACAGCACAGGCTCCAGCTTGAGTACCAGATCAGGTTCAAGGTTCTGGTATTAACCTTTCAGGCCCTAAATAGTCTGGGGCCAACATATCTATAGGACCACCTCTCCTGGTATACCCTTCAAAGAGTATTACACTCTAGAGAAAAATCTTCTAGTGATCCCTGGCTTGAAGGATATCCAGCTGTCCTCAACCAGAGTCAGGGGGCGTTTTCCCACAGAGCTTACCTCGGAGCGACGTCCCTCTTCACCGCGCAGCGTCTGCGCGGATTTCCCACCAACTTCTCCGCATAACCAGGAAGAGCCGCGGCTTTTGCGTCGCTAACGTAAACTGGTTTTTAGCGGTTTACATCTGCGACGCAAAAGGTCCGGCACTTCCTGGTTATGCGGAGCAGTTGGTGGGAAATCCGCGCAGACGCTGCGCGGTGAAGAGGGACGTCGCTCCGAGGTAAGCTCTGTGGGAAAACGCCCAGGGCCTTTTCAGCCCTGGAGCTGACCTGATGGAACTCTCTGCCTAATGACATCCACGCCCTGCAGGACCTACTTCAGTTCCACAGCACCTGGAAGACAGAGATGTTCCTCCAGGCCTATGGTTGAGGACAGCAATGGTTGACATCAAACCTGGCCTCCTTTATCCTAGAATAAAACACTTCAAACACTTTAAAATGTTTGTAGGATACAGACACTTTAACACCACCTGGAACTGTTGTTGTTGTTTCAAATTTTTAAACTGTTGATTTTAACCTGTTATATTTAATTGGAATGATGTAGTGTATTTATTGAATGTTGTTGACTGCCCTGAGCCCTGTTTGGGGGAGGGCAGTCTAGAAATCCAATCAATTAACTAAATAATAAACTTGCGTATGTGCATATGAAGGGGGACCTCTGAATAATTAATGAATACCCCTATGATAATGAATAAAAGCATGCTTCTGCCTTCAGAACTAGGATGTCTGATGCAACCCTTCGTTAGAAGCACAGACAGCCCCAAGTGGGTGTGAATTCAAGGTTTTACATTAGATAAAGAGACAGTGACCTCACTGAGGCCTCTGGATGTGTATTAGATAACAAAGGGGCCTCAGAGAAGCTTCTTGCTGGAGCTGATAAAAGAAGGAGACAGGAGGAGTGGAAAAGTACTAGAAGTTACAGGGGAGTGGAGAATATCTAATTAGATAAGCCTGTATGAATAAAACGGTCTGTATGTAGAATGATGGGAACTTATTCATTTTGGGGGCCCATGGCCGACTAAGTTCTGCTCTTGGTGCCAAAAGTAAACCTCGTTTCATACCAGTAATGTGTGTGGACCTCATTATTTCTCTGCTTCACATACTTTTCTACTATATTTCTGTTCAGATATCCAAGCAACTAACATTTGCTGTTAAAACCCATCAATACAACCAAATCTATCTGAACTTTTTGTATTCAAAGACCAATCAATATACAAAGACATAACATATGAAGCTGCCTTTTACTGAAGTAGATCACTGGTTCAGTATTGTTATACTTTGTGACAGAATGTGCCTGTTCTGGCCTACAGGCCGTATTCTGCCCTGCCCTCCAAGGAGTTCCCAACTCCCTGCAGGAGTTTTTCCCCCCACTCTTGGGTAGTCCACTGCCACCACCTGGTCATTGCTGAGATTTCCCTCCAGGAGGATCAGGACTCCCAGCTTCCTTTCTGAGTTCAGAGGCCTTGCCTCAGTGTCTCCTGCTCCCAGTGCCTGGTCACTGCAGGGACAGATTACCGCCTTGGAGGATTAGCCACTTGCCAATTGCCTGCCTTCCCCCTGCCCTCCCTTTCAGATAGCTGGTTTGAGACTGTGGAGGTCTATGTGGTACAGAGAACCACTCCCAGCATCAACAGTTATAAGATATTCGTTTAAAAAAATGTTTATAGGCATACTTTTAGCATAGCACCAGACTGAGCAAGAAATAGAAAAAAAACTGGTAAAAATGCAAATCCTCTATCCCTTTCTCTATATACATGCTCTGTCAGCTGTTAAAATATAGGGTAGGGTCTTTATCTTAGATGTTCTAGTTCTCTACAGAATTTTTCTTACTTTGAAGCTCTCTTTAGGCGAGCACATGGTCAAAATGGCTGCCTGCTCCAGAAGAGAGGTCTGTGTCCAATCCTGTTTGCAGCACCCAAGTTAAAGAGACAGCCTTCCCCTTGCAAGGAGATTTTATCATGTCTGATACTCCACTAACTTGACCCCGGTCAGCCCAAGTCAAGGAAACTTTTCCTGTGTCTCCAAAAATTTCCTTCCTCAAGCCTCTCTAGAATTTGACGCCCCCAACTGTTCCCTGCCTGAAGAAGGGAGTTAGGGTGGGGCCTGGAGAACTACTTTTACAACTGATCTCCAGTTGACAGAGATAAATCCCCCTGGAGAAAATAGCTGCTTTGAAAGGTGGACTCTGGCATTGTACCATGATGAGGCCGCTCTAGGGTTGCCAAGTCCAATTCAAGAAATATCTGAGGACTTTGGGGGTGGAGCCAGGAGACATTGGGGTGGAGCCAGGAGCAAGGGTGTGACAACTCCAAAGGGAGTTCTGGCCATCACATTTCAAGGGACTGCACATCTTTTAAATGTCTTCCTTCCATAGGAAATAATGAAGGATAGGGGCACCTTCTTTGGGGGCTCATAGAATTGGACCCCCTAGACCAATCTTTTTGAAACTTAGGGAGTATTTTGGGGAGAGCCACTGGATACTATACTGAAGATTTGGTGCCTCTACCTCAAAAAACATGGCCCCCAGAGACCCGTGGATAAATTCTCCATTATTTTCTATGGGAATAAGTCTCCATAGGGAATCATGAGCACCCAGTAGGGTTGCCAAGTCCCATTAGAGAAAAATCTGGGGACTTTGGGGGTGGAGCCAGGAGACATTGGGGATGGAGCCAAGAACAAGGATGTGACAAGCATAATTGAACTCCAAGGGAGGTCTAGCCATCACATTTAAAGGGACAGCACACCTTTTAAAATGCCTTTCTTCCATAGGAAATAATGAAGGATAGGGGCACCATCTTTTGGGGCTCATAGAATTGGACCCTCTGGTCCAATCATTTTGAAACTTGGGGGGTATTTTGGGGAGAGTCACTAGATGCTATACTAAAGATTTGGTGCCTCTACCTCAAAAAATAGACCCCCCCCGAGCCCCCAATACCCACGGATGAATTCCCTATTATTCCCTATGGGAATCGTTCTCCATAGGGAATAATAGAGTGCCCAGTAGACATTTCCCCCCCCCACGCTTTCTAAAGGGGGGAGGGCCTCCAAACCAGGGAATGCCCTGCCCCCTCCCTCTCTCTCACACACAAATACTTACCAGATCTTCTTCCGGAGAACTCTTGCTGTGAAAACGAAAGCAAAAGAAAGGGAGGGGCCGTTCTCCCAAGCCCTTCCTGCTTCCTGCCCAGCCTTAAAGGGGCATACATTTTACAAACGGCTCAGGAGCTCTATAATAACATGAAGCCTACAGGTATGTTCTCCCCCCCCCTCCACCCCCACCCCCCGCTTCCCAATTTTTGAAGAGCGGGAGATGAGGCTGCGAACCCAGGGGTCTCCCGCCAGAGCGGGAGGTTTGGGAAGCTTAGCACCCAGCAGACATTTCCCTCTCCCCGCTTTCTGATGACCCTGAAGTGGGGGGAGGGCCTCCAAACTGGGGATCCCCTACCCCCACCTGGGGATTGGCAGCCCTAGGCCCCTCCCTTCCCCAAACCCTGACCTCTTCAAGATCCGCCCCCAAAGTCTCCAGGTATTTTCCAACCCAGATCTGGCAACCTTAGAAGGGGGAAGCTTGAGCATCCCTTTTGTCTAGTGTCATGCCTGCCCCTGCTGACTCAGAGCAGGTGCCTGCTTCTGACCCCGCCCCTGCTGTGCAGATGCCTCTACCAACGTCGGACGTAAGTCCTGAAGGAGCAAGCCAGCAGCAGGGGCCACCTGAAACCGATCAGGCCACACCAGGCACTAGCTCATCGCCTCCAGAATCACCACCACCTGCAGAACGGCTACGCGAGAGGAGACGGCTAGAGTTCAGAAACAGGCGTAGAGAAGCACGCAGGCGTGCTAGGAGAGATCTGAGCCCAGAGTTCTAACAAGCCAATTAGCCAGCACACTATATCTGGGATCCTGGCCTCAGGCCAAATTGTGCTGGCAACGAATGATCACCCTCCGACGTGACCGCGCCCTGCACCCCCTTGCCTGCTGAACGAACCTGTCTGCTTCCCGACCCGGCTTGACTTTGGACTGGAAACTGGACTCTGCTTTGGCTAAGTACTTTGTATACATTCGGCTTGCTTTCCCTGGTTGATGACCCTTCTGCATTCCTGAGACTCCGCGCTTCGCTACTCCCTTCGGCTGGCCTGATTTATGGTGCAGACCAATTAAGGACTGTAAAGATAACGCTCGTGCTGCCTTTGGAAACACCCCAGCCGACAGCAAGCGTCCTGGCCGATTGCCAGGGCAACAGAAGCTGCCCGTCGTTGTCTGCAGGTCTGGGTCCTGACAGCTTGCCAGCACCCAAAACTCACCAGGCACACCATGACCGACCCAGCGGCAGGAGGCGCGGACCCCCTGCCGGGGCTCCTGGATCAGGTGCAGCAGCTGACACAGGCTGTAATTGCTCTCCAGCAACAGGCTGCATCCAATGCCGTGGCCTTGGCTGCCGCCACCGTTCCCCGCTCTCGCTGCCCGGTGAGCGTTCCTGAGAAATTTGCTGGAAGCCTGGAGGAGTTCCCTGCCTTCCTCGCCCAGTGTGAACTCTACATGGAGATAAGGCAGGGCGACTTCCCTACGGACAAGACTAAGGTCTGCTTTATCTTGAGCCTGCTTAAAGGGCCAGCGGCCAAATGGGCCACTCCTCTGCTGCTAGAGCCCTCACCACTGCTGGCAGACTACACCCGGTTCAAGGCCCACTTCACGGCTGCTTATGCCAACCCCGTGCGTGCTGAGACGGCTAATCGTAAGATACGGGCCTTGCGTCAAGACCAAAACTCTGTGTCTCATTATACCACAGAGTTCCAGCTATTGGCCCAAGACCTGGCCTGGAACGAAGCTGCCTTGGTGGACCAATATACTGAAGGTCTCTCCGATGCTGTCCTGGATGAACTAGCACGCAGTGACCGCCCAGCCGCCCTCCAGGACCTGATCCTGCTGTGCCTACGCATCGATGGGCGGCTGCAAGGTCGACGCCAGAGGCAGAAGAGGGGCAACACCCCACCCCGGGTCCCCACGGCGGCTCCTGCTTCAGGCACCCCAGCTCTTCCGCCGGCTGCAGAACCCATGCAGCTGGGCGTCGCCCGCCCTCGCCTGACTCCCGAGGAGAAGAACCGACGGCGCACCAACAACCTGTGCCTGTATTGTGGTGGAGACGGGCATTTCGCAAGCTCATGTCCGGCCAAACCAAAGCGCCCCACAAGTTCTGCCGCCTCGGTAAAAGGCCAGCCCCAGGTCTAGTTGGACCTCCTGACCTGGGGCACTCCTCGAGGTCCGCCCGCTCCGTCCACCCACCACCCACCCCGTTCCTGGTCCCGATCCGTCTGCGGCTTCCTGACGACCGGTGGATCTTCGTCCATGCCATGTTGGACTCAGGGGCTGCCTGCTGCTACATGGACAATCACTTTGCCAAGGAGCATGGCGTCCCCGTCCGGGAAAAGAAGACTCCCACACTGGTTGAGGCCGTGGATGGTCGTCTGCTGCGCTCTGGACCCGTCTGCCACGAGACTCTACCACTCGTTTTATGGGTCCAGCAACGCCAGGGGAAACAGACCTTTGACTTGGCCCGCATGCCCCGTTTCCCGGTCATCCTGGGCCTGTCCTGGCTGGAGGCCCACAACCCTCATGTGGACTGGGTGCAACGCGAACTGAGCTTTTCGAGCGCCCTCGCGCCCTGTTCCACACTACCACCCGACTCGGCTCCTGTGCCGCCTGCCAACCAACCCGGTTCCCCACTCACCACCAGCCTCCTGGGGGCCGCCACCACTCTACCAGCTCCCTATCAGGAGTTCGCGGACGTCTTCAACGAGAAGGAAGCAGACCAGCTTCCCCCACATCGGCCCTACGATTGCGCCATCGACCTGATACCCGGCGCCCCGCTACCAGCAGGCCGCCTTTACCCCATGGCGGACCCAGAACTAGCTGCCCTCCGGGAGTACTTGGAAAAGAACTCGGCCCGAGGGTTCATTCGACCCTCTACCTCGCCCTTGTCCTCACCGGTCCTGTTCGTCAAGAAAAAGACCGGGGACTTACGGCTCTGCAACGACTACCGAGCCCTCAACAAGATTACCATTCGGAACCGCTACCCGCTGCCGCTGATCCCGGAGCTCCTCGACCGTATCAAGGGGGCCACGATCTACACCAAGCTCGACCTTCGAGGGGCCTACAACTTGGTTCGTATCAAAGCCGGAGATGAGTGGAAGACCGCCTTTGGCACCAGGTATGGCCAGTACAAACACCTGGTTATGCCCTTCGGGCTCACCAATGCCCCTGCCGTGTTCCAACGGTTCATGAACGACGTGTTCCGCGACCTGCTAGACCGGTTCCTGATCATTTACCTGGATGACATTTTGGTCTACTCCACTTCCGAGCAGGAGCACGTCCAACACGTCCGCCAGGTGCTACAACGACTCCGAGCCCATCACCTGTATGCCAAGCTAGAGAAGTGCGCCTTCCACCTTCAGTCCGTCGAGTTCCTGGGGCACATCATTTCCCCCCAAGGAACCCAGATGGATCTGCGGAAGGTCGACGCCATCCTCCAGTGGCAGGCCCCTCAAAATCGGAAGGACGTCCAGCGCCTCCTGGGCTTCGCCAACTATTACAGGCAATTCATCGCGGGCTACGCCGACCTGACCAAGCCCTTGACTAGACTCCTTCGACCTAAGGAGCCCTTCCAGTGGACCCCAGAAGCCGACCAGGCTTTCCGCCGACTCAAGCATAGCTTTTCCTCAAGTCCCCTCCTGCGGTACCCTGACCCCCGCTTGCCCTTCATGGTGGAAGCAGACGCCTCCAATGTGGCCCTCGGAGCCGTGCTCTCCCAGCGGGACGATCCCAGCCAGCCGTGGCAACCCTGCGCCTACTACTCCCGGCAGCTCTCTGCCGCCGAACGCAACTACACCATATGGGAGAGAGAGCTCTTGGCCATCAAGGTGGCTTTCGAGGTGTGGCGTCACCACCTTGAGGGAGCCAGACATCCGGTCCAAGTCTTCACAGATCACCGGAACTTGGAGCACTTGCAGACCACTCGCCGGCTGAACCAGCGGCAGATCCGGTGGTCCCTGTTCTTTTCACGGTTCAACTTTACCATTGCCTACGTCCCGCACTCCCAGAACCAAAAAGCCGACGCTCTGTCCCGCCGGCCGGACTATAACGCCTCTAGTACCACCGAAGCCCCCAAGGCTAGCATCCTGCCACCTTCGGTCTTTGCTGCCACTCTAACCGCACCCGCCTTGGTGGCAGAGATACAGGCCAGTCAAGACACCGACCCTTGGGCTCAGAAACACCGGCAGGAACCGCAGCAAGACCCTGCCAGTGAACTATCCACCCGGGATGGGCTGCTCTACCATCGGGAGCAGTTGTATGTCCCTCCCGGGCCTCTCCGTTCCCGCATCCTCCGTCTTGCCCACGATGCACCCCCGGCTGGCCACTTCGGGCAAAACAAGACCGCTCATCTATTGACCCGAGACTTCTGGTGGCCTCGCGTCCGAGCAGACGTCAGTCGATACGTGGCTTCTTGTGAGGTCTGCCGCCGAGCCAAAAACGTACCGGCCAAGCCCTCCGGTCTCCTACAGCCCCTGCCTACTCCCGCCGGTCCCTGGAATGTGGTGTCCATGGACTTTATCGTGGACCTACCACGATCCCAGGGCCACACCTGCATTTTCGTTGTGGTGGACCTGTTCACCAAAATGGCCCACTTCGTCCCCTGCGCCAAAGTACCGTCAGGACCGGAAACTGCCCAGCTCTACCTAAACCACGTCTTCCGCCTGCACGGGTTACCCACGCAGGTCATCTCGGATCGGGGCCCGCAATTTACCTCCCGCTTTTGGCAAGCCTTCCAGCACGGTTTGGGGACGGAGCTTCACTTGTCTTCCGCCTACCATCCCCAGACCGACGGGCAGACAGAGCGGACCAACGCCACCCTGGAGCAGTACTTGCGCTGTTATACCAGCTATCAACAGGACAATTGGGCCTCTCTGCTGCCCCTGGCAGAGTTCGCATATAATAACGCGCTGCACAGCTCCACGCAGACCACACCGTTTGCGGCCAACTACGGACTGCACCCCCGGTTCTTCCCTCCGCTCGGCCCATCCGCCAATGTCCCCGCGGCCGACAACCGGATCGAGGAACTCCATGCGCTCCACGACCTCTTGCGCACCCAGCTCCAACGCGCCAAAGACGCATACAAACTGGCCGCGGATCGACATCGCCAGGACGGAGCCCCCCTCAAGGTCGGGGATTCCGTCTGGCTCTCGACCCGGTACCTCCGGACTCCTGGCCGATCCGCCAAGCTCACCGCTCGTTTCATCGGTCCATTCCCCATAGAGGCGCAAATCAACCCCGTGGCGTTCCGCCTACGCCTCCCTGCCCACCTCCGGATCCACCCGGTGTTCCATCGTTCCCTCCTCCAACCAGCGGCAGCACCGGACCCAAACAGAGACACTCCACCACCGCCTCCACCACCGGTTTTGGTGGACGATGAGGAAGAGTTCGAGGTCCGTCAGATCCTGGACTCCCGGCTGCACCGAGGTCAGCTCCAGTACCTGGTGGACTGGGAGGGCTACCCTCCCGAGGACTGCTCCTGGGAACCGGCTACCCACCTGCATACCCCTGACCTGCTCCAGCAATTCCATGAGGCCTACCCAGATAAGCCAGGCGGCTTGGATGAGGGGGGGCCTGAGGGGGGGGATAGTGTCATGCCTGCCCCTGCTGACTCAGAGCAGGTGCCTGCTTCTGACCCCGCCCCTGCTGTGCAGATGCCTCTACCAACGTCGGACGTAAGTCCTGAAGGAGCAAGCCAGCAGCAGGGGCCACCTGAAACCGATCAGGCCACACCAGGCACTAGCTCATCGCCTCCAGAATCACCACCACCTGCAGAACGGCTACGCGAGAGGAGACGGCTAGAGTTCAGAAACAGGCGTAGAGAAGCACGCAGGCGTGCTAGGAGAGATCTGAGCCCAGAGTTCTAACAAGCCAATTAGCCAGCACACTATATCTGGGATCCTGGCCTCAGGCCAAATTGTGCTGGCAACGAATGATCACCCTCCGACGTGACCGCGCCCTGCACCCCCTTGCCTGCTGAACGAACCTGTCTGCTTCCCGACCCGGCTTGACTTTGGACTGGAAACTGGACTCTGCTTTGGCTAAGTACTTTGTATACATTCGGCTTGCTTTCCCTGGTTGATGACCCTTCTGCATTCCTGAGAATGCTTCGCTACTCCCTTCGGCTGGCCTGATTTATGGTGCAGACCAATTAAGGACTGTAAAGATAACGCTCGTGCTGCCTTTGGAAACACCCCAGCCGACAGCCAGCGTCCTGGCCGATTGCCAGGGCAACAGAAGCTGCCCGTCGTTGTCTGCAGGTCTGGGTCCTGACATCTAGACCTATTAGCATCTGTATGAAGGTGGGCTGAGGTACAAGTGAACTGGCTCCATTATCTGCCTAAAGGAAAAGGAACTATTAAAACATAAAGTGGAGACTTTACTCCTTGCTAGCCTCCCAGGAGAATTTCTTCACAGTCCTGACTAGCAGAAACTCCCCAGGAGGGAGAAAGAACTTTCCCCTGCACCTGCTCAAAGGACAGAGAGATCGGCTAGGACATTGTATGCGCAGTTGTGGAAGCAAGAAAAAATACCAGAGAAATGGGACCGCATCGTGAAAGTTTTATCGTGGAGTGAGATGGACAAATTAACAAGAACTTTAAGAGACCATGATTTGGACGTGTTTAAAAAGAAGTGGAAGAAATTTAGAGGATATATAGAGCAGGAGTGGAATGCAAAAAGACATTGGTCAGTTTTTTAATATGAATGTGAGAAAAGAAAGACATTGAATTTTGATTGGTTAAGGGTACCTTTATAATCGAACTTAAGTATATAACCTCGGCGGGAGTCTAGTAACGGAGGGAGGGGGGGTTGAAAATATCATATGGGGTAGAGATAGTAAGGATATAATTAGACATTGTAACCATATGTTATCAATAAAATTGTTTAAACACAAAGGGCAGAGAGATCATACACATCTTCCATTTAAAAACCTGCCAGTGTACCTCTGCTTAGGATATCCTCACAAATGATGTCAGTTTGCCATTCACTAGAAGCAGGGCGTTTTCCATAGTTGCCCCAACATTATTGTGCATTCTAAATTTGTTTGTGGGCTGTGCAGGGAAGGGAGAGGGGATTTCACTCTAACTTCTATTCAAAACTGGCTCTCCCAGTGTACCGTTAAGGGAGAAAATGTGTGTCCGCAAAAACATGAAAGGCTCTTTAACCAGAGACTGAACCTGGGGTTTTTACATGCAGAGTATGCACTCTAGTTACAACACCTTACCTATGAATGGTACAGTGATATTTAGTTCAGATTCTATTGATAGAAACCTAGAAGAGAAAAGCCATTTCCTGCTTGTTAAAGGAGGGGGCGGGGGGCAAGAGAGATGACTTCGTGACTCCAAAGGAGCTCTTTTTCTTTTACCAATTTTGCTGCCAAGAGTACTTTCTTAAGAAGGAAAGCATGGTTGGAGGGGGGCTTTTAACCCCTTTTCACCTACAATGTTCTCATTGAGAAAACCACCCCTGGGCTGCTTTTACCACTGCTAGCCTTTATTGCAATAAAATTTCCAAGAAGAATACTTTCTTTCCCTGTAAGAACAAATGGCAACTGTTAATTTACACAGCAACATAGGGAATGGTACACTGTGGTTTGCTCCCTGCCTATTGTAAATATTTAAGACTCTGTGTGGCCTGAAGGTCTTTTGGCAGGGGAGGAATCTTGGGAACATATTTTGCAGCTAATGAGATCTGTGCCGAACTTCTGTTTCCTCTCCTGTCGCAGGTATTTAAACTTGGGAGTAGCCAGAGGCTCTGCTAGCAGGGAGGGGAATCCTGGGAACATCTCTGGAAGCTAATAAGATCTGGAGAGAGCTTGTTCCCCTTCCTTTTGCAAGCATTTAAGTTTAGGCATGGCCATTGGCCACAGGCACAAGCCTTTTAGTAAGAGCAAAAGGGTCCAGGATCTTTGCCCTTGGCCCTGAGGGAGCCAGACTGGTGAATCCCAGATCATTCTCAGCATATGGTGTATTGTACTTTTCTTGTTACTGTTTGTTTAAGTATGTTGCAAAAATGGCTTTGGACCTCCATTTTGAGGAAAAGTAGGGCAAGAAATAATAAATGTTTAGAATTAGCATTTATAGATTCAGATGGTTGGTCTGAAGCAATAGTCCGTGTTGGTCTGAAGCAATAGAACAGAGTTTGAGTTCAGTGACACCTTTAAGACAACAAGGTTTATTTCTGGGTATAATTAATTCTGAGCATGAAAGCTTATGCCCAGAATTAAATGTTGTTGGTCTTAAAGCTGCCGCTGGACTCAGATTTTGTTCTATAGCATTTATAATGTTGCCGATTCTGGGACACCATTCTAAACCGATTGTTTGCTGATATGCAGAAACAATTGGTCAATATTATCAGAATGGGAGCTAATGCATGGACATTTTGTTCTCCTATATCCCCTGGTTATGGGAGGCAGAGTTATACCAGTAAATGCTCTGCGAATGGTAGGGCCAGCTATGTGCCTACCAAGAATCCTGCCAAATAGGCATGCAGAAGGCAGTTTCCTGTTGAAATTTCAGTTTTCAGGCATTGTTTGTGTGTGCGTGTGTGTTCTCAGGTCACTTCCAACTTACAGCAGCCGTATAGCCACCAAAACATCCTATCATTAACTGAGGGCTGTCGCTTCTTTGATGGGGTCAATCCATGTCGTGTTGGGTCTTTTCCTAATGCCTTGAACTTTTCCTAGCATTATTGTCTTCCTAGCATTATTGTCTTCTCACAATGCGACTGAAGGACAATAGCCTTCGTTTCTTAAGTTTAACTTCTAGGGAGAGTCCAGGCTTGATTTGATCTAGAACCCTTTTGGCAGCCCACGGTATCCGTAAAACTTTCCTCTAACGCCACATTTCGAATGAATCAACTTTCTTCTTCTCAGCTTTCTTCATTGTCCAGCTTTCACAGCCATGCATAATAACAGGGAATACGATGGCATGAATTAACTTGATCTTGGTTGCCTGCAACACACTTAAGAATCTTTCTAGCTCCTTCAAGGCTGCCCTTCCCAGTCTCAGTCTCCTGATCTCTTGGTTGCAGCCTCCCTTTTGGTTAATGATGGAGCCAAGGAACAGAAAATGGGAGGGGGCATTTATACTGGGACAGTGGCATATAGGGAGAGGGGACGTCAGCCTTCTTGACCCTGCACCCTATTCCTGATCTGATACAGTCCTGGGGAGCCATTGTTTGCCCTGGTTGGGATAATATATGAGTGTTCCAATGAGATGCATGCGAGTTTTCTCCAAGGGCAGAATAGTGGCTCCCAGTGGAACGATTTCAAATCAAGAAATGGCTAAGAGAGGTAGGGCTAAGCCTTCTTTCCCCCATGGTCCCAATCTAAATCTGTGTTTCAGCAAGAAACTCCTGGCACAGATCTGTTTGACCAGACTCAGGGTATACACAAGGTAGGCTCCTAAACAGTGTAATGCAGGGTGAGGCCCCGGAGACCTGTGAGTTGACTGCGGGCGATGTACTTTGGGGTCCAGAGGCTTCCTCTGGAAACGTGTCGTTGTGCTGCCTGCTGCAGTGCTCCACAAAGTGCTTATCTCACGCATGTTTGCTAAAACAAAGAGAGACATCATAAAGATCCTGTAAACCTTTATCCATAAAGCTTGCGGTAACGCATGCAGACTTATCAGGACTTGGGGAGGAAGGAACAAAACAGAACAGACGAGTAGACAGACAGACAAGTAGAGTTGGGATGACGTGAAGTAAAAAAGAGCAGCAGTCCAGCAGCGCCTTAAAGACTAACGAGATTTGTGGCAAGATATGAGCTTTTGTGTGAAGTAGAGCTCTTTTCTACTGCTACAGACAGACAAACACAGCTACCCATCTTAACGATGCGAAGGTTTTTAAGGCTACGGGCAGAGTGACGAAGGCGTACAATGGCCTGCAATGTATTTACCACATTCCACTTAAATGCATAGTGTTATTATGACAATAATGGAAACTACAGATTAAATAAAAATTACACTTCCCAGACTGGGAGCGATGGGATGTTTACGACCAAGGAACAAATGAGCAAGGTTTCGCTGTATTCCTCTACAAATAAATCACCCAACTCAAAAACTTGCTCACACAAGTTTTTCCACGGAATTAACAAGCCTTGTCTATGCTCACACCCCTAAATGCTATTTAATTAACTGTCCTTCTTCAGACTTTTCTGCATCGAGCCCTAACAATACTGAGCATTTCAAGGGCCTCCTCTGGTACTTGTAAGGCAAACGTAACTTTGGCTGTGGACAATCAGAAGTGCTTAATGTTGGCAGCCCTACAGGCTAGTAACATGAACTGGTTCCCAATACTACTAACGCCATGGGACTGAGGGGCTGGAATCAGGATGCTTGGCCATCAAAGAGAGACCTTGAAAGATGAATATCAAACAATGCTAGATCAAGAGTCTGTCCAAACACCCCATCAGCAGGAGTCCCATAAGGAAATTGAATGTGCATGCCCAGGTGTGCTGCCAAAGGGAGCTCAGGACATTTTTACCTATTATATATTAGACTCCTATCAACTCCCGAACAGGAAAAGAGCGAAAAAAGGAGGAACTAAAAGGGGAGGGACGGTGGCTCAGTGGTAGAGCATCTGCTTGGGAAGCAGAAGGTCCCAGGTTCAATCCCTGGCATCTCCAAAAAAAAGGGTCCAGGCAAAGAGGTGTGAAAAACCTCAGCTTGAGACCCTGGAGAGCCGCTCCCAGTCTGAGAAGACAATACTGACTTTGATGGACCAAAGGTCTGATTCAGTATAAGGCAGCTTCATATGTTCATATGATCTTCTCAAAGTGTCTCAAGCTGCATTTAAAGGAAAACTGAATAGAATAAAAGCAAAAAGAATCCAGTGGCACGTGAAAGACTGACGCTTTTTAGTGATTTAAGTTTTATGAGCTAGAACTCTTGTCTGGAACTCTGCCTGAAGCAGACAACTCTTTTCATTTTAATATTGGATCTCATTGATCTCACCAGACTCCCAAGGCCGTTTACTCTCCTCTTGCATTTTATTCTCACAACCTTGTGAGGTAGGTGAGGCTGAGACAGGGTGAATGACATAAGGTCACCCAACAAACTTCCAAGGCAGAATACATTTTGAATCTTGGTCTCTGATATCCTAAATTGACACTATTACTACACCACACAGGCTCCCAGTCCTGTTTATGTTGCCCTTTATGCCATCAGATTCTATGATTTTGGAATTTTCTAATCTCCAGAAAATGGTTTCCCAAACGAATACCATCTCTCAACTTCCTTCATCACCCAAACAAGGGCAAAGACAGGGGGGAGACAGATGGAGTCTACTTAAAATTGGCCTATTCAATGAGGGTTACTCCCAGGAAAATGTTCTTAGGATTGTACTACTATTACTCCAGATTTCTTAAAATTTCAGCATCCTTTTTTTAAAAAAAGCCATATCTTTATACCCTGCACACAAATCAACAAAGGAAAATGTGACAGTATTCTTCCAAATTGCTTGTTATGAAGTAGCTATGTTTGCAGCATCCTGATCTTTAGCCACAATCCCATATGTAGGGTTTATGCACTCTTAAAACTATTGATATAAATGGGTGTGTGTCTGTCTTTGTGACAGAGTGTGGCCACCAAATTCCAGAGTTGTGGGGCACTGACATGCATTGGGCGGCATTTTTCTTTAAAAGTCGACATTTTATTAAAAATTAAATCCATTATATCACTTTAGACATAGTAATATACAGTAATTGTGTTTCGATCTGGGCTTTTACAATGCCCCCTTTTGGGAGATGAACCACCTTAGCCCACACTTGTGCAAAGTTTGTAGCAATTGGTCTGAATCCCGAAACCCCGTCCCATTTTTCTTCCCTATCCATTTATTTCCCAATCTGTACACCCAAAACTTTCTCCCTCTTTGCGCAGAACCATCTGAAAAAATTCACTTAGTGCACCAAAATCCACTTTTATTGTTGCTACTGGTACACACACATCTGCATATACAAACACACAGCAACAATTATAATTTTGAAGCATAGTAGCATATTTAGATTTGATACGTCTATATGTATACCAGTATACCTGAAGCTGCTTATACTGAGTCAGATCTTTGATCCAGAGACAGCATTGTCCAGTCCACTCTGACTGGCAGTGGTTTCTCAGGGTCTCAGACAGAGGTCTTTGACACCACCTTCTGCCTGGTCCTTTTAACTGGAGATTTTAGATTAAATTTGGGACCTTCTGCCTCCCAAACAGATGCTCTGTAACTGAGCCACGGCCCTCCCCAAATTTGTTTCCTTTTGGAAAGGAGGCCAATAAAATCTTTAAATAACTCAATGCATCTCCTGACAAACTTCCAATCTCCATAAAGGCCAGGGTGTCTTATTGTCCTCTATACCCATACTCTGGTTTGCAAAGCTCAGCCACAATCCTAAAAAGTAGAAAGCAAAAAGGTCACAGTTCCAAAGGAACAGCTGTGCCACGCCAGGCTGTTGCAGGGGGGGAAATAAGCAAACGTATTACAGCATCTTAAATGTTTGCAAAAGTTCATTCCTTTCCTCCACAAGTCTGCCTGGATTCCAGCACACTTTGTTGGACACCACTGATGAAAGCGGGCTCTTTTCCACGAAGCCTTGAACTGAAACAAACCCCTGGGAAGCCTTTGACCTGTCACTAGTAGCTTTCTGGTTAGGAAGGCAAGAGTGCCTCTAAGCATATGCGAAGTATCTTTATATTAATCTCCTTCTTTTCACTAATCACAATCAGCCTCGCCCATCTGGGCTTTCAGGTCAGAGGGCTGTCATTTCCCAACTTCGTCCACCAACCAGCAATCGCCTCAGCTCCATTGTTTAACCTTTGCTTTGACAGCCTCCTTCCCGTCGACCAATCACAGGCAGGACTCCCCTCTGACGTTGCAAACTCCGAGCTTACCCTTTGCCTTTTTTTTCCAGCCGCTTCGGTTCCCCGCCTCTTGCTTCGAGCGGGCGGAGCCAACGCTGGCCCTTCGCTTCCAATGAGAATGCCTGCGGAGCCTCCCGCGAGCGAGCGCGTTGATTGGCGGCTCGAGCAGAGCCAATGGCGGCGCGCGGCAGCGGCTCTATAAAAGCAACCGGCGCCAGCAGCGGCTTCTGCAGTGCCCAAGTGTGGTCGGCGGGCTTGGAAGAGAGGAGAGCTGGGGAGGGGAGGGAAGGGGGGAGAAGACGAGACAAAGAAGGAAGACGGTGGCTTGGCTGCTTTTGCGCCCGCTCTTTGCAAGCCTCCCTCCCCACCCCATTCGCGTTTCTAGTTTCTCCTCCTCCTGGAATTTTCCCTTTGGGTTTTTTTTTCCTTTTAAAATATCCTTAAATAAACTCGGTCGGTGACTCAGCCCGCCTTTCTCCTCCATCCCGCCCGTCTCTGCTCTCCGGGAGGCTGATTCGTGGCCATGCACTCGGCTGAATCAGCGGTGGCCGCTGCAAACTCGGGGCAACCGCCCCATGGCGGCGGCGATGAAGGGCGCTTTAGCGTCCTCAGCTGGCAGCAGGTACAGCGGCTGGACCAGATCCTCGAAGAAGCTGTGCCCATCCACGGCCGCGGCAACTTCCCCACTCTGGCGGTGCGGCCACGCAGGATCGTGCAGGTGCGTGATGGGGCTCCCGTAGGAGAGGGCGGAGGCCCTACGTTATTGCCCCCCCTCCCTCCCCAATGATAAAAATAATCTCCCATTAGGCAAACTCTGCCTCGCACTGCTCGTTTGCTTGGAAACTGGGCAGAGTTAGTCTGTGGAATGGTGGCTCAGTGGTAGAGCATCTGCTTGGGAAGCAGAAGGCCCCAGGTTCAATCCCCGGCATCTCCAAAAAAAGGGTCCAGGCAAATAGGTGTGAAAAACCTCCCCTGGAGAGCCGCTGCCAGTCTGAGAAGACAAGACTGACTTTGATGGACCGAGTGTCTGATTCAGTATAAGGCAGCTTCATATGTAGGAGGGACGGTGGCTCAGTGGTAGAGCATCTGCTTGGAAAGCAAAAGGCCCCAGGTTCAATCCCCGGCATCTCCCCAAAAAAGGGTCCAGGCAAATAGGTGTGAAAAAACCTCAGCTTGAGACCCTGGAGAGCCGCTGCCAGTCTGAGTAGACAGTACTGACTTTGATGGACGAGGGTCTGATTCAGTAGAAGCCAGCTTCATATGTTTACCAGGAATTAAAGCAGCTTTAAGGGAGGGACTGCGGCTCAGTGGCAGAGCATCTGCTGGGTAAGCAGAAGGTCCCAGGTTCAATCCCTGGCATCTCCAAAAAAAGGGTCCAGGCAAATAGGTGTGAAAAACCTCAGCTTGAGACCCTGGAGAGCCGCTGCCAGTCTGAGTAGACAACACTGACTTTAATGGACCAAGGGTCTGATTCAGTATAAGGCAGCTTCATATGTAGGAGGGACGGTGGCTCAGTGGTAGAGCATCTGCTTGGGAAGCAGAAGGTCCCAGGTTCAATCCCTGGCATCTCCAACTAGAAAGGGTCCAGGCAAATAGGTGTGAAAAACCTCAGCTTGGGACCCTGGAGAGCCGCTGCCAGTCTGAGAAGACAAGACTGACTTTGATGGACCCAGGGTCTGATTCAGTAGAAGGCAACTTCATATGTGGAATCTCATCCTGGGTTGTTGCGCGTCTCAAGATTGTTACTCAGAAATAAGCAACACAATCAGCTGGGTTGTGGTGCTTTATGATGACCTTGCTTGGTTTTGAGTGGGTCAGTGAAGAGGTCTAGCAGTCGAGTAAGTTGATGTTCCGCATTTTAGCTTTGTCTCGCTGAGGATGCCTGGACCTAAGTAGAGCTAGGGCAAGCGGAACCTCAAGCCACTTGATCAGTAGGCCTCCCTACATACTTGTTAACATCCAGCTTCAGCGATCAAGTGGATTGAGGTTCTGTGTACTAACGCAGGCGTCTTAACTGTCTTTAATAAGGTATCGAAATGGTTTTTAAAAGCAGCGCTGAGCTTCACCAGCAAATGGCAGCTGTAGTTCTGTGCCCGCTTACTGAGGAGAGGGATAGCTCACTTCTAATAGCTTCTAACGGAGAACATGCCCAGGAAGACCCTAATGCTTGTCAAAAGCAAGTGCCAGGCTTCTGGAGGAAGGAGAGGGGCTGATCTTGTGCACCTTTATTTACACGTAAGTCTCATAGAGTTAAGTGGGTGTTACTCCCAAATTCCTGTCATAATACAGCCTTAAATCACGTAGTTCTTGCCTCAGTCATCTGCAAGCTTCTCTAATTACTAAAGGTGTTATAACCTTAGCCTTTCTGGCCAGTTATTAATGGCTTTGATCTTACTCCATATTAGTGAGTGGCGTGTGTGTGTGGAGTAAGTAAGTTGATTATCCTAAGCAACTCCCATGGTTTCAGCAACTGGCTGAGATCTGAGGGCCTTCTCTGTGTAGCCAGACAGCTAGATCAAGGCGAGCTGTTACACTCTTGTGGCTCTTCCCGAGTATGTGTCAAGTACTGCTACTAGTTGAGTAGCAGTTGAAGCATACAAAATGCTTCCTATTACTTTGGGATCCTTTATGTTCATTTGGGATCCTTTTTTCATTCATTTCTCCTCCAGCACCGTATTGTAGGTAGAGATGGCATCCTATCCTGGGATTTCTGTAGTGGTGGCCAGTGAATGCTGCTGTGGGCTTCGGTTGTATGTAGCTTTGTGGTGCAGGGGACATATGAACATTATGTACATATGAAGCTGCCTTATACTGAATCAGACCCTTGGTCCATCGAAGTCAGTATTGTCTTCTCAGACTGGCAGCGGCTCTCCAGGGTCTCAAGCTGAGGTTTTTCACACCATTTTGCCTGGACCCTTTTTTGGAGATGCCAGGGATTGAACCTGGGACCTTCTGCTTCCCAAGCAGATGCTCTACCACCGAGCCACCATCCCTCCTCCATATGAAGCTGCCTTATACTGAATCAGACCCTCGGTCCATCAAAGTCAGTATTGTCTTCTCAGACTGGCAGCGGCTCTCCAGGGTCTCAAGCTGAGGTTTTTCACACCATTTTGCCTGGACCCTTTTTTGGAGATGCCGGGGACTGAACCTGAGACCTTCTGCTTACCAAGCAGATGCTCTACCACTGAGCCACCGTCCCTCCCATGTTTTAAGTGAAGGACACATTCACAGTGTTTCATGGTTATGACCTCTGTAATCCTTATAACAATTCTATAAGAGGCCACCCTGCCCATATTCTGGCTGAGGGGGTGGGCTAAGAATAGTGACTTGCCTAAGGCTACCTTCAGAGCTCATGGCTAAGCTCTGCAGGTGTGCATTGTGAACACTGTCCTACATCACATCCTTAGCCCCCTTTCACTGAACTGCTGTTCTTGAGATAGTTTGGTTTTTTTAAAGGCTTCTGTTGACTTCAGGGATCATCATAACGGGGAGGGGTGACTGTCACTTATGACGTTAGGAGGTGGTGTGGGGGACAAAGCAGGCTGGAGAGATTCAGGCAGAGCTGTTCAAAGTGGCTCTCCATTGAGGAGGTAGACTGAAGAAGGCCCCTGGCACTGGAAAAGAAAGGGAGAGCTGCGGGGAAGAAAATCTGACAGCTTGATCTGCATTTGGGGTTGTAAAGATGGGGGTTGTTGTATATGTTCTTTTTGGATTATAGTAGCACTGGGGCTGTTAGATTTGAAAACAGAAGTGGCTTGATGGATGTAGGCGGGGGCATCAGCAGTTTGGGTAGTGGCGGGTGCTTTCTGGTTGAAGAGATTGTTCATGAACAAATCCATATTGCATCCTATTGAGAGGGAAGGCAGGGCAATAGTTAGACCCCGTATCCTATTAGAAACAAGTTGCAAGGGCTGTCTAGCTGAGCTCATTGGACCTTCTGTTGACTTGGAATAGGAGGTACCACGATACTGATGACCTGGCCTAAAACATGCCCCGAGATAAATGGATGTTGAGTACATACAAGCTGTAGCAACTTGAGTACCTGCTTGAATACAACTTGAGTTAAGTATATACAAGCAGCAAACAGCCCCTGACGTGGGCAGAAGAGTGTGATTGGAGTGGGCTGATGGTTTAGAAGATATTGGATTTATATCCCGCCCTCCACTCCGAAGAGTCTCAGAGCGGCTCACAATCTCCTTTACCTTCCTCCCCCACAACAGACACCCTGTGAGGTAGATGAAGATATTGGATTTATATCTCGCCCTCCACTCCGAAGAGTCTCAGAGGGGCTCACAATCTCCTTTACCTTCCTCCCCCACAACAGACACCCTGTGAGGTAGATGAAGATATTGGATTTATATCCCGCCCTCCACTCCAAAGAGTCTCAGAGCGGCTCACAATCTTCTTTCCCTTCCTCCCCCACAACAGACACCCTGTGAGGTGGGTGGGGCTGGAGAGGGCTCTCACAGCAGCTGCCCTTTCAAGGACAACCTCTGCCAGAGCTATGGCTGACCCAAGACCATCCCAGCAGGTGCAAGTGGAGGAGTGGGGAATCAAACCCGGTTCTCCCAGATAAGAGTCCGCACACTTAACCACTACACCAAACTGGCTCTCCTTAGTGAATCTGGTGAAGAAAAATGAGAAGTGAGGGGGACTGTCAGGAAACACTCTTATCTGGGTTGTGATGTGGAGGGGAAGGATTTTGGATACGCTGCCATGACATTAGGGTCCACCTGGTGTAGGAGGAAGAGTTCCTCAGAAGCATCTGGATGTAGTACTGATTAATTTGCTGTTGCAGTCCAGGTTCTTGATAGTGCATGGAATACTGACCTAAGACTGGGGGGCAGACTGGAGCTTGTTGATGAGTTGTGGGGGGTAGGGAATTCTCTCCGCTGAGGGTTGGGGGCTGTCTCCTCATGAAGTGCTGTTCCAAGGCAGGAAGGTAGTATCAGTACCACTAGAGGAAGATTAGCATGTTCTCTGGGGCGGTGTGCTTCCTATAGGGCTCCCTCTCTCAAGGCCGTATTTCCTTGGCAGGGTTTCCTGTACAAATGCTTAAGTATGATGACATTAAAGGTTGTGTTTCACGAAAAGAGAGGTGTGAGCCACAGAAATGAAGATTAAGGAGTTGGAACTTAAACCGCGAGTTGGCAGAGATGTCTTCTGCTGAGCCATGTTTGAACAGCTCCTGCTTCAAAGCCCTCAGAGGGAGGAAACTGGGGTATGTGACTTGGTATCTGCCAAGGGTGTTTCCCTTTCTGGAGTCAGCTTGCATTCTGCCTCCCATTGAGCATGTTGGAGCAAGAGCCCCAGACATTAGCACCCTGTACATGGTTGCTTGCTGTAGTGCAGCATTGACCTTTGTCAATGAGTTGGTGGCTGTCTTGACCAGGGAAACAAGGTCACTCTAGGCTGTTTTTGCTACCGTGGACTCTTTTGTTACCAAAGCGGTGTATGCCAGAAGTGTTGGACTCTGTCCTGATGAGCTTGCATGCTGGCTGGCCCCTTTGCTTGGCACTCTGCTGTCAGCTTATATGGAGCTTGGAATCTGCTAGCAGAAAATAAATCTGCTGAGGTGGTGATATCGAGTCTCTTGGCCTTGGCTCTGTGCCATTTGGGGCTCAGGAATTCTCTAGCTGGAAGTGAATGTCAGTTTAGCAATAGCTATGAAACTGGATGGAGAAACCCAAGCACAGCTTATTTTACTGCGTTTGCGTTGTCAGGCATCTGATGTGTGTGATAAGGTTGTAGCCAATGGTGAATGACAGGAATGGGCAGTAGTTAGTGTGGAATCAAGTCCAAGAGGCCATTTTTGAACTTAATTTCCTGGGTGACTTTGGGCCAGATTCTCTGGACCTAACGACCTTCCAGTTTAGCAAAATACAGTTGTTACGGAGAGCTATGTATGCTGTCCTGAGCAGCTTGAAGGAAGGATGGTATAAAAATGGGATGACTTTTTTGCACTTGATTCAGAATACTTTCGTTGCTGACTTAGGGCCCCCTAGCCCTAAGAAATAAAGGGTGCTGAGACTAAAACCACTTATTTCAAGGTAGGCTTGTTTGGCTCTTCTTTAACTTTAAAATAACTGCAGTGTCTCCTGCTTGACTAATAGAAATGGTCATCCCTGTGAGCTGCTGTTGTCTGCAAGGGGGTGGGATGGAAGACCATACAGTCTGCGTACCTGCCTTTTTCTCCCTCATTGCACCTAGTAAGCTTCCATATGGTACTTGTTCCTTGTTGTATATTGCAGCCGATAATACCGTATTAGGTTGCAAGTTCTTTTGGGTGAGTATGCCTAACCGGTCTCCTGTCACCACAGCCCCAATTCAAATGCATTGCAGTGTTCAAGAAAATGTCAGAACACTTAGTAGTCAATCTCCCATGTTGTTTGGCTCATATGACACATGTGTGAATGATATCCTATCTCGTAGACCAAGAGATTGTGGCTTGCCTGAGGAAGCGTTGTGCTTCATGTGTTTGGAACTCCACTTGCTCAAGCTTCTCGCAGTTCAGGCCTGTGCAGAGTTAACTCTAGTCTAAACCTGTTGAAACCAGTGGTCTTCAACCAGGATGCTGCTGTTAGCACAGTTGGTCTGCTATACCTGCTGAAACAAGCTGAGAAGAACAGAGTGGAAAGAGAGCAAGTGAGCACGTATGAATCAGATCATACCATATAGCCTTTAACAGACGATTGCCAAGATAGTAACTTCTCATTGGATTTTGTTTGATAATTAAATATACTAAACTGTGTTCTGCTTTTGCTGATATAAGCCTGATTTGCAGCAACAGCCATTGAAGGTTGGCTGAAGCCTCAGTATTGACATCTCTAGCACCCCTGTCTGACTTGTTTCTGACGTTCAGCTGTACCTGCTGGGCTATGACTGCAAATAACTTGTACTTTTTTAGTTTTGTTTATTTGTAATTTGTATCCCACCCTTCCCACCAGGTGGCTCAGGGCGGCTTACAGCATATAAAATCTAACATAAGGATATAAAAAATTTAAGCATTTCACACAGTTTACATAGTTAAAATTTAAACATTTCACATAGTTTACATAATTAAAGCATTAAAACATACAGCAATCTTATAAAAACTACACTCAGTTTCAAGTTTCAAGTGCCGGTTAGTTGTAAGCCAGCCGGAAGAGGACTGTCTTACAGGCCCTGCGGAATTGAGCGAGATCCCGCAGGGCCCTTACCTCTTCCGGCAGCTGGTTCCACCAGGAAGGGGCCATTACAGAGAAGGCCCTATCCCTAGTAGATTTCAAACGGGCTTCCTTTGGCCCAGGGACAGCAAGGAGCTTTTGAGTTCCCGATCTCAGTACTCTCTGGGGAACATGTGGGGAGAGACGGTCCCTCAGGTAGGCAGGTCCTAGGCCATATAGGGCTTGAGAAAAGTACAGAAGTCCCATAGTGTCAAGTGCAAAGAACCATGACCATTAACAAATGTAATCATAGCAGCTAAACTAAACTGGAATTCTTGCTGGCTGTCCTTGCTGGGCAGCGGCCAATGCTGGTGAAGAGATGAATGGAAGCCATCTCTTCTGGAATACATTTCTGTCATGGTGGCTTGGTAATAGTTGCATAACCACAGTTTGGATTTCTGAGGGTAGCATAATAAGGCTGGACTGGAGGCTGAGTTGGGGACACCCTGCAGCTGGTGGTAATTGTAGTCACACAATTTAGCTCGGTCTCTAACTCGTGAAGCTGCTGACAGCCTTCCTGCTTACTGCTCAAACTGGGTCAGTCTGTTGGAAATAAATCTTATACTTTAGTTTGGTTCTTTGTCTAGGCATCTTTTGGCATAAGTGCGTATGGCTGTCCATAATTTGAGTAGATAAGTATACAGGTGTACTGGTCCCTAAGAAACTGAAGTATTGTAGTGGAATAGCTCTTATTAAAGCCAACTAAACGTCGCCAGTCTAGTGAGCAAGCTTTAGCATTCCCCAGGGGGCTCCACACGTTAAGCAAAACATCCCGGCTGGTGAGGTGTCCAAAGGAACTTGAAAGCTGACTCATTAACTCCTTTGTTGTGACGCTTCCCTTGGCCCTAAACTTGAGCAGAGCCTGCTACAGGAATGCACCCCATTGTGCTTTGCTTTAGACCAGGGGTCCTCAAACTTTTTAAATAGGGGGCCAGTCTGTCCCTCAGACTGTTGGCAGGCCAGACTGCCGTTACTGTACAAGGCCGCGGGCCGTCAGTTCTCCGTCTTCTGCATCTCTCTCCCTTCCCCACACCACACACCCCGGCCTGGGAACTCACCTCACCTCGGTATCGCCTCACACTCTGTCTCCGCCGCCTCAGCCCAGTGCCGGAAGTGTGCGTTGCTAACGCGAGTTTAGGTTGAACGTCACTTCTGGTCTGATTTTGCCATAACCCGGCGGGCCGCATAAACATCCTCAGCGGGCCGCATCTGGCCCACGGGCCGTAGTTTGAGGACCCCTGCTTTAGACTATAGCTGGATCAAGCTCCAGGGAAATAGGATCTTGTATGTCTACAGCAAAAACGAGTTAGGCATGCGGGGCTCAAGCTGTGGAGGGATGGGAATAAAAAAGTGTGTTTCAGTGTACTCACCATAAACTTATGAATATACCCTGGGCAGCATAAAAGTTTGGTCTCTTTAAGAGGTCTTTTGGTCTACTTGTATGCATTATGAATACTTCACAGTGGGGGATGTAGGGAACACATTTTCTTTACATTAACATATCTCTTCCAACACAAAATGATTGTTGAATCCAGACAACATTTTCCTGTGTCAGAACAGAACTTGCCTGCCTCTTCCATGTCCCACTGCAGTCCGCTGACTGATATTCTCAAAATGCTGCTTCTGGGGGCTAGGGATGACAGATGGGGGAGCTCTGCCGTGGAAAGGGGGAGTTGGTAGAAATTGCCAATTTAATCCAGATCCAACGTAGTGACAGCAAAACATTGCTGTAATATTTCACGCAACCTCTTGGTGTAAGAAAAATGGGGTCTGTCTTTTTTGTAGGGTTGCCAAGTCCAATTCAAGAAATATCTGGGGACTTTGGGGGTGGAGCCAAGATTAAGGCTGTGACAAGCAAAATTGAACTCCAAAAGGAGTTCTGGCCATCATATTTAAAGGGACGGCACACCTTTTCAATTCCTTCCTTCCATAGGAAATCATGAAGGATAGGGGCACCTTCTTTTGGGGTTCATAGAGTTGGACCCCCTGGTCCAATCATTTTGAAACTTTGGGGGTATTTTGGGGAGAGGCACTAGATGCTATACTGAAAATGTTGTGCCTCTACCCCAAAAAACAGGCCCCCCCAGAGCCCCAGATACCCGTGGATCAATTTTCCATGATTTTCTATGGGAATAAATCTCCATAGGGAATAATAGAGTTCCCAGAAGACATTTCCCTCCCCTCCCCCCGCTTTCTTATCTTATAAATTTATCTTATCTTATAAAATTATCTTATAAATTTATCTTATCTTTCTGACGACCCTGAAGTGGGGGGAGGGCCTCCAAACCTGGGGATCCCCTGCCCCCACCTGGGGATTGGCAACCCTACTTTTTTGCCTGACTCTCAGTGAAGCTGGGGAAAATGGAAGGCTGCTTCTAGTACAGTCCACTTGCCCTAAAACAGCCTACTCTGCTGTATGTTGTCACTGCCACAAATTACTAGGGATTTGTTTGTCCATTAGGTAGCAACCAGTGTGCTTAGTAGGCAGTAATGTTGTGCCAATAAGCCGCTGCATATTCATTTTGTATGGGAGGTGGCTTCGTTCTTCTGTGGTGACTCACTAATATAAAATAAGGCACATTGGATTCTAATTAAAGCGTTGTCCAACAAAAAAAAAACCCTGGCAGCCTTTCACAACTGCAATTGCTAGGAGTTGAAGAACTTTCTGGGGGTGCATCTGTGTGCTCGCGTATGAATTGCATACGGAGGGGTGGTGTGTAAATTCCAAATTTTATACTAAATTCAACCTTTGCCGCACAATTTAGGTAAAGTTGTGCTAAGCAGATGATGTTTGTTGTTCATAATAAGTGTAGACCTAGGTTTATTGGAGTAAAGTAAAATAATAATAATAATTTTTATTTGCATCCCGCCCTCCCCGCCGGAGCAGGCTTTACTTTGCTTTACGTAAAAGTAAAATGCTTTACTTTGGTTACGAAGACTATTGGTTTGTGGACGGGCAAGTCTTCTCTAGAGTATATGCTAATCGTGCATGCTTTATGCTGAATTTATTAGACTCTGAAACTTCAGAATTTTGTGGAAAGAGAGGAATTTTATAGGAAGAGGCCTTCAGTCATGGCAGGGCGTGGAATACTGAAGCCATGCTGGTAGCATGTATTAAACATTCCAAACACCTGCCACCTTACAACTGAGGAACTTCGCTGGATGGTTTGTGTTGCATGGAGCTTGGTAGAGTTGGACAAGATAATGCATGGGATGGAGAAAGTAGAGAAAGAAGTACTTTTCTCCCTTTCTCACAATACAAGAACTCGTGGGCATTCGATGAAATTGCTGAGCAGCCAGGTTAAAACGGATAAAAGGAAGTACTTCTTCACCCAAAGGGTGATTAACATGTGGAATTCACTGCCACAGGAGGTGGTGGCGGCCACAAGCATAGCCACCTTCAAGAGGGGCTTAGATAAAAATATGGAGCAGAGGTCCATCAGTGGCTATTAGCCACAGTGTGTGTGTATGTATAAATTTTTTTGCCACTGTGTGACACAGTGTTGGACTGGATGGGCCATTGGCCTGATCCAACATGGCTTCTCTTATGTTCTTATGTAACACAGAGTGTTGGACTGGATGGACCATTGGCCTGATCCAACATGGCTTCTCATGTTCTTATGTGACACAGAGTGTTGGACTGGAGGGGCCATTGCCTGATCCAACATGGCTTCCCTTATGTTCTTATGTGACACAGAGTATTGGACTGAATGGGCCATTGGCCTGATCCAACATGGCTTCTCTTATGTTCTTATGTGACACAGAGTGTTGGACTGGATGGGCCATTGGCCTGATCCAACATGGCTTCTCTTATGTTCTTCTGTGACACAGAGTGTTGGACTGGATGGGCCATTGGCCTGATCCAACATGGCTTCTCTTATGTTCTTATGGACAAACTAATTGTACGAGCATCCAGCTCTGCATTTGCATAATGCCCAGAGAGAGCAGGGCTAGCAAACTATAAGGGCCTTTTCAAGGTCCCCAGTGTAAGCCATAGTTTTCATTTGGGAAAACTGCATGCCACTTTGCCAGAGGCTTGCTTGAGGCAATCTCTCTAATGTGTTTCACCAATTACTAAACTGGCTCTGGCAGACAGGCAGGAAGAATGGGGGATGGTCTACGGCTAGTAGAGTGTAGTTGGCTGGCAGGATTGGGGAAAGTTGGAGGCAAGCAGACTTATTTGTGCCAGATAGCTGAGGAGGGCAAGCAGCAGCTTGCGGTTTAGTAGGGCACAGGTGAGCACCTGGGAGTTGCAGGAAGAAAATGATGCTGATTAAGGGCATTTGCCAGGGAAGGTGCGAAGGGATGGTTTGTTAGAACCAGAAGAGCTCTACCAGAGTCCCCATTAGTGAAAAATAATAATGATTAGTTTGGTCCCTGGCAATCTGCTGAATAGGGAGTTGTGTTTTCTCAAATGAGTTGCAGAGGCAGTCTCAGTTGCCATATCTAAACTGAAGTTGTAGCGCTAGCATGAATGTTGTGTGGATAGTTGAGGCATCCAAACAATGAGTGGATATCATCCCTTGCTTCCCCACACACTGTTCCATGTGCTGACGCAGCATATATTGAAAAGCAAATCTCCTTTTTCTGAAAACCCAGGATGGGGGGGGGGGGGATGCAGAGGGACAGCCTTTCTGTTTTGCTCATGCACTTTGCTGGATAGGTGCAGAGAGCCTCTTTCTTTCTGCATTGATTGAATAAAGAGAAAATACCCCACTTGTGCTGGCTGTAGTATGGTCAGGAATCTCTGTACCTGGAAGTTGGGTGTTGACGATGCATTTTGTGTTGGTCAGATGAATAAACCATGTGATGAAATTCCTGGGCATGTGCCCATGAGTAATAAGGACTTAATGCTTTTTAATCAGCTCATATAGCTCAATAGGAGCTTGGTATGCTGCTGCTTTCCTGAAACGGCAGGTAATGGCAAGGAGGGGCAATTAAATTTAGTCCCTCAGTGCAGCTGCAGCAGGGAAGTTCTGAATACGTAGATGCTAACACATTGGCATATGATTAACTTAATATGTTAGAGTTTAAATCTTCTTTTGACTAAGGAGACATTGCAGGCCAAGTTCCTTGCTTTTAAACTACTAAACTTTTTATGCAAGCTCTTGGTAAACTTTTAGAGCCTACATATCTCTATTTAGTTTTCTCCTGTAGGGTTTTTTTGTATTTGGTGTGTGCGTCTGTACTTGGAAGACATGTTGACCTCTGGCAACTGACCCCTACTGTGGGGGCCCGGAGAATATTCAGGGAGGCGGCTGAAGAAGCCTGGCTCTGCCTCTCAACTGGGTATTTCAAGGACAGTCTCCCACCCAAGTACTAAATACAGTTGACTGTGCTTGGGTTTTGAGATCTGACGAGATCAGGCTTGCCTGAACTAACCAGGTCAGGACGACTCCTGTGGTTTTTTCAGGGGGTAACTAAAGCCCATCAAGTAGCCATTGGAGATACTCTTACTGAATGGAGACATCGCCACCTGTGCCAAACTGCTGTAGACGTGCCCGCACCATTCTGTGACTAGCTTGAAGGAATTAGTTGTCGTTTGCTCCTGGCAAAAGCAATGCACTTGGCAAGCAATGGATGCGACAGTGTTAAGCTTTGCCCCTTTAGACATCATCTTATAACAAATATCTGCGCAGATAGGCCAGGCCTTCTGTCCATCCTAGCTAGAGGAGTCTGCAAACTCTGGTCATGAGAACTTAATAGGCCCAACTGTGCCACGGCAGAGATTTCAGAGGCCCTTGGGGCTGCCCTACCCCTACACCAGCCCATCTGAATTACGTTAGTCTGATTGCACCTTTCCTATTATTAAAAAAACCCTCCATGCTGCTGCAGAATTTTGTAGTCCTACGATAACAATTAAAGGCAAACATTCTTGGAGTGAAAGCATTTCACTGCTTCCTATGTAATTAATCATAAGAGTACCCGTATGAACGCACATGAAGTGGCCTTCTACTGAATCAGACCATCGGTCCATCAAGGTCAGTGTTGTCGGCTCTGACTGTCAGGTCTTCAGAACCTCAGACAGGTCTTTCACATCACCAAGTATCTGATCCTGGAAATGCCATGGCTCCTCCTTGACCAGAGGAATGTAAATCTGCCCTAAATGCAGAGGTCTCAAGTAACCTAAAAAGGGAATTACCTTTTGTACTGCTTGGTGTGTGGCTTCTGTACCAAATGACCTACTTAGGTAGATTGGGGCTGGAGTAAGCGCATACTGACCAGTGCTCTACAACACTTGATGGTAAGTAGAGATGTCAAATTGCCAGAGATTTTGAAGACCCAGGGGGAAAGCTTTTTTAAAAAAATCTGGAAAAAACTTACTTTCCTATAAGACCTAAGCGTCTTTGATTTAATTCATAAAATTGAATCATTCATAACTTAGCATATAAATTGTACAATATGGGAGAGCTATGGAATCCAGAAGTTTAAATTTCATTTTCTATGAGAAATTTCAAATGTACGCCTGCTGTACGTTTATGCTACCATAGCACATGTATCTTTAATTCAGAGAAGAGGAAGGGAAAATGGAAAGCCAGAAGGTTCTATAGTAAACAAAAGAGTGTCTTATTTGGACAGGGATTCTCTAAGTCACAATATGTAGAACTGCCACCGTGTTCAGATAGCAAGCCAAAGTTTATAAAAATGAAAATATTGAACTCAAGAGTTTCCCAATTTTTTCCATTTGAAAGACTGAAAGTCCTCAGGCTTTTTCATGCTATACATGAAAGGCTTTCTCGTTTTAACAATAGTGAAATGCTTCTTAAGATAAAGTTTGAGTGTGAAAAAGTAAAAAAAAAAAAAGGGGGGGAGCTTTTTCTGAGCCTTTGTATCTCTCGTGGTAAATCTGTTTGATAACCGCGGCAGGCTCAGAGTGGCTAACACATTCAAAGACCTTCTTATCCAGGAATGCGATAACCTGTTCAGTTATTGGCTCTACAAAGCAAGAAGTGGACTCTAAAGCACTTTAGCACCTTTATCTAACATACCTAAAACCTTGTTAGCAAAACTGGTGTTTGCTGTCCTGTATTTCCTATTCCCCCACCCCAATTCCTGGACTGAATTCTACAGTGTGGAACACAACTGTTCTTGTCTGCTGCCTGAGCCAGTTTGGTGTAGTGGTTAAGTGTGTGGACTCTTACCTGGGAGAACCGGGTTTGATTCCCCACTCCTCCACTTGCACCTGCTGGAATGGCCTTGGGTCAGCCATAGCTCTGGCAGAAGTTGTCGTTGAAAGGGCAGCTGCTGGGAGAGCCCTCTCCAGCCCCACCCACCTCACAGGGTGTCTGTTGTGGGGGAGGAAGGGAAAGGAGATTGTGAGCCGCTCTGAGACTCTTCGGAGTGGAGGGCGAGATATAAATCCAATATCTTCTTCTTTATGTCTTCATTATGGATGGCTTCTTGAGACAATGGAGGGGAGGGTGTCTTGAAGAGATGCTCTGTGTTTCATGCTTCAGTCTGACTTGGACCAAAAGATGGCAAAGTGTGCACTTTTAGGGGTTGCTTTGCCTTCTGCACACATGGTCCAGCACGAAATTGTGGTGGGAGGAGCCATCTTCTTCCCAATTAATATCTACTAAAGCAGAGAGAACTGCTTAGGAAGAGTCAGGGAGAGGTGTACTTGAGTCCTGTGGTGTATGGCCTGTATTAGTTTTCAAAGTAGCATTTAAATCAGAGGGAGACAACAAGCTCTGGCTGTCGTTTGGTTGGTTGTCTGATTTATAAATGCCAGAAGCTGCACATCCCAGTAGCATGGAGCTCTTCCACACGAATTGCGAGGTATTGGTCTGCCCTGAGATCTTGTTTGTCTTTGAGCCTTGGCAAGAGCAGCTCCAGAAACAGGCAAAAATTACTGCAGCCAGTGTGTTTGAGCTTTCCTGTACACTAGCTAAGGCGTCTGTGTTGGAGCCTCCACCCTTGCCTCTTAATCTTGCCATCCTGCAGTTAGGCCAGGAATTTCCTGGAACTCTGTTCAAATAAAAAAAGCTGCAGGAGGAAGGACAGTTCTTGCGTTAGACTTGCCCAGACAGCTGCAGCCTTAGGGTGGAGAATGGCAAATAGACCTCCAGCTTGTAACTGAATGTTCATATAGATTGTAAGTAGGCCTCAGATCTCATTAACAAGGTGAAGTGCAAAGCTCCAGGTGTGTGCACTGCAGCTTCTTCTTGTAAGCTGGCACAGCGAGGCTGTTGGGAAAGCAAACGTCAGCCCTTAACATTGCTGCCTTTTTGAGTTGCTTTCTGTCCCCAGAGTGCTCGATAACTTACCGCAGCATGTCTCTCCTTGTGTTTTCAGGTGGTCCGCAGCCGTCTAGAAAAGAAGGGGGTTGCCGTCCATAATGTGAGACTGAATGGCTCGGCGGCTAGCCACGTACTTCATCAAGACAGTGGTCTGGGGTACAAAGATCTGGATCTCATTTTTGGGGTCGAGCTGAAAAGTGAGGATGTCTTCCAGCTGGTGAAAGATGTTGTAATGGACTGCCTCTTGGACTTCCTCCCGGAAGGGGTAAACAAAGACAAGATTACTCCTATGACTCTGAAAGAGGCCTATGTGCAGAAGCTGGTGAAAGTGTGCAATGAAACGGACCGCTGGAGCCTTATCTCGCTGTCGAACAACAGTGGGAAGAATGTAGAACTCAAATTTGTAGACTCTCTCCGACGGCAGTTTGAGTTTAGCGTCGATTCCTTCCAGATCATATTGGACTCACTCTTGCTGTTTGGGGAGTGTTCGGAGAACCCGATGTCGAAGAACTTCCACCCTACTGTCACTGGGGAGAGCATGTATGGGGACTTTGAAGAGGCAATGGACCACCTGAGGAACAGGATCATCGCCACTAGGAATCCAGAGGAGATCAGAGGCGGCGGGCTTCTAAAGTACTGCAACCTTCTAGTGAGGGGATTTAAGCCCAAATCGGAGGTCGACATGAAGGCACTACAGAGATACATGTGCTCCAGGTTTTTTATAGACTTTCCTGATATCGGAGAGCAGCAGCGGAAGTTAGAGTCGTACCTTCAGAGCCATTTTGTTGGTATGGAGAGTAAGAGGTATGATTGCCTGATGACCCTGCACAGAGTGGTGAATGAGAGTACGGTGTGCCTGATGGGACACGAAAGGCGGCAGACGCTGAACCTCATTGCCATGTTGGCTGTGAGGGTCTTGGCTGAGCAGAACATAATCCCAACAGTCACAAATGTGACTTGCTATTATCAGCCGGCACCCTATGTCAGCGAAATAAATGTCAATTACTATGTAACTCACATGCAACCTCTCATGCCTTGCAGTCACTCCTACCCAACTTGGCTCCCCTGCAACTGAGTTTTGCAATGGCTCTCCTTAATACTCTAGGGAGGGCAGTGGGACTAGAGGCCATTCACCCTTGAGAAGAAAAAACGAAACCAGAACTCTTGCTTCTACATTGAAATGAAGTCAGTCTGCTGTATACTGTGGGGGGAAACCATGCAGTGTTATGAGTAGTTAAGAGATGTTTACAGTAAGAAAAATGCTTGAGTTATGTATGGGGTGAGTAGGATTAGGTTAAAAGGTAGAGCTGCACTACCTGAGCTGAACCATATATATATTTTTCCCCTTTTTAATACAAGAGGTGGGGTTGTGCAGACTCTTATTTCTGAAGAGATGTCAGAGTGGCTGATTCCTTGCGAAGGACCAAATATATCCTATTCAAGTGCCTGCAACCAAAAAAGAAATTGTACTGTAACCTTGAATATTTTTTTTTGTAGGGGCAGAGCTCCTTCTTGGTAGTTCAAGTAGGGATATCTGATTTTTTTGGGGGGTGGGGGGTGGGGAGGTAGGGTCACCTGATCATTTCTGTCAAGGGAACTGATGCAGTGGCTTGAAAGAGCAGTGCCAGCAGTACTGATTAGCAGTCAGTGTGGGGAAGCCAGAGGTAGTAAGCATCAGCACCACTGTTTTTGATGTTGTACAAAAAAATCCTCATGAAGGGTGAAAGGAAGACTGGGGAACCTGTCTCCCAAGTATTGCCCTACTAAATGTGCAGTGCCAAAAATCTGACTTCAGGAAATATCCTGGAGGGAAGGGGGGAAATGTTGTGAATTTTGTGGTATTAAAAAAAAACCCAACCCTGATTGGTAGGCTGTTGGGATGAAATGAGCTTAATCTGAACCACTAGCAGACTTAAGTCAACTGATATGTTCTTGGTGGGGGTTTTGACTGTGATTGAGGTTTGGGCAAAGAGCCCTGGAGCTCATTCCGAAAACTGCAACCAGTTTGTTGTAGCCCCCTGCTCTGAGAATGGCTCTCCCTTTAACTAGATGCCTGCGTTCTGCTACTTGGCTCCATACCTGAGTAAGTTGGCATTTTATGTAACTTAGCGATGGACCTCTTGTTAGCAAAGACTTGAGAGGGGAGAGATGCCCAGTTTCCCTTTTTTGGCAACTGCAAGAAAATGGGAGATCTCAGATAAAACCGATCAGACTTGTGTCCAAGAGGATTTTAGTGTCATGTATAAATACCAGACATTTGAAGTGGCTACTTACACAGCACACAATAATCCTTCCTGATGTGTGGGGGTGCATCACAGCTCCTGCGTAAAGTGTTGGTTCAGGTTAATGCCCCCATGCTTTTTTTAGAAAGCTGAAGCGATTGAACACTTTAGCTTTTTGGTTGTGCCTACTATAAAGGGCTGCATTAAAATATTTCATGGTACATCCCTGAAGGTCAACTTATTTACTAATGTTTGTTTGCAGTAAAGCTGTACCAAGTTTGGGGCAATCTGGGGAAAAAAATAAATAAAATATCATGCTTGGATTGTTGTCTAGGTAAAAACTCTGCCTCTTTTCCTGCAAAAGTGTGAGCTGGGTTGGCAAAGACCAAACCATTCTCAAGCCTGTGGCCACATTGACAAAACACCTGCTCCAGCGTTGCCACTTCCACCTTTCTTTCTTGATGAGGAGGTGCCACTGAGTTCTAAGAGGTCCAATAACTGTGTAAATAGAGAGTTCTTCTGCAATATAAATAGCTCTTGAGCTGGGAGGAGAGTGTTCCTCGACATACCAGTGAATTCTTCTATACACAGAGAGAAATGTGGCTGCGGTGCCTGAAATTAGGGGCTTAATTGTGTGTGTGTTTTCCTTTTCCACTTGAAAAAGCTGCTCTTCAATACTGTATCTTTGGCAGCTTTTCAGTAATTCACATTTTATGGGGGGAAAGTGGGTTTGCACTAATCTAAGTAGCACAGATGTCTAGCAGCACTTAACTCTTCTGGTTGAATTATTGAGGGGGACGCTTAAATGAGAGAACTGCCTCTTCAAAAAAAAAAGAAAGTAAATACTGTAGTTTTAAAAAATCCCCTGTAATCAAGGGCTTGCTGGATGAATAAAAAAAGTTGCACTTTTTTGTGGGGTGTGTATGCATGCGGTGAAATTCCTGC
This sequence comes from Heteronotia binoei, assembly GCF_032191835.1. Lineage (NCBI taxonomy): Eukaryota > Metazoa > Chordata > Lepidosauria > Squamata > Gekkonidae > Heteronotia > Heteronotia binoei. The sequence continues at coordinate 9,258,965 of NC_083239.1, read as the reverse complement.
AAATGGAATCTGCGTTGGATTTTTTTTTTTTTTTTTGCTGTGATTGTGCTGTTCCTTTGTATGCGTGAGGTTTGAAGAGCTGGGCACTTCCAGGACTTGTGTTTGTGTTCTGCAGCTACCAAACCTGTCACGCAGTAGAGGCCTGACGAGACTTGCTAGATTCTTTAGAATCTGTCACCATAAATAAATACAATGTATTGAAATCTGTTGGGTTATTCTTCTTGCTTTGATCACAGAAGGGGACCAAGGCCATAGCTTTTGGGCCCGTTTCCACCCTTTCTGCATCCTACTGGGTTGATTGTGACAAACTGAACTGGAGGCAAAAAAGGGCTGTGAACTTGTCCGGTGCTGAGGACCATTCTTCACGGCACCATGCACTTCCTAGAATTTATCAAGCGTTGAGGACATCTGCAAAAAGAATCAAGGCTATAGATGCCTTATGTTACATCAGGTGGTATCAGCACAGAGGCAGGTGGCAGCACAGTGACAACCTTCCCTAGTGCAAGGGCACTGCATGGCCTTCTTAGGGGATGGGAATGTTGGTGCTGCTGAGCAGACATGCCCTTCTAGTGAGTACAATCTTCTACTGGCCCTTCACCCCCTGACTTAAAAATTGAAAGCGCCTCTTACCCTATAACAAGATGCGATTGCCCTGTTTTTAATGAAACAATTTGGGATTACTTCTACTTCCGCTTTGACCTAGATAGCTCAGGCTAGCCCAATTTCATCAGATCTTGGAAACCAAACAGGGCCAGTATTTGGATGGGAGATGTCCAAGGAATACCAGGATGTGACCTGGAGGAAGGCAATGGTGAACCACCTTTGAACATCTCTTGCTTTGAAAACACGGTGGGGTTGCCATAAGTCAGCTGTGAGATGGCAAAAAAATGGCAGTTAAACCACACCGCACAGCCTTCAGTGTCAGGAACAGTACACAACCCCCAACTTCCATCCTCCAGACTTTTTTGATATTGGTTTTCCCCCTCAGCTGTCAACTTCTCTGAGGTTGAAGAAGAAAGTCAGGTGTGAACAGAGGATTTACGAAGTAAGCCAGGCCACCACTGGCTAAGGAGCTCGTGGTATAACCTATATCCTGTAACCGCAGCCTTTTTGCACAAGTAATTTATAAGCAAGGCTTGGAAGAACTAGCGTGTGTAAGTGGTGATGCTAGTTTAACATAGGCTATGCATTGCAGGTGAAGGAGTACTCGGAGGGGCTGCCTCTGTCTTAATCCTTGATTGCTGTTGATAAATGCACTTTTACTGATGCTGCTGATGGTTATTTCTGCATAGGCTTATCAAAAGTGGGTTTTTGCTCCAGGTTTGCTTCTTCACTACATCAGTTTCTCCCCCCCCCCCTTTTCTTACATACAATGCATTTTTGAGTTTCCCCATGTTTTTTTCAGACTGCTTTTGCTGTGGCCTGAGAACGCAAGAGAAGGGGGGGGGGCCCTCAATGGCTGGCAAACGGTACTATGTGTAAGGAGGGTGAACCGGTTTTGCTAAGAAACCAAGCAGGAGTGAAAACCCCAGTGTGAGGATTCACCCCTCCGTTGTTGTGCCTTAGTTACTGTCCTGCTAAAGTTTTAGAACTTGGCCATTCCTCTAAATTGGTCTCTCCCACCCTGCTCCACTGTCTTTTTTGAATCTGGCCATAGCAAAACAATCACCTGACATGGCTGGCTCTTTTCCATTGTTGGAGCAGATCAAGCTAAAACAAAAGGATGCTAGTGGAAAGGACTGGTTGTGATCTGAAAGCAGCTCTTGATGTTTAAACCTTTGTTTCATATCCAATAAAAATCTATTTTCTCAGAAGGTGGTCTGTCTTTATTTTTGGAGAGCCGGTTTGGTGTAGTGGTGAAGTGTGCGGACTCTTATCTGGGAGAGCCGGGTTTGATTCCCCACTCCTCCACTTGCACCTGCTAGCATGGCCTTGGGTCAGCCATAGCTCTGGCAGAGGTTGTCCTTGAAAGGGCAGCTGCTGGGAGAGCCCTCTCCAGCCCCACCCACCTCACAGGGTGTCTGTTGTGGGGGAGGAAGGTAAAGGAGATTGTGAGCCGCTCTGAGACTCTTTGGAGTGGTGGGCGGGATATAAATCCAATATCTTCATCTACCTCACAGGGTGACTGTTGTGGGGGAGGAAGGTAAAGGAGATTGTGAGCCGCTCTGAGACTCTTCGGAGTGGAGGGCGGGATATAAATCCAATATCTTCAATCTTCATCTTCTTGGTCAAACTGAAATTCATAGACCAAAATGCTACAGGTGATTGTCAACCAATGTTCTAAATGTAGCTGATCTCATTGCTGCTAGAAGCAAAGGGGTAGGGTGAAGGGAAGAAACTCAGCCCAGTGGGCTGACAACACAGCTATTTCTGAAGGGAGGAGCAGGAAACCTGAACTGACAAGGCAGCATTTAATGTCTTGAATACTGATTTGCTGTCCTCCAAGGGAACTGACTGGCTTCTAGCCTGTGGGAAATCAGGAGTTCTTCATCTGGGGGTCTGCCTGGTTTGAGTACGAAAACGTACATTCTGAATAAAACTTAGTTGGTCTTAAAGGTGCAACTTACTTGCCTACTGCTTTGTTCTATGTCGCAACTTGTTAGCAGAACTTTATTCTTCACCCAGCTGAAGACTTTTGGCTCCAATTTTGTTTTGCTGCAGGATCAAAATGGTCTGGCAGCAGCTGATGTGCAGATGTGTATTCAGATGGGGAGGGCAGTTAGCATACAAGAATATGAAGTCTCGAGTTTGATCCTGGTCTCTTCCCTTTAAAAGGGATGCTGAGAAACTCTTCTGCCTGAGATCCTGCAGAGCCGCAGCTGGTCAGAAGAGACAAGTCTGCTACAAGATGATATAAGGTCACTTAAGAACATAAGAGAAGCCATGTTGGATCAGGCCAATGGCCCATCCAGTCCAACACTGTGTCACACAGTGGCCAAAAAATTTATATATATACACATATATATACACACTGTGGCTAATAGCCACTGATGGACCTCTGCTCCATATTTTTATCTAACCCCCTCTTGAAGCTGGCTATGCTTGTAGCCGCTACCACCTCCTGTGGCAGAGAGTTCCACATGTTAATCACCCTTTGGGTGAAGGAGTACTTTTATCTGTTCTAACCCGACTGCTCAGCAATTTAATCGAATGCCCACGAGTTCTTGTATTGTGAGAAAGGGAGAAAAGTACTTCTTTCTCTACTTTCTCCATCCCATGCATAATCCTGTAAACCTCTATCATGTCACCCCGCAGTCGACGTTCCTCCAAGCTAAAGATCCCCAAGCGTTTTAACCTTTCTTCATAGGGAAAGTGTTCCAACCCTTTAATCATTCCAGTTGCCCTTTTCTGGACTTTTTCCAATGCTATAATATCCTTTTTGAGGTGCGGTGACCAGAATTGCACACAGTATTCCAAATGAGACCGCACCATTGATTTATACAGGGGCATTATGATATTGGACTTCATATGTGAGAGGCTGTGTGTGGGAGTCCTCTCACAGGCATGTTCTGGAATATGTATGCAGCCTCTCTAAACACAGCCAACCCAAACCACATCTCCTCTCTCGGCATCTAGCTGCTTGCTGCTGTCATCCAGTAAGGGATTAAGTGAAGCTTAATTCCCACAAATGGGATTTCAGAATATCCTCGCATCAGCGCTTGGAAACTGTTCCTAAACAAACAAAATGTTTGGGAATGTATATTTTCTTGATGCCAGAGGCAGTGGGCCTTAACAGATAAGCTGGGTTATATCCTGTTCAGCCATGGAGCTTCCTTTGGGTAAGCTTACTGCATGCTTAGCCTGCCCTACCTTTGAGTTGTGAAGATAAGTCAGGCGGCCATTGTGTGCTACCCTCAGCCCCTTGATGGAAAACTAATATAGTTTCCTATCACTCTGTTTCTGGTATGACTTCTGGCTCCCCAAAAATCTGGGATGGAATTTGTTTATATTTTAGCAAAAGTTACCAACCTCTCTTCAGGGTAATTTCCTGCCTAGATTACATTTTCTGATATTGCAGGATAAAATCTTGCCTGCCTTTTGCTAGTAACAAACTTTTGACATTTAGTTTGCCTGCGCTTGCAAAGTACTGTTTGAAAAGGTGATGTGCTGATATTCCTGTGAATATGGCCTACATAAGAGAAGCCATGTTGGATCAGGCCAATGGCCTATCCAGTCCAACACTCTGTGTCACATAAGAACATAAGAGAAGCCCTGTTGGATCAGGCCAATGGCCCCTCCAGTCCAACACTCTGTGTCACATAAGAACATAAGAGAAGCCCTGTTGGATCAGGCCAATGGCCCCTCCAGTCCAACACTCTGTGTCACATAAGAACATAAGAGGAGCCATGTTGGATCAGGCCAATGGCCCATCCAGTCCAACACTCTGTGTCACATAAGAACATAAGAGGAGCCATGTTGGATCAGGCCAATGGCCCATCCAGTCCAACACTCTGTGTCACATAAGAACATAAGAGGAGCCATGTTGGATCAGGCCAATGGCCCATCCAGTCCAACACTCTGTCACATAAGAACATAAGAGAAGCCATGTTGGATCAGGCCAATGGCCCCTCCAGTCAAACACTCTGTCACATAAGAACATAAGAGGAGCCATGTTGGATCAGGCCAATGGCCCATCCAGTCCAACACTCTGTGTCACATAAGAACATAAGAGAAGCCATGTTGGATCAGGCCAATGGCCCATCCAGTCCAACACTCCGTCACACAGTGGCCAAAAAACCCAGATGCCAATGACAAACCACCTCTGAACATTAGTTTTATATAGAGTGTTAGTAGGCCTTGGAATGCCAGGTTTAAAATCTTATTGATGAAATACCTGGGCTAACAAGATGGGTAGCCAACCACTGCAGGCATTTGGGCAAATGGCATCCAGGAGCCTCAACTTTCCTACCAGCAGAGATGACCTTGAGATCAAAGACTAGTGGCATCACCATGAGCCACTGGAGTTTGATGGCTGTCAAAGCCCATGGGGTAGTAGAGAGTCCACCATTGGAAGACTGGTCTTCTGACTGAAGTGGAAGAAGTAAAGTGCAAGATGATTTTGCACTTGTTTCATTAGGAAATGAGAGATTGCTGCAGACTCTTTGGAGGGGATGTCTGGGGCAATTTCCCATTTGCTGAGAGGACAGCAGCTCTGGAAAGCATGCAGCCCAGCTCTGCAATTTTTTTCACCTCTCCTGACACTATTGAGGTATAAGGAAGTTTATCTGCAGTGGTGGAAGGAGGAGGAAGGGGGATCAGGGCTGCTGTGTACTGAAGGGCCAATAAAATGTGAAAGGGAACAAGTTTCAGGGAAACAGCACAAAGATGTCTGTAGATAGTTAATTGGCCCTGGAAAGCCCTCAGGATCTATGAAGAATGCCTGGCTCAGAAGGATGTACAGAACACTCCAAAAGAAGCCAAACGGAAGGCCAAAAGGTGCAATTAAAAGTCTACTGTAAAATTCCTGACACGTTTCAAAATGTTTCCTCAGGGGAATTTTTAAAAACAGACGTGTATAACTTTTCCTTCTGGCAAAATGGAAGTTGCCACTCCAATTTCTCGGATACGTTTTTTAAAAATCCCCCGAGGAAGCATCTTGAAACGTGCCAGGGTTTGACATCAAATTGTATCTTTGGGCCTTGCCTTTGGGGCTCCTTAGCACACAGGGCTGCTGCTGATTTTACATGGTCAAGATGGGAGTTGTTGCAGACCCCTAGGGCTGGCCTTGATCTTGCTTCCCTGCTAAGCAACCGGCAGAGTTAGAGTCAGACCTTTTTAAGGTTAGAACTCTGCTTAGGGTTCCATAATGGGCTACTGAGAAGAGAATTCTCTTCGCAGGCATGTCAGCGGTGGGAGGAGGGGAGGGGTAGCTGTGTTAGTCCGTCGTAGCAAAATAAAAGGAATGTCTAGCTGCACCTTCTAGACATTTATTTCAGTATACGATTTCATGGGTCACAGCTCACTTCTTCAAATATGTGAACAGAAATCATACTTGGAATGCTTCTGAGAAAGATTACAGGGTGTGTGCGAGGGACAGTTGAGTCAGACAGGTTTGGTGTGAATTCCATTATGAACCTTCCAAGTATAAGCGCCAACTTATTCTGGCTGCCGCCACATCCTCTTGGTGGTGAAAGTAAGCAAATGTGGTCAGGTACACGATACTAGCAGAAGACTCTATGGTGGTACAGGGGCTGCCACCATCACCTCTTTAAAACCACAATCCAGCACAAAAGGCACATCAGCCCAATGGACTGGATCCAGCACTGTGTGAAAGGAAACAACAACAACAACACGTTTTATTTATATCCCGCCCTCCCCGCCGAAGCAGGCTCAGGGCGGCTCACAACAAAATATGGAAAATTAAGGAAAATGAACTTAGCACAGTTTCATTTGGGTGAGCTGTAGTACAACCAGGGGTTTTTTTGGAGCATTAACGCACCGGAATTCAGTTCCAGCTGGCTTGGCATCAGGGTGTGTGGTCTAATATGTAAATGAGTTCCTGCTGGACTTTTTCAACCAAAAAAGCCCTGGGTGCAACGACTACAGCAATACCATGTATAATAATCAGTGCAATAATACTGTGCATCTGGAGCACTGGAATGTACTGCATCAGTTTACTAAGAGCGTTTTCGCACTTACCTTAAGCCGGAGCGACGTCCCTCTTCACCGCGCAGCGTCTGCACGGTTTTCGCACTAATTGCTCCGCAGAACCTGGAAGAGCCGCAAAGTCCCGCGGCTTTTGCGTCGCAAATGTAAACCGCCAAAAACCAGTTTACATTTGCAACGCAAAAGCCGCGGGACTTTGCGGCTCTTCCGGGTTCTGCGGAGCAATTAGTGCGAAAACCGTGCAGACGCTGCGCAGTGAAGAGGGACGTCGCTCCGGCTTAAGGTAAGTGCGAAAACGCCCATAGTTTACATCAGGGCTTTCTTTGAGCAGGAATGCACAATTCCAGCTGGCTTAGCATCAGGGGGTGTGACCTAATATGCAAATGAGTTCCTGCTGGGCTCTTCCTACACCCCCCCGTGTAACAATGGTGCCATCAGGGTGTGTGGCCTAATAGGCAAATGAGTTCCTGCTGGGCTTTTTCTACAAAATTTAAGATGAGGAAACAGAAACAGACCTTCCAGCCGTGATTTGCAGAAGGGAGAAGCAAAATCAAAATGGGGATTTTTGAGCTGACCCAAGATGAGATGATCGAAATTGCCTCTAACGTGAAGTATAGGCGACTGCTGCATGAACATGAACTGAGAGGTAAGACTAAGGGCATTTCCTCATCTGCTTTATGAAATAAATGTATTTGAAACGGATATGTCTTCCCTTGCCCAGTCGAAAGAGGTATGGACCATCCTACCACCTTAGAATCTGACCACTGTATTTCACTGCATACTTCATCCAGGCCTTAGAGCATGGGTCTGAAACCTCTTACAGTTAGAGCTGAACAATGTCAAAATTCAGAGTAGGAGTAGGAGATCAACAAAGAGCCAAATATAAACTATATAGCTTAACATGATGAATATTTAATGTGTTTTCATAAAGTTTCCACAGACCAAACATTGCCTCCTGCTTCCAGTGCTCCCTCTGAGGTGAATTAGTGTGAGCTAGCTCAGTTTTTTAAGAAGAAGACTACAGATTCATACCCCGCCCTTCTCTCTGAATCAGAGACTCAGAGCAGCTTACCATCTCTTTTATCTTCTCTCCCCCACAACAGACACCCCGTGAGGTGGGTAGGGCTGAGACGACTCTCACAGCAGCTGTCCTTTCCAGGACAACTCCTGCGATAGCTATGGCTAACCCCAGGCCATTCCAGCAGCTGTAAGTGAATCAAACTCGGTTCTCTCAGATAAGAGTCCGCGCACTTAACCACTACACCAAACTGGCTCTAGCCTTCAGCACAGACATTTTTGTCTGAAAAAAACGGCCCCAGAGCAAGTCAATTTATGCAGTAGCACAGAACTTTAATGTCAGTAGGTCACAAAGTAGAATTTATGCTCACAAGACGTCACAACTTGGAGGAAGTGTTGCTTGCTGTGAGTCTTTTATTAGGAAGAGGCACGCACAAGAGCTCCCAATTAACACCTTGTGTGAACATTTTAGATAAATCTGCATATAGTTTGCACTTGGATTATTGGAAACTGCTCCCCTCTATCATTTTGCCTTTAGTCCCACAAAAGTGTATGTCTGCCATTCCTGTCACACACTTGTCATTCTAACACTCCAACTGGACCATAACTTGATTTTCTCTTCTAAGAAGCCATAGGTTACAGACTCCTGTCTTACTGCCACTCTCTTTGGTCTGTGACGAGGGTTAATTTTCTGGGAGCTGAATACCATATCCCAGTACACACAAAGTCATTATTTCCATATAACTTCATAAATTGCATTTTTCATTTTCAATTTTTATTTTTCCTTTCTTATTAAAAAAAAAAAATTCCACCCATGTCTAATCAATAAATGTCTAGGCAGCTTAGAAAAGCACAGCCAAGTTAAAAACCATTTTTAAAAAAACAATCCCACAGAGAATGAAGATGGAAAGTATCGAAGGACACTCTGTGCTGGTTCTGATGCCAAGTTTTCAGCAGGGTTTCCACTATCAATTCCAATAGGTCTCATGTGGGAGGATGGGTTGTGAAATGAATCTAACCTCTTTAGGCAGGAACAATGCCTTGTGGGTGGAGTGTGAGCTGACACCACCCCTGGCAACCTTTGCTGCCATGCCCATCTGTCGTGCAGACGGGTGGAGCAGGTGGAACACAGTGCTGATTAGGCGGGACGCTGGCTCATGGGCCCACGCCCAGAGAATAACTGCCTGATGGAGCTCTTCTATGTCATCCAGCTGTACAATTGTAAGGCCACGCCATATTTGCTCTCAGAATACTCAAAGGGTAAGAATTTCCAAAGTGTCAGCAGACTGGCAAGCCTTGTGAGGTGCCATTTTCAAAACAGACAACATTCTTCCAACTAAACCCCTCCATTTGGCGAAGGGATTAAAAAACTTGTTATGTGTATCACTAACACAGCATTTGCGGGGATGTCTTTGTTCACTTTATTAGCATAGGGAACCCGTATGCTTTCTTTGCATACAGGATTGGGATTTTGGAGGTAGTGACGCTCCCATATGAAAAACATTTGCATAGATTTGTAGGTTTATCTGTTTATTCCAAATTATTAATCTGAGTTCACAAGAACACCAGTGTGTTTTACAGAAAATCCAATTGTTTCCCCATGTTCGGGATATTGTGACGCTATTTTCTTTAAACAAATCCAAACTCTTCATCCCAGTTCCTGAAAGTATTATTTGGCCCCGAAGCCTTTTCATACAACAACTGGAGAGCACGACAGAAGCAGGACAAAGATTTCAGGTTTTCACGGCTGGTAACATCATTAGGGTTTGTAGAATCTTTCGGGCTCAAGTGCCGTGTTCTACTGGAGAAAGTTTTCCTTCCAGACGTTTCGTTCTCAGCTGCGGAGAACATCTTCAGTGGCGTTGCAGCCGGAGCAGGCGCTCTGACCTTCTTGGTTGCTGTGCATTGAGTGGGGCCAGGGCTGCTGGAGAGCTGCTATTTCTAGGCTGCTATTTCTAGGCCCTTTCACCACACCCCTTCCAGCCTAGAAATAGCAGCTCTCCAGCAGCCCTGGCCCCACTCAATGCACAGCAGCCAAGAAGGTCAGAGCGCCTGCTCCGGCTGCAACGCCACTGAGGATGTTCTCCGCAGCTGAGAACGAAACTTCTGGAAGGAAAACTTTCTCCAGTAGAACACGGCACTTGAGCCCAAAAGATTCTACAAACCGTAATAAAGAAGCAGGACATTCAGACAGAATCCAATGTTTGCCATAACATACTCAAGAACAAATCCTGAGCTGGAGGGTGGAGTTTTTTTAGATGGGGAGGGGAGTGTTTACTCTCGGGATCTTTGCTCAGGTGTATTTATCTCACTTTATTTATACCCTACCAGTCCCCCCAATGATGAGCCAAAGCAAACACTCTCCTGTACTCCATTTTCTCCTCACAGTAAACGTGTGAAGTAGGTTAGACTGAGAGAGGGAGGGAGTGAACCAAGGTCACCCAGCAAGCTTCCATGGCAAAACAGGGATTTGAACCTGGGTTTCCCAGATCCTAGTAATGCTTTTCATAAATCTCCATTACTCTTTGGACTGCTTCCTAAGGCAACTTACATCAAAATGGAGGGTTCCCCCAGAGGTTTCCTCACTTCTCTGGTGGGGAAACAAGGCACTCTTCTTGTCATGACATGGAAAGCAGCCTCTTGCCCTTTCCCTTCCTCTCAACTAACACAAAGACAAAGCCAGACTTGGCATGTAGAAGATCAGCAAATGACTTGTCACAGAACATTTTGTCAAATTTTGAACGTTCTTAGATAAAACACGATTCAAGTTTAAACACGATATCATAAAAAGTAACCGGACAGAAATAAAAATGGTCCAATAAACAGACCAATGGGTTAGGTTACGTGGGGTATAATGCAACAATTACAACCTTAAATGCATTACTAAAATGCTAAAATGCAAACATTTAGGTTTAAACCATTTAGGAGAGCCAGTTTGGTGTAGTGGTTAAGTGTGCGGACTCTTATCTGGGAGAACCTGGTTTGATTCCCCACTCCTCCACTTGCACCTGCTAGCATGGCCTTGGGTCAGCCATAGCTCTGGCAGAGGTTGTCCTTGAAAGGGCAGCTGCTGTGAGAGCCCTCTCCAGCCCCACCCACCTCACAGGGTGTCTGTTGTGGGGGAGGAAGGGAAAGGAGATTGTGAGCCGCTCTGAGACTCTTCGGAGTGGAGGGCGGGATATAAATCCAATATCTTCTTCATCTTCTTCTTCTAAACTGATAACACCATAATGCTGAGACAATATCTACACAGTTAAGTTAAAAATGTTGTAAAGCCAACATTTTATGGTAAATATCAATATACTATAAAATTATAGACGTCTAAATAAAGTCAACTAATTTAAGGAGGCAGTTTTGGCTCTGATTTTTCTAGCAGCCACTATAGGTGACAAATGGATCAGTATCTCTATAGGTGACACTCTATAGGTGACAAATGGATCACTATCAGATAACAAAAAACCCAACTTACCGGTGTCAGAAGAAAATTTGTGCCCTGCTAACAGATTATCAATACATTTGGCTCTAGCCTTTTTGTACATGGGACAAAATAAAATATAACGGATTAAATCCTCTAAAACTGTAGTTCCACAGATACAAAAACATTGAAGATATCTTCCCTTAAGAAGAACCGTGGGCATTGACTGGAAATGCAAAGATGTGAATGCCTTTCTGAGAATTTGAAATGAGATGTTCACTAAGTAAGGGGACCTAACGTCTCTTTTAAATAGCTTAAACCCAGGGGGAGATCTGGACTGGGCAATTGTAGAACTGTCCAAATGGGCATCACATTCATAGACCCAGTTTTGTAAATTGGAATTATTAATCAAAGCCCCTAATACAGGGGTGGCCAACGGTAGCTCTCCAGATGTTTTTTGCCCGCAACTCCCATCAGTCCCAGCCACCATGGCCAATGGCTGGGGCTGACGGAAGTTGTAGGCAAAAAACATCTGGAGAGCTGCCGTTGGCCACCCCTACCCTAATAGGTCATCTGGAATAGAGAACCGAACAAGTATGTTGTTATAGCAAGCAGCCCAGGGTGTATCCTTACCTGTCGTTAACCGATGACATTGTTTGCTAAATATGTTGGTGCTGTTACCTTTATTCCAGAATTTAAGCAAAGCTAGATGAACACGAGTTCTAACTGAGGGCAGGCCCAGTTCCGTCCTCATTAGGGCTGCAGGTGTTCCCTTGGGTAGAGCAAGAAGTCTTCTAATGAACAGATTTTGTATTGTTTCCAGTCTGGAAATAATATGTTCCTTCCATCCCCAGACTTCTATGCCATAGAGGAGGTGGGGAACTGCCTTTCTTAAAAATAGTTTTATTGCTGGATCCACAAGGCATCCACCCTTGGTATAGTAAAATCTCAGAATTGCTCCTATAATTTTTATTGTGGAGGATTTGACAATATCGAAATGTGTATTCCAATTTAAGGTTTCACTAAAAGTCACTCCCAAGTATTTAAAAGAGCTGCATTGTTCAATGGGAATACCATGGATGCTCCAAGAGTGTTTTTTAGGCGGTTTTTTAAACACCATAGCCTTCATTTTTGTATAGTTTATATTAAGAGCCTCCTCTTTACAGTATTCACCTGGTTGGAACAGCAGCCTTTTCAGTCCTACCTTAGTAAGACATATCAGGACCATGTCGTCCGCATACAAAAGAATCAAAATTTTCTGATGACCAAGCGCAGGAGCGACAAACTCGGGACCTGACAACCTGTGCCTATGTAATTTAAGTACAGGTTGAAAAGGAGGGGGGCAAGGACACATCTCTGCTTTACCCCCCCTAAGTATTGGAATTTAATTTGTTAGGGAACCTGAAGTGCCCACCCTAATTTTGGCAAAGATGTCTACATGTAGTTCTTGAAGAAGGAACAACAAAAGTTTTTCTAGGTTTGTGCTAGATAACTTTTGTCAAAGACGGTTTCTATCTGTAGAATCAAATGCAGAAGCAAGACCTACAAATGCTACAAAAAGGGCTTTGATTGGGCCGACTGATGCTGATAGATGGATCCAAGGAACTGATTCAAAATAAAACAGCTTAATGTGTTCACATGATGAAGATAAAATTGGTCTCGTGCAGAACAAAGCATAATCAACAAACTTGCAGTGGGTAAGAAGAAGATGAAGAGAAGATATTGGATTTATATCCCGGCCTCCACTCCGAAGAGTCTCAGAGCGGCTCACAATCTCCTTTACCTTCCTCCCCCACAACAGACACCCTGTGAGGTAGATGAAGATATTGGATTTATATCCTGCCCTCCACTCTGAAGAGTCTCAGAGCGGCTCACAATCTCCTTTCCCTTCCTCCCCCACAACAGACACCCTGTGAGGTAGATGAAGATACTGGATTTATATCCCACCCTCCACTCCGAAGAGTCTCAGAGCGGCTCACAATCTCCTTTACCTTCCTCCCCCACAACAGACACCCTGTGAGGTGGGTGGGGCTGGAGAGGGCTCTCACAGCAGCTGCCCTTTCAAGGACAACCTCTGCCAGAGCTATGGCTGACCCAAGGCCATGCTAGCAGGTGCAAGTGGAGGAGTGGGGAATCAAACCCAGTTCTCCCAGATAAGAGTCCGCACACTTAAACACTACACCAAACTGGCTCTCCAGTTTGGTAGTGTAGTGGTAACTCATTTCCCCTTCCTGAACTATTTTGTCTTTCCTTTCCCTGAAAGCCCCTATAGCAGGGGTAGCCAAACCGTGGCTCAGGAGCCACATATGGCTCTTCTACACACATCGTGTGGCTCTCGAAGCCCCCATTACCCTGTTGGCCAGCTTGGAGAAGGCATTTCTCTCTTTAAGGAACTTCTCCAAGTCAAGCCAGCCAGCAGCTTGGAGACTACATTTAAAGTTAAAGTTGCTTTCTTTCCACTGCTCTCTCCTGCATCTATTTGCCTGCCTGCCTGTCTTGTGGCTCTCAAACATCTGATGTTCATGTCTTGCAGCTCTCAAACATTTGACATTTATTCTATGCGGCTCTTACGTTAAGCAAGTTTGGCCACCCCAGCCCTATAGCTTCTCCTTGTTTCCTTTTGACCTTCCCACCCAACAGCCAACAAACCTTTATCTCTCTCCCCTCCCCCCCCTCTTCAGCTGTCCTTACTATTCTGCCTCCAACAGCCTCTATCTGGGAAAATTATGGCCCAGTTGTGTAGTGCTAGCTAATGGGCCAGGCCCTCTTGCATGGTAAGGAACCTGCAAGGACTTATGGCAGGCACGTCATTTCCCCTGTATCTCCTCCCATCATTGTTCTCTCATTCCCTCTTCCTGACAACCCCCATATCTTTTCCCCTTTCTTGCCTCATTCTGTCCTTTTCGGCCATTCACTAACCTATTACGTATCTGCCTCCCATCTTCGGCTATATTTATTATTTCATTTATACTCTGCTTTTTCCACCATGGGGACTAAAGGAATTTACATCATTCTCCCCTCCTCCTTTTTATTCTCACAACAACCCTGAGAGGTAGGTTAAGTCGAATAGTAGCAAGCAGCCAGGGCTAGGTAAGTTATGCAAGTTGGGTGGTAGCAACTCACCCGGTAGTTGCCGGGCCTGCTCCCAAAGAGACCTCCCTCAAAAACCAAGACACCCCTGGAAAGAAACCTGCCCCCTCCCTCTGCATTTCACTGACAGAAACCAAGCCTGGAAGGCTGGCATTGTAGTTAACTAGCAATGGCCACTTAGAGCATCCATTTTTAAAAACTACAGGAGCTCCTTTATCATTTGGGGGTGTCCCCCCCCCCTGATGTTTTTTTAATTTTAGATTTTTCTGCAAACCTGGAGCATTTTTCAGGTTTGTAGAAAGATTCTGTCTTGTCCATTCATGGCTCCAGTCTTCAGATTTAAGTATCCTCAGATTTGCCCTGGTTGAGGATTAAAATATAAAAGTGTGAATCCACAAGGATTTGCGAGAGGAATCTCATTTCCCACTCCCACACTATTTCTTTCCCTTTTCTGAAAGCCCCATAGCCTCTCAACTTTCCCTGCTTTCCACACAGCAGCCAACCTACATTTATTTTGCCCCTCTGTCTTCAGATTCCTCTCTCCTCTCCAACAGTCTCTTCCCTAGGAAAACTATCAGGACTTTTTTTTGACACAGGAATGCCGTTCCGGCTGGCTTGGTGTCAGGAGGTGTGGCCTAATATGCCAATGAGTTCCTGCTGGGCTTTTCCATCCAAAAGCTATGTGTGAAACAATGGTGACATCAGGGGTGTGCCCTAACATGCAAATAAGTTCCTGCTAGGTTTTTCTACAAAAAAGCCCTGGAAACTATGGTCCAGTGGTATGATTCCAGCCACTGGACAAGGCCTTTGCGGGAGAGGTCACCTCCCTCTCCCCCTGTGTCCCCTTCCCTGCACTGTTTCCTCTTTCCCTCCTCCTGACGATCCCTGTAGTATCTCACCTTTCCCTACCTCATTCTCTCCTTCTCAGCCATATATCAATGTATGTTTTATCTGCCTCCCATCTTCAGCTATATTCATTCTTTATTGACTTCATGTATACCTTAACTTTCTCCACAATGGGGAGCAGAGCAGCTTACATTGTTCTTTTTCTATCCTCACAACAACCCTGTGAAGTACTAGGTCGAACTGAAAGTATGTGATTGGTCCAAATTCACCCAGTGAGCCTCTACATCAAGATGGGGATTCAAAAATGAGTCTACGAGACCCTACTCTGAAACTCTAATGCCACCACCACACTGGCTTTCATAGGAATCTGCTGTTGAAGAGCAGCAGGCAGCCACGCCTAGTTGAGTCATGCAGATCAGGTGGTATCAACTCATTCAAAGGTTGCTTCCAGGCCTGGGGTTGCCAGTTTACAGATGAGACTGGAGATCTCCCAGAATTACACTGAACTCCAGAAAACACAGATCTGCTTTGGACAGTGTACTCTATGGTATAATATCTGGCTGAGGCCTCTCATCTTCCCAAACTTTGCCCTTCTTGGAGTTCACAACAAAATCTCCAAGAACTTCCCAGCCTGGAGCTGGCAAGGCCAGTCAGGTCTGGGCTTCTTGAGTCCACCTTCAATGGTCAAAACAGGTCTGGAAAGGACCTTCCTGACTCCCCTTGCCTTTTACAGAGAGGACCAAACCTGTGGTTGTCTAGCAACAGCCACTGATGGAATCCATTGCTTAAAGCTACATACTGTCCTCCTTCAGGTTTTTTTAAACACTTCCAATTTTTTACCTTTAAAAAAAAAAAAAAATTAAAAACAGATTTCCGTTCTTCTCCAAATCTGGGGCCCTTTTCATGTTTGCAGAAAGATCTGTCCTGCCCATTCACTGCTCTAGTCACTACATATGAACATATGAAGCTGCCTTATACTGAATCAGACCCTTGGTCCATCAAAGTCAGTATTGTCTTCTCAGACTGGCAGCGGCTCTCCAGGGTCTCAAGCGGAGGTTTTTCACACCTACTTGCCTGGACCCTTTTTTGGAGATGCCGGGGATTGAACCTGGGACCTTTTGCTTACCCAGCAGATGCTCTTCCACTGAGCCACCATCCCTCCTACATATGAAGCTGCCTTATACTGAATCAGACCCTCAGTCCATCAAAGTCAGTATTGTCTTCTCAGACTGGCAGCGGCTCTCCAGGGTCTCAAGCGGAGGTTTTTCACACCTACTTGCCTGGACCCTTTTTTGGAGATGCCGGGGATTGAACCTGGGACCTTCTGCTTACCAAGCAGATGCTCTACCACTGAGCCACCATCCCTCCTACATATGAAGCTGCCTTATACTGAATCAGACCCACAGTCCATCAAAGTCAGTATTGTCTTCTCAGACTGGCAGCGGCTCTCCAGGATCTCAAGCTGAGGTTTTCCACACCTATTTGCCGGGACCCTTTTTTGGAGATGCCAGGGATTGAACCTGGGACCTTCTGCTTCCCAAGCAGATGCTCTACCACTGAGCCACCGTCCCTCCCCTAGATTTAAGTAACCTCAGATTTAGCTGACTTGGTATTAGTACATAGATGATGAAGATGACATATGATGATGACATCTGAAATATAGCAGAACTAATTAACATCTGTGAGGGCTGGAATGCGCTAAGACATTAGCACCTATACTGAATGACAGACTCTGGGTCCTTGATAAGACATGATGGAAAGATAGGGAGAGATCAACTAGGAGGGAGAGGGTCTTACCCAATATAAAAAGGAAAGGATAGTAGGTACACTTTTCCTGGGAAGGATGTGAGCCAATGATCACATGTTTTATGCAGTCAGGTGGGTTTGCATGGAGAAGGGAGCAGAGCCTCAATCCCTTTGGGAATGGCTTGGAAAAGCTGCTGCCTCAGCCACCAGGGTGTGGTTTGGGCCATTCACAAATACCTTTTGTCACAAGAGAATAGTCTCATCAGTTGACTGATTGGATATTTGCCAGCAATATGCCACAGCTGGAAGGAGGGTCCAGGGTAGAATTCTGGTTTCCCAGGCATGCTCAAAATGACAATTGTAAAAATAGCAAAGAAAGAGAGATGCTCCTTTGGGCACCGACAACTAGCTCTCTAAGGGCTCAGCCAACATTCACAAGCTTTTCCTGCAGGCAAAAACTCCTTAAATGTTCATGTAAGAAAGGCATGATTGGATCTTTACTTCTGTCTTGCAGGAACAGATAGAGGCTGCCCAAACTCTGATCTTTCCAGACAGATAAAAATGCAGGTTTCTGACTTTTAGAAAGAAGTGACTATTCTAAAATGTCATTATAATTTGTTTTAGAATATCTTTAGGATTGTTGTACTCCCTCCTACTTGTCTGGCACCCAAAATCTGTGCATACCTCCAGCCTCACCAGCCACGATTCTGCGGAGCAGAGAGATGAAGGCACAGGAATGCTAAGTGTACCTTCTAGTAAACATAGGGCATGGACTGAATTGTGCCCTTATTTGTTGAGATTTGTCTACATTTCACCCTTTCCCCAAGACTCAGGGTAGCTCACAACTGAAAAAGGAAAACTCCAGGAGAAAAACAAAATGCAGAATTTTCCATTACCTTCCCTCCCCCCCCCCCCACAAGAGCAGATAAGCAAGACAATTGTTCCCTAGAGAAATAACCCGACATTAATTTTCTCTGTCACTTCTGCATCCCCTTTCCCCTGCACCCTTTTGCAAGTCCTGCCCCAGTCCCAATGGTCTTCATACTCCCCCCACTTCAGTTCTTCAGTGTTGCCAAAAGGTTCCAATCATAGCTGAAGTTCTTCAGACCTCAGAATCAATAGCTGCATTTGCCTGAGGCCAAATCTAACCAAACTGTTCTGCATGAGAGGTGAGAAACATGTCTATAGGAAAAAATTTGGTTTTTGTGGAGGAGAGCGTGTGTGCGAGGGGTCCAATTTCTGCCTAGCACAATATCCACGAGCCAGGGGTAGAACTATGGCTCAGTGACAGAGTGCCTCATATTTTCTGTCCCCAATATCTCTAGTTCAAAAGGGTCAGGATGCAGGAGACGGGAAAGAGGACCCTGGAGAGCAGCTGCAGCCAGAGCGGGTAAGACTGATCCTGATAAGACGATCTAAGAGTATGACAAGAATATGAGGTAGAGCCATGTGTTCCGTTTTGTTCCTCTACTCAGATGAACAAGTCCTGGACTCTGTATGACAGAGACTTCTTCAATTTGGCAAAGCCAGTCCTTCCTTTCTGGCTGATTTCTTGCTGCTTAATCAGGAGACTGGCTTTTGGAAATGGCTGGCAAAGAACCTGTGACACACACACACACACACACCCCTTCCAGGATTCCTCTGTCCCACATCCCAGCCCAGGCACTGATCCTTGCACCTTTCCTGCCACCAGGATATGTTTATTCTTCTTATCTTGACCACTATCAAAAGGGAGTTTCAGCTAGGACAGTGTCACCTCGCCTTCAAAGCCCAAGCAAGCAGCTTCAGTGCATTCCAAGGGCTGTTTAGAGCATGGCCTACATTTGGCTGCTTTGAATGTAAGGAGGGAGTCAAGGCAGCCAAGAGCCGCCCGTCTCTTCTTCCCTTAAAAGCAAACAAGTTGGTGGAGTTTGGAACCTCTGATTGCTTTCAAGCATCTCAGGACTCTAGAGATGCAATTACAGCCCTGCCTGAAGCAGCAGCTTACTCCACAAGGCTGCAGGGTGAATCATGTAAGTGCCGCGCTCTTAATGAGCACTAACTAAATTCATTAGCAGCCAGACAGAACGCTAACATGCATTCTGCCAGCCTCTTCCTCAACCTCTCTCTCTCTCTCTTTTTTTTTAAATAGCCCTTGAGTACACGTTGAGCCAGTCTTTCCATATCAACAGCCATCAGTGGCTCACACTACACGCATTCCCATATACGGCCAGCCTGGAAACTGCCTTACGAAAAGGGTATAATTAAGGCTGAGCAAAAGGGTTTTCCTCGTTGGAAAAAGCTTTCAAGTGCCTTGTGCATCCTGTGGCAGAGCACCCCATGGTGTTCCTGTGTGATGTCATAAGTTTATTCATGGCAGTGGTTCCCATGCCTGAAGAGGCTCATGGAAATGTCTGAGTGGTTTGTCAGTGAGAACTGCTTCTGTCCCAGAATGCTTTGGGCCTTCCAAAGAGAACAACAGTGTTTCTTTATGACTGACTGTATTTTTAAAAAAAAGAAATCTGGGGAGAAGTGCATGGTGCTGTGGGTTTCCAAAGCAAGAAAGAACTGTCAGATAGGAAATGAACATATGAAACTGCCTTATACTGAATCAGCCCCTTGGTCCATCAAAGTCAGTATTGTCTACTCAGACTGGCAGTGGCTCTCCAGAGTCTCAAGCTGAGGTTTTTCACACCTATTTGCCTGGAGCCTTTTTTGGAGATGCCAGGGATTGAACCTGGGACCTTCTGCTTCCCAAGCAGATGCTCTACCACTGAGCCACCATCCCTCCTACATATGAAGCTGCCTTATACTGAATCAGACCCTCGGTCCATCAAAGTCAGTCTTGTCTACTCAGACTGGCAGCGGCTCTCCAGGGTCTCAAGCTGAAGGTTTTTCACACCTATTTGCCTGGACCCTTTTTTGGAGATGTCAGGGATTGAACCTGGGACCTTCTGCTTACCAAGCAGATGCTCTACCACTGAGCCACCGTCCCTCCCCTGACTGGCAGTGGCTCTCCAGGGTCTCAAGCTGAGGTTTTTCACACCTATTTGCCTGGACCCTTTTTTTGGAGATGCCAGGGATTGAACCTGGGACCTTCTGCTTCCCAAGCAGATGCTCTACCACTGAGCCACCATCCCTCCCCAAACATATGAACATATGAAGCTGCCTTATACTGAATCAGAGCCTTGGTCCATCAAAGTCAGTATTGTCTACTCAAACTGGCAGTGGCTCTCCAGAGTCTCAAGCTGAGGTTTTTCACACCTATTACCTGGACCCTTTTTAGTTGGAGATGCCGGGGACTGAACCTGGGACCTTCTGCTTCCCAAGCAGATGCTCTACCACTGAGCCACCGTCCCTCCCCTAAATGTGCCAGAGGTACTTTAGATTTTTTTTTTTTTGCAGCAAAGTAAGCCAGGTTTGGTGCTAAAAATTGGGCTATTCGCTCTCTCTTGGAAAAAGCCTACCTTACAGGGTTGCGATTGTGAGGATAAAATGGAGGAAAGGAAGAAAGATGTTAAGTATCAGTTAGGGAGAAAAGCTGGGGTGTCAGTATCTAATAAATAAATAAATTCTGCAATTGATATAAGTTGTGCAAGCCAACCTCATTTGTCTGTTGAATTCCTTATTTTTACAAAACTCATTCTGGGAAGGTGACAAGATACTGAAGCTCTGCAATATTGTACAAGTTTACCTGAGAGGGAAACTTACTGGGGAAGCTTGGCAGTGCTGCTGGAGCCTGCCTTGACAATGGAGGCCCAGATAGCAGCCACTGCTAAATCCGCATTTTTCCATCTTAGGCGGGTGAGACAGCTGGTCCCCTTCCTTGAACATTGCGACCTTGCAACAGTGATCCATGCAACGGTCACCTCGAGATTGGACTACTGTAATGCCCTCTACTTGGGGCTGCCCCTGTCTCGAATCCGGAAACTACAGCTAGTGCAGAACGCAGCGGCCAGGCTGCTATTGGGGCTTCCCCCAGGTGGGAGCACATTCAGCTGGGACTTCAGGAACTGCACTAGCTGCCAATAGTATACCGGATTCGCTACAAGATGCTGGTTATTACCTTTAAATCCCTGTATGGCCTAGGACCTGCCTACCTTAGGGACCGTCTCTCCCCACACGTTCCCCAGAGGGTATTTAGATCTGGATTTCATACTCTATTAGCAATCCCTGGATTGAAGGAGGCCAAATTAAAGACCACTAGAGAGAGGGCCTTCTCGGTTGCAGCCCCCTACCGGTGGAATCAACTACCAGAGGAAGTGAGGGCCTTGCGGGAACTTGCCCAGTTCTGCAAGGCCTGTAAGACCACTTCCTTCCGGTTGGTTTTCAACTGACGCTGAGCCTCATATTGTAGGGGAATTGCAGAAATGCTGTCGCCATTGAAATTATATAACGTCAAAGAGACTCGCACCAAATTACTCTGCCTGTTTTAATTATCGAACGTGTAATTTTATAATATGTATGGATTTTAATTGTTTGTTGTGGTTTTATACTGTGAGCCACCCTGAGGCTGTTTTGGCGGGGAGGGCGGGATATAAATCAAATCGATAAATTCTGAATGTACATTTATAGAATGAGACTTCCCCCAATCACCACTTCAGGGATCTCATCAAATATTGCTGACATTGTTTACAAACTTATCTTTGCATTCTCAGGGGGTTAGAAATGTAGCTTGTTGGTTTTTCAGTGAAAACATGACATTCTCAGGGTGCTGAATCCTATGGCTAACAACAAATTCTATGACTGTTTGGGAATCAAAGAAAACACACATTTTAAAGTAACGTGAATAGGCTTCCCAAACCTCCCGCTCTGACGGGAGACCCCTGGGTTCGCAGCCTCATCTCCCGCTCTTCAAAAATTGGGAAGCGGGGGGTGGGGGTGGAGGGGGGGAGAACATACCTGTAGGCTTCATGTTATTATAGAGCTCCTGAGCCGTTTGTAAAATGTATGCCCCTTTAAGGCTGGGCAGGAAGCAGGAAGGGCTTGGGAGAACGGCCCCTACCTTTCTTTTGCTTTCGTTTTCACAGCAAGAGTTCTCCGGAAGAAAATCTGGTAAGTATTTTTGTGTGAGAGAGAGGGAGGGGGCAGGGGATTCTCTGGTTTGGAGGCCCTCCCCCCTTTAGAAAGCGTGGGGGGGAAGGGAAATGTCTACTGGGCACTCTATTATTCCCTATGGAGAATGATTCCCATAGGGAATAATAGGGAATTCATCCGTGGGTATTGGGGGCTCTGGGGGGGTCTACTTTTGAGGTAGAGGCACCAAATTTTTAGTATAGCATCTAGTGCCTCTCCCCAAAATACCCCCCAAGTTTCAAAATGATTGGACCAGAGGGTCCAATTCTATGAGCCCCCAAAATGGTGCCCCTATCCTTCATTATTTCCTATGGAAGGAAGGCATTTTAAAAGGTGTGCTGTCCCTTTAAATGTGATGGCCAGAACTCCCTTGGAGTTCAATTATGTTTGTCACATCCTTGTTCTTGGCTCCACCCCCAATGTCTCCTGGCCCCACCCCCAAAGTCTCCTGGCTCCGCCCACAAAGTCCCCAGATTTTTCTCTAATTGGACTTGGCAACCCTAAACGTGAATGACATGTTAGTCTTAGGATGGTTTTGTTATAGTAACAGTGAAGTATTTGATAATGGTATTTGTATATGGAGAACTAGAAGAGTTTTGCTACCAAGTGGGCTGGGTTAGTGGTTGTTTTTTTTTTTTTAACGACTGTTGCTCTGGGCAAGAGGGATTTAATTGCTATTTTCAGAAGAATGAAAATCAGAAATGCTACCTGAGCATCATAGTTAAGGTTTCTTTACTCATTCACACCTTATGCAATTAGTAACCTTTTGATCCCGTCTGAGTAAGGTTGTTAAAATCTGGCTTGGAATGCCCTATGGGGCCCAGCCCAACGAGCAGATGAGTCCCCACAATGCCACTGTAAAACCATCCCCAACATTCAAACCCATGTGTGGACATATAAACATAGCTGACGTTAACCTAGCAGTCAGAAATGGATCCAGAGATCAGCTAATCGCCTCTCCGTACCAGGGTTACCAGCTGGAGGAAAATGTCCTCTCCCTTTAATGTGCAGAAAAAGGCAACTGAAGCTTTTAATGGCATGGAGGTAAATAACATTACCTGATAAATATAAGCCTCTATTAAAGGGACAGGGCATTTATTACCAGGCCAGTTGACAACTGTGTTTGCATGCCAAAGGATGCAAAAAGTCACTGCAGTGGGTAGGGATGTCAACTTCCGGCTGGATTTTTGTGATCTCCCAGAATTATCACTGATCTCCAGATTACAGAGATCAGTTTCCCTGAAGAAAATGAATGTGGGTGGGATCTAAATGTAAGGAACTAAGGGGGCAGGGAAGAAGCAACCAATGATTAATGTACTTATGTGAACAGCAAGTCATGTGATCTGTTTCCATATTCATTGGGGCCTGGAGATCTCTTCAAAGGGTGGACTTTTATGGCATTGTACCCCACCGTAAGGACCCCTCAGCCAAGAATATCGTTGCTAGCCTTATATTGATTATTAATCAAGAAGTCAGATTAGATGTTGGAGTATGAGTAAAAAAGAACAAGCCTGAACTTCAAACGTGAACTCTCTAAGGGGGGAAAAAAAAGGTAGACCACTTTTAATAAGTTGTGAAGCTGGCCTAAAGTATCAATCAATCAATCAACCTTTAATGGCATGTAAAAATAGGTTAAAAGAACAATGGGTTGAAAAACAGAAAATAGGTTAAAATACTGGACATCAGGATTAAAATACATTTACATAAGATCACAGTTAAATGGGACAACAAAACTGTTCCTTGTCTTGACGAATCATTTTGGCCCAGTACAGAAATAAGGCAGTTTTTACAGTTATGTCAGGAGTAACATCCTTCAAAAGAAACTGGACCTTATCTGGATCAGCCAGACCCATCTTATTTAAAAGAATAGGATCCAAAAATCGACCACGAATACTTAGATAAAAGGGACAATACAGGAGAATATGTGAAATGGTTTCAATAGATCCAGACTTACATGGACATAGTCTGGCCGGGTAGGGTATGTTGTAGTATCTACCATATAAAACTGCTGATGGCATAACATCAAATCTTGCCAATGAAAAGGCCCTACGCTGCTGAGGACTTTGCAAAGAATAGAGATAGGAAGCCATATGGCCAACATCAAACGAAAACCCTAGACTCACGGGAGAACAAGTTTTATTAGCGGTGCTGTGGAGATTTTGTAATTCAATATCCAGAATTCTGACTTTAATCATACGAAATGCCTCTGTTTGTGAGAGCATGGATAATGACTCTAAAGATAAACCAACAGTGCTAATCTTTTTCTCGATGGAGTCTAGCCAATTAGAGTAACTAGATTCTGAGAGCATTTGAAAGATAAGACTGGAAGGATTGAAGTTATAGTGTATTCGCTCCCCTGTGCAAGCACCAGTCATTTCCGACTCTGGCGTTGATGTTGCACCATTTTCACAGCAAACTTTTTACAGGGTGTTTTGCCATTGCCTTCCCCAGTCATCTACACTTTCCCCCCCCAGGAAGCTGGGTACTCATTTTACTAACCTTAGAAGGATGGAAGGCTGAGTCAACCTCGAGCTGGCTATCTGAACTGAAGCTGGCCTAAAAGCAATAAATATACTGTGGTATAGCTACCTTCACGGACAAGCAGTTGCATTTTGAAGTCACCAGCCAGCAAAACTTGGCACATTATTAGAAGCTAGTCCTCCTCACTAAGGCTGTAAGTTAAACACCTGTTGTATGTAGGGTTGCCAATCCCCAGGTGAGGCAGGGGATCCCCCGGTTTGGAGGCCCTCCCCCCACTTCAGGGACGTCAGAAAGCAGGGGGAGGGGAGGGAAATGTCTGCTGGGAACTCTGTTATTCCCTATGGAGATTTATTCCCATAGAAAATCATGGAGAATTGAGCCGCGGGTATCTGGGGCTCTGGGGGGGGGGCTGTTTTTGGGGGTAGAGGCACCAAATTTTCAGTACAGCATCTAGTGCCTCTCCCCAAAGTACCCCCCAAGTTTCAAAACGATTGGACCAGGGGGTCCAATTCTATGAGCCCCAAAAGAAGGTGCCCCTATCCTTCATTACCTCCTACGGAAGGAAGGCATTGAAAAGGTGTGCTGTTCCTTTAAATGTGATGGCCAGAACTCCCTTTGGAGTTCAATTATGCTTGTCACAGCCTTGATCTTGGCTCCACCCCTAATGTCTCCTGGCTCCACCCCCAAAGTCTCCCGGCTCCACCCCCAAAGTCCCCAGATATTTCTTAAATTGGACTTGGCAACCCTAGTTGTATGCAATTGGTGAAATAGAAAGGACATGTATAGGATCACTGGAGTTCAACAGGTATCTCTCTCATTAACGTGTGGTAGTAAAAGGGCTTTGCTTTGTAAAAGTAATTATAGAAAAGAAAAGCTTCAACAGATAAGGCCTGGTCATGTCTTTTGAACCCTTGTTATTTGAAAGTTATAGTTTGTTTTGTTCATTAAGTGTCTGAAAATGGAAACGTGAACCATTGGTTGGAAATTTTGGCTTGAAACAGGGGTTTGTAATATTTTATTTGCTGGGTGGGGTCAAAGCACCATTCATTTAAAAAGTGCTGACAGATATGTTTTGTTGTATGTATGCGTAAAGGAAAACAAAGACATTTCAATTGAGCATGCTCAGTGATGTAAGAATGGGAGGTTTTAATATGTCATAGTAGGTGGATCAACCTGATCTATAAAAATGTGATGTAACACTGCTAAGTTGAACTCTTGGGCTGAAACACCTGCCAAAAGAGTTCTCTTTACTGAATATAGATTTTTATTTATTTATTGCAAACTTGGTTTCCCGAGCTATGGTGTGACATATTGGTTCGCTCACACTGCCTAAGGACCCCCTCCGTGGGGCCCTTCACCACTAAGGTCCCTTCCCAAACACTGCCTTTCCCAGGCTGCACCCTCAAAATGTTCAGAAGTATTCCAGCTCAGAAGTGGTAACACCTGGTAGTGGGTCTGATTCGAAACATTTAGCAAGCCTTTACAGGAGGGAGTTTTTGGAAGGCTAGGCTTTAGGGTTGTCAATCCCCAGATGGGGGCAGGGGATCCCCTGGTTTGGAGGCCTTCCCCCCGCTTCAGGGTTGTCAGAAAGCGGGGGGAGGGGAGGGAAATGTCTGCTGGGAATTCTATTATTCCCTATGGAGACTTATTCCCATAGGAAATAATGGAGAATTGATCCACGGGTATCTGGGGCTCTGGGCGGGGGGCTGTTGTTTGAGGTAGAGGCACCAAATTTTCAGCACAGCATCCAGTTCCTCTCCCCCAAAATACCCCACCAAGTTTCAAAAGGATTGGACGAGGGGGTCCAATTCTATGAGCCCCGAAAGAAGGTGTCCCTATCCTTCATTATTTCCTATGGAAGGAAGGCATTTAAAAAGGTGTGCGGTCCCTTTAAATGTGATGGCCAGGACTCCCTTTGGAGTTCAATTATGCTTGTCACACCCTTGCTCCTGGGTCCGCCCCCAAAGTCTCCTGGCTCCACCCCCAGATATTTCTTGAATTAGCCTTGGCAACCCTCCTAGGCTTGGGTCCTATAAACCAGGCCTCACCTTGTCACCACCACTTCCCATTATTCCTGTTCAGAGGACCACTGACAGAACCACCATGGGATTCTAAGGAGATTCCCTCCGAGTCTCCCGCTCCAGACGTAACTACACATTCATATGGGATTTGGTTGCCTAGAGAAGTCCTGGAGATTAAGGGGCAGAGGAGAGAGTTGATTCTGAAGTGGAGAGGGAGCTCAGCGGGGACATAATACCACAGGGTCCACCCTTCCATGTTGCCATTTTCTCTCTAGCTTGCAAATATATTGTAATCCTGGGAGATCTCCAGACCCACATGGCTTGCTGTTCACGTAAATAGGTTAATCATTGGCTGCTTCTCCCCCTCCCACACATCAAGTTTCTTACATTTATGTCCCATCCGCAATTGCAAGGAGCTAGAAGCAGCAGACATGGTCCTTACCCAGCGGATCCCCATAACAGTCCTGTGCGGTGGTTTTGCAGAGAGCAAAAATGACAGGCCCAGGATCCGACATGAAACTGCTTTTAAATGAATGAATGAAACCATTGGTCTATCAAGGACATCCTTGTCCACTGACTGGCAGAAGCTCTCTAGGATCCCAGCAGCAGAGGCCTTTCACATCACTTCTTACCTGATACTTTTAAGCGACGATGCTGCTGAGGACTAAATCTGGGACCTTCTACCCCCCCCCCCCAAATGCTCTGCCACTAACCACAGTCCCATGACTTATATTTGCAGGGCTTTTTTTTTTAGCACAAATGCACAGGAACGCAGTTCCAGCTGGTTTGGTATCAGGGGCGTGGCCTAATATGCAAATAAGTTCCTGCTGGGCTTTTTCTACTAAAAAAGGCCGAATATATTTGCATATTGCACAGGTGAGAGGCTTGCAAAGGACCACCAGCTAGCTAGTTCCTTAAGTGTTCTCTCAATTAATAAGCATTCAAATTAGCAATTAAACTCTAATCTGTTACAGGAATCTGGTGAAGGCTCATTACCTTATCCTCTACCTTAACCCTTGACTCTGTTCCCTGTTTTAGGGTTTGAGGGACTAACAATTATTATACTTTGCATTTAAGTAGTACTCAGAGAATTCAGAGCATTTCAGACTCACGAGGTGAAGCTGCCTTCTAAGTCAGACCTTTAGCCTATTGGTGTCAGTATCTTCTCCTTTGACTGATAGTGGCTCTCTGGCAGTTCTGACAGAGGTCTTCCATATAATCTACTTATTGGATCCTTTTAAGTGGAGATGCCAGCTATGGAGCCCAGCACCTTCCGAATACAACCAGATGCTCTGCTACTAAACTACGGCCCCTCCCCCATTGTCTCAGAGATTCCTTACAACAACCCTATAAGGTTGACTGATGTTGCTATCCACATAGGCAAAGAAAAGTGATTAATCTGAAGCCACAATGAGTTTGAGACGATGTTTAAACTGGAGGCCCCACACATTCCTAGGAAATTCTATGCCATGAGGCTTATAGTTGCTGTCCATTCAGTGAGATTTTTAAATCTGAACATGAAACCTGTATGAAAAAGGCTTTTCTCCACATCTATGACAGACAGCATGAACACTGCAAGAGAAGCTTGTGATGGAAGGACAATTCCCTGAATCCTGTTGTGAGGATAAAAAAAGAGGAAAGGAGAATCTTCTTGAATAAAGTTTGTTGGCTGTTTTTAAATTAGAGGCACATGCTAGCCTTTCATAGAAGAAGAAGAATTGCAGATTTATACCCCGCCCTTCTCCATGAATCAGAGACTCAGAGCAGTTTACAATCTCCTATGTCAGGGGTGGCCAATGGTAGCTCTCCAGATGTTTTTTTGCCTACAACTCCCATCAGCCCCAGCCAGCATGGTCAATGGCTGGGGCTGATGTGAGTTGTAGGCAAAAAACATCTGGAGGGCTACCGTTAGCCACCCCTGTCCTACGTCTTCTCCCCCCACAACAGACACCCTGTGAAGTGGGTGGGGCTGAGAGGACTCTCACAGCAGCTGCCCTTTCAAGGACAACCTCTGCCAGACCCAAGGCCTCTGCCATGACCCAAGGCCATTCCAACAGGTGCAAGTGAAGGAGTGGGGAATCAAACCCAGTAGTTTACTTAAATCCCTATTATGACTGTATTTTGCTGTTGTTCAGTCGCACAGTTGAGTCCAACTCTTTGCGACCTCGTGGACAAAGTCACACCAGGCCCTCCTGTCTTCCACCATCCTCCAAAGTCTACTCAAATTTGTGTTTGTTACATCAGTAACACTATCCAGCCATCTCATCTTTTGCCGTCCCCTTCTTCCTTTGCCTTCTGTCTTTCCTAGCATCAGGATCCTCTCCAGGGAGTGCTCCCTTCTCATTTGGTAGCCAAAGTATTTGAACTTCAGCATCTGACCTTCCAGGGAACAGTCTGGGTTGATCTCCCTTAGGACTGATTGATTGGATCTTCTTGCAGTCCAAGGGACTCTCAAGAGTCTTCTCCAGCACCACAGCTCAAAAGCATCTATTCTCGGTTCACCATAGCTGTCCTCCCAAGGAGCAAACGTCTTTTAATTTCATGGCTACAGTCACCAACTGCAGTGATCTTGGATCCCAGAAATGTGAAGTCTGTCACTACTTCCATGTCTTCCCCTTCTATTTGCCAAGGTGTGATGGGGCCAGATGCCATGATCTTAGTTTTTTTGATGTTGAGTTTCAAGCCTACTTTTGTGCTCTCCTCTTTCACCCTCAACAAGAGGTTCTTTAGGTACTCCTCACTTTCTGCCATTAGAGTAGTGTCATCTGCATATCTGAGGTTGTTGATGTTTTTCCCAGCAATCTTAATTCCGGCTTCTGCTTCATCCAAGCCAGCATTCCGCATGATGTACTCTGTATATAAATTAAATAAGCAGGGTGACAATATACATCCTTGTTGAACTCCTTTTCCTATTCTAAACCAATCAGTTGTTCCATATCCTGTTCTGACTGTTGCTTCTTGATCCTTATACAGGTTTCTCAGAAGACATGTGAGGTGGTCTGGTACTCCCATCTCTTTAAGGACTTGCCACAGTTTGTTGTGATCCACACAATCAAAGGCTTTAGCATAGTCAATGAAGCAGAAATAGACGTTTTTCTGATACTCCCGTGCTTTCTCCATAATCCAGCAAATGTTGGCAATTTGATCTCTAGTTCCTCTACCTCTCCGAAACCCAGCTTGAACTTCTGGTAGTTCCCGATCGACATACTGCTGAAGCCTAGCTTGTAGGATCTTTAACATGACCTTGCTGGCATGTGAAATGAGTGCAAAGGTACGATAGTTTGAACATTCCTTGGCATTACCCTTCTTTGGGATTGGAATATAAACCGATCTTTTCCAATCCTGTGGCCACTGTTGTGTTTTCCAAATTTGTTGACATAATGTGTGCATCACTTTAACAGCATCATATTTTAGGACTCTGAATAGCTCAATTGGGATACCATCATCTCCGCTTGCTTTGTTGTTAGTAATGCTTTCTAAAGCCTATTTGACTTCACTCTCCAGGATGTCTGGCTCAAGGTCATCAATTTCACTGTCATGGTTGTCCGGGACATTGAGATCCTTCTTGTATATTTTTTCTGTGTATTCTTGCCACCTCTTCCTGATCTCTTCTGCTTCTGTTAGGTCCCTACCATTTTTGTCCTTTATCATGGCCATCTTTGCACAAAACGTTCCCTTGATTTCTCCAATTTTCTTGAATAGATCTCTTGTCCTTCCTGTTCTATTATTTTCCTCTATTGCTTTGCATTGTTCCTTCAGGAAGGCCTCCTTATCTCTCCTTGCTGTTCTCTGGAAATCTGCATTCAGTTGGGTGAATCTTTCCTTTTCACCTTTGCCTTTCGCTTTCCTTCTTTCCTCAGCTATTTGTAAAGCCTCATCAGACAGCCGCTTTGCTTTCTTGCATTTCTTTTTCTTTGGGATGGTGCTGATTGCTGCCTTTTGTACAGTGTCACGAACCTCCATCCGTAGTTCTTCAGGCACTCTATCAACTCTAGTTCCTTAAACCTATTCTTCACCTCCACTGTATATTATATGAAGCATATGAAGAACATATGAAGCTGCCTTCTACTGAATCAGACCCTTGGCCCATCAAAGTCAGTATTGTCTACTCAGACTGGCAGTGGCTCTCCAGGGCCTCAAGCTGAGGTTTTTCACGCCTACTTGCTTGGACCCTTTTTAATTGGAGATGCCGGGGATTGAACCTGGGACCTTCTGCTTACCAAGCAGATGCTCTACCACTGAGCCACTGTCCCTCCCCCAAAAAAGGACTTCATAAGGGATGTGATCAAGGTCAAACCTGAATGGCCTAATGGCTTCCCCAGTTTAAGCCTGGCTCCCCCAGTTTAAGCCTGAATTTTCCAATGAGTAGCTCATGATCTGAGCCGCAGTCAGCTCCAGGTCTTGTTTTTGCTGACTGTAAGGAGCTTCTCCATCTTTGACTGCAGAGTATATAATCAGTCTGATTTCTGTATTGCTTAACATCAAACCATTTATTTAGTTGCATCCCACATTTCTCCTCAGTGGGAATCCAGGCCATTTTATCCTCACGACAGCCCTGTGAAGTAGGTTAGGCTAAGAATGTGTGACTGGCCCAAGGTCTGCCAGCAAGCTTCTGCAGCAAAGCAGGGATTTGAACCAGGATCTCCGGGATGCTAGCCTGATACTCTGACCGCTACATCACAATACCCTCTTTGTATCTCTTTTCAGCCTAACAAATGCTTTTGAACTCTCTCTGCATGTGTAAATGTGGGCTCAAAAGAGGCTCTTCAGCATGCCCTCAGTTTTTAAGGCAGCTGCCTGTTGGCTCTTGGAGTGTAGTCAGTGACAGCCTAGTTAAACAACAGTGCCCTTCTAAACAGCTATTCCTTCCTAAGGCCATCAAATCCAATGAGCTTAGACGTCTGTAACTCTGCTTAGGATAGTATTGTGAGTCACAAACAGGACCTGCAGCACCAGCCGCAGGTAACTGGATCTCCTCAGCCCTTGCAAAGTGTTGCTAAGCAGGGGGAAATAGTAGAGCACTTTGACAAGCGATCCGTGGCAAGAGACGTCATCATCCCGCATAGCTCAGTTTCAGTGCTCTGGTTTCCCAGTCAACTTCCAGCACATGGGTCAGCTGAGGGAGACCGAACTTCATTTGCATGCATCGATGACATGCTCCACCCTAAGACACCAACGACAGCTTCGTGCGTTGCTAGCTATGAGAAATGGATAGGGGCCAATGCCAAAGGGTTTGGGCAACCAAGCAAAAAAGAATAGTTGACGATGCTTGGGGCAGGGGGGGAGAGTATTGCATAACCCCTCCAGAGCCTAATTTAGGAAACTGGAAAGGAAGGGGAATTTAATTGGCCATGAGAGGGAAATAGCATGTGGCTTTGTACAGGGACTTCCAAGGGAAGCGTTCATCAGCTCCATAGTCTTAATCGTATGTGCAAAGTTCCATCACGTCTGAGCTAACCTATGGTGACCCAGAAAAGGGCTTTCAAGGAGAAGCAGAGGTGGTTTGCCATTGCCTTCTTCTGGTCAGTTTGCTATAGGGTTGCCAAGTCCAATTTAAGAAATATCTGGGGACTTTGGGGGTAGAGCCAGGAGACTTTGGGGGTGGAGCCAGGAGACATTGGGGGCGGAGCCAAGAGCAAGGGTGTGACAAGCATAATTGAACTTCAAGCATAATTGAACTTGGCCATCACATTTAAAGAGACTGCACAAATTTTTAAATGCATTCCTTCCATAAGAAATAATGAAGGACGGGGCACCTTCTTTTGGGGCTCATAGAATTGGACCCCCTGGTCCAATCTTTTTGAAACTTGGTAGGTATTTTGGGGAGAGGCACTAGATGCTATACTGAAAATTTGGTGCCTCTATCTCAAAAAACAGCCCCCCCCAGATCCCCCGATACCCGCGGTTCAATTCCCCATCATTCCCTATGGGAATCGTTCATGGAGGTGCATGATGGCTCTGGGGGCGGGGCTTCCCCCACCGGCCAGCTGGTGGGGGAAGGGGGAAGCCTGTAAAACCGGGGGATCCCCCTCTGGGACCTGGGGATTGGGAAGCCTAGTTTGCTAGCTGCAGGTGGGGAAATTCCTGGAGATTTGCGGGTGGAGCCTGTGGAGAGTAGGATTTGGAATAGGGAGGGACTTCAGCAAGGTATTATGCCATACAGTCACCTGCTGAAGCTGCCATTTCCTCCAGAGGAACTAATCTCTGTTGTCTGGGGATCAGTGGTAATTCTGGGAGATTTCTGGTTCCCGTCCAGGGGTTGGCAACCCTACTCTACGGAGTCTTTCTTGGTGGTCTCCTTTCCAAGTACAGACCTTCCAAGATCTGATGAGATCGGGCTACACCATGCTGCCTTCCCTCCCACAGGCTTAATTGGATACAATGGGTGCCTATAATGAATTGCCAGAAGAAGAAGATGATATTGGATTTATATCCCGCCCTCCACTCCGAAGAGTCTCAGAGCGGCTCACAATCTCCTTTCCCTTCCTCCCCCACAACAGACACCCTATGAGGTAGATGAAGATATTGGATTTATATCCCGCCCTCCACTCCGAAGAGTCTCAGAGAGGCTCACAATCTCCTTTCCCTTCCTCCCCCACAACAGACACCCTGTGAGGTAGATGAAGATATTGGATTTATATCACGCCCTCCACTCCGAAGAGTCTCAGAGCGGCTCACAATCTCCTTTCCCTTCCTCCCCCACAACAGACACCCTGTGAGGTAGATGAAGATATTGGATTTATATCCCGCCCTCCACGCCGAAGAGTCTCAGAGCGGCTCACAATCTCCTTTCCCTTCCTCCCCCACAACAGACACCCTGTGAGGTAGATGGAGATATTGGATTTATATCACGCCCTCCACTCCGAAGAGTCTCAGAGCGGCTCACAATCTCCTTTCCCTTCCTCCCCCACAACAGACACCCTGTGAGGTAGATGAAGATATTGGATTTATATCCCTCCCTCCACTCCGAAGAGTCTCAGAGCGGCTCACAATCTCCTTTCCCTTCCTCCCCCACAACAGACACCCTGTGAGGTAGATGAAGATATTGGATTTATATCCCGCCCTCCACTCCGAAGAGTCTCAGAGCGGCTCACAATCTCCTTTACCTTCCTCCCCCACAACAGACACCCTGTGAGGTAGATGAAGATATTGGATTTATATCCTGCCCTCCACTCCGAAGAGTCTCAGAGCGGCTCACAACCTCCTTTCCCTTCCTCCCCCACAACAGACACCCTGTGAGGTAGATGAAGATATTGGATTTATATCCCTCCCTCCACTCCGAAGAGTCTCAGAGCGGCTCACAGTCTCCTTTCCCTTCCTCCCCCACAACAGACACCCTGTGAGGTAGATGAAGATATTGGATTTATATCCCGCCCTCCACTCCGAAGAGTCTCAGAGCGGCTCACAACCTCCTTTCCCTTCCTCCCCCACAACAGACACCCTGTGAGGTAGATGAAGATATTGGATTTATATCCCGCCCTCCACTCCGAAGAGTCTCAGGGCGGCTCACAACCTCCTTTCCCTTCCTCCCCCAAAACAGACACCCTGTGAGGTAGATGAAGATATTGGATTTATATCCCGCCCTCCACTCCGAAGAGTCTCAGAGCGGCTCACAACCTCCTTTCCCTTCCTCCCCCACAACAGACACCCTGTGAGGTAGATGAAGATATTGGATTTATATCCCGCCCTCCACTCCGAAGAGTCTCAGAGTGGCTCACAATCTCCTTTCTTTTCCTCCCCCACAACAGACACCCTGTGAGGTGGGTGGGGCTGGAGAGGGCTCTCACAGCAGCTGCCCTTTCAAGGACAACCTCTGCCAGAGCTATGGCTGACCCAAGGCCATGCTAGCAGGTGCAAGTGGAGGAGTGGGGAATCAAACCCGGTTCTCCCAGTTAAGAGTCCGCACACTTAACCACTACACCAAACCGGCTCTCCAGGAGGATGGGAAGGGCTCTTTTTAAAAAATCCCCCTTCCTCACACAGGCTTTCCCTGGCCTTGTGTGGATAGTTGGAAGAAAAATTAGGTTCAGAAAACACTTTCTATTGGCCCCTAATGCCCTCTACCTTCACTATGGTAATTTCCAGCATTTTTTGTTTTTGTTTTAAAAAGCCCAGCAGGAACTCATTTGCATATTAGGCCACACACACACCCTGGTGCCAAGCCAACCAGAACTGTGTTCCTGTGTGTTCCTGCTCAAAAAAAGCCCTGGTAATTTCATCTGCAAAGGGAGACCTGTCCTCTGTCCTTGGAGTGACAATGGGAAGGAAATTCACCTCAGAAACCACCCTTTCTTCTTGTAGCTCTGCCAATGTAGAAAGATGAAGCCTACCTAACTCCACACACACCCCCAACTTGCCCATTCTCTCTAGTAATTATTTTAGTTGCTTTTTAAAATCCTATCTTTCTCTGCAATACTAGGGTTGCCAGGTCTGTGACAACCTGGAGACTTTGGGAGTGGAGCCAGAAGACGGCAGGGTTTGTGGAGGGGAGGGGCCTCAGAATGGCATAATGCCATAGAGCAGGGGAGGCCAACGGTAGCTCTCCAGATGTTTTTTTGCCTACAACACCCATCAGCCCCAGCCATTGGCCATGCTGGCTGGGGCTGATGGGAGTTGTAGGCAAAAACATCTGGAGAGCTACCGTTGGTCACCCCCTGCCATAGAGTTCACCCTTCAAAGCAGCCATTTTCTCTAGGGGAGCTGATCTCTGCCAGCTGGAGATTAGTTGTCAAAGTGGGAGATCTCCAGTCACCCATATGGAGGCTGGCAACCCTATGCACTATGGAGAACATCAAGGAAAGGCCTTGGCCTCCACACTCCATTGGTTGGCCCTTAACGGCCACAGGCTGCTTGTGGGATGAAACAAGAAGAAGCTGGACTACATGGGCCACAAGGGTTTGACCCAGTAGGATTCTTCTGACGCCACATTTTGCAGCACCTCTGCAGGTTTTTGAAGCTTCATGTGTCGTGCAGCCCTATCCACCCACAATGTTAGATGTTCAAACATGTTTACCTGGGTTGATTCATTCATCTGTTCCAATATCCACCCTTTTTCCTTTAGTAGTGTGCGTTATTCATAAAGGTCCATAAACTGCTATGTGTAGCCATTGGGAGAAAGGGAATCATATTTAGGAAACCTCAGGTCCCATCTGGTGCCAATTGCTCCATTCCGTAGATGGAACGCATTCAAAAAACGTTGTTCTGTGATATCAAGAATCTGTCTGCTAAGGTAGGGAAGCAAAATCTTTGTTACTTTCTGGATTCAGTTGCATAAAAAAAATCAGAAAGAGTTAGGGTTGCCAAGTCCAATTCAAGAAATCTCTGGGGACTTTGGGGGTGGAGCCAGGAGACTTTGGGGGTGGAGCCAGGAGACACTGGGGTGGAGCTAGGAGCAAGGGTGTGACAAGCATCACTGAACCCCAACGGGAGTTTTGGCCATCGCATTTCAAGGGACGGCACACCTTTTTAAATGTCTTCCTTCCCTCCACCCTCCCCTTCTCTGATTTCACCTCAGAGGCGGAGCGGGCGACACTGCTGCGCTGCTGCCGCCTCTTCGCCGCTTCACCCTAACTGCTCCTTCGAGATGGGCTCAGGCTGAGCCCATCTCGGAGGAGCAGCTACAGTGAAGCGGAGAAGAGGTGGCAGCGCGGCGGTGTCGCCCGCTCCACTCCGCCTCTGAGGTGAAATCAGAGAAGGGGAGGGTGGAGGCAGGCCAGGAGCGTGGCAAGCCGCGAATCTGGGTCCTTCTAGGACCCGGACTCGCTGCTCGCCATGCTCCTGGCCTGCCTCCACCCTCCCTTTCTCTGATTTTACCTCAGAGGCGGAGCGGGTGATGCTGCTGCACTGCCGCCGCCTCTTCTCCGGTTCACCTTAGCTGCTCCTCCGAGATGGGGCAGCTTGCCACGCTCCTTGGCGCCGTTTCCCCCTGCTTCCGTTTTTTTGGAGAGTGGGGGAAGAGGCTGTAAATCCTGGGGTCCCCCGCCAGGGCGGGAGGGTTGGGAAGCCTAGAGAGAGTCTAGGCAACCTGTTACTTTTTCTCCATCTCCCAAAATGCTAGCACTTGCGGGCACTCAATGAAGTTGATAGGCAATAGATTCAGGACAGAGGAAAGGTCTGTTTCTCAATGAGTGGGATTTGCTGCCAGTGGACATGGTGATGGCCATGAATATAGACAGGGACAGTCTTAGGCACAAGTCATCTGAAACATCTGCCCTGGGTCCTGCACTTGTCGGGGGGGGGGGGGGGGCTGCATGGGATGCCTCCAGTGTCCTGTAGCTGATCTCCTGTGCTACCCAAGACTTGGGCAGTGGGGGGAAGGGCAATTAACTGATCCGTTGGGGGGCAGTTTCCGCTGCTTGAACGATTCTGGGGTCCCACTCTCAAGGCCCAGATTAACAAAGTATAGATAGGTTTAAAATGGGATCGTTTGAGTGACTGCTGTGATGACTGCTGTGACGTGATGACTAATCTCAATCAGTTCCGTAGGGCTTGCAAAACCGCCCTCTTCCAACTAGCCTCCTGAGACAGAACCTAGTAGTAACATCAAGCCGTCTTGTACAAACTGAGATTGTAGCACCATGAAGTTACACTGTTCTTAGATTATTTAATGCTTAATTTATGAATTGTATTTAACTGTATTATCTTGCTTTATTGTTATAACATGGTCTATGCCATGTTATTTAATTGTATTATCTTGTTTTTATTGTTATAGCATGGTGTATAACATGTCTTGTAAGCTGCCCTGAGCCTGCCTCGGCGGGGAGGGCGGGGTATAAATAAAAATTTATTATTATTATTACTAATGGGCCCCTCCATATTCAGAGACAGTCAAGTCTCTGAAACCAAGTCTTAGGAGTCTTAGGGTTGGGAAGCCTAGAGAGAGTCTAGGCAACCTGTTACTTTTTCTCCTTCTCCCCAAATGCTAGCACTTGCGGGCACTCAATGAACCAACTTCCGGAGGAAGTGCGGGCCCTGCGGAACCTTGACCAGTTCCGCAGGGCCTGCAAGACCGCCCTTTTCAGACAAGCCTATGCCGATATCGACTGCTGAGTTGCTAAGAATAAAGAACCGCCATCTATAATACGATCACGGAACTATCTAAACTGGCAGAACCAGCGCCAAACAATTTTATTGCTGCCAGATGTATTTAATGTAATTTGAATTATGTATTTTAACTTAATTAACTGGTTTTTATGTTTAATTTCTTTTTAATTGTTAAATTTAAAGTTTTATCTATTTATGTTAATTGTGTGAAATGTTGTTAGCCGCCCTGAGCCGCCTGGACGGGGAGGGCGGGATATAAATAAAATTTATTATTATTATTATTATTATTATTATTATTATTATTATTATTATTATTATTATTATTATTATTATTATTATTATTATTATTATTATTATTATTATTATTATTATTATTAGGAGGCAACACCAGGCTAAAGGCATATTCTCTGTACCTAGTTTGTTGGCCCTTCAGGGTAATTGGCTGACACTGTGTGGAACAGAATGCTGGACTAGATGGCCTACATGTGGTCAGATCTCATAGGAATCTTCTTGTGTCCTTATAGCCAAAATGGAATTCAAGGGGAAATTATTTGAGCGTGAATACCACTCCTGACTCCAACCCTTCCCCACTTTGCTACCTGCTGTCTAATGGGCGAAAGAAGGGAAATACAGTACTACAAAACAGCCACATTTTATACCACAAGCAAAAGGGCTATGAACCACATTTTTGTGTGGCAGTCTTTTGCATCGGTTCACTCATATAGGTAGTAGCAAGTTTTCCCATCGGCTACATTTTTCATTCCACCATTTTTTTCAAGAAGTTCAGAACTACCTGCATGGTTCTTTCGCCCCCATTTTGTCTTCACAACAACCCTGTGAGGTAGGTCAGAGTGAGTGACTAGCCCAAGGTCATCCAGTGAGCTTCATGGTGGAGTGGGGATTTGAACTTGGCTCTCTTAATCTGCTCAAAGGTTGTTCTTCCAGGAATGAAGGGCAGGATGCCTATGTAGCACCTTCATGCATCTGATACTTGAGCAATATAGCAAGAAGTTCTTCTTCGGAAGCACCCCGTACTCCACTGCAATGGAAGATAACCAGGACTGGTGTGGGAGAAGAAACAAGAGGGCATCTGGTACCCACAGGCACCCTGTGTGGTTCAGGTGCCTTACCTCATCCAAAGGATTTCAAGACATTCTAAATGTTGAATCTGTCTTTTTTAAAAAAAAAAAAAATAGTTGTTTGCTTCATTGCATGCAAACTGGACTGGACGCAAGGAGAGGTCACTTGTAATTTCTTTGTGTTCCTTTTTGGCAATAGCACTAGTACATTGGACTCCAGAGGGCAATGAGCCCTGGGGGACAGTGACCAGCTAGGGTCATTCGCAGAGCAAAATGAGATGGCATTAAGTGCCATCTTCTGATTTCTCCCACTTGGACTGTGTGTGATTCTCTTGTTTGCTTTTGTGGAGAAAGTTGGATCTGCCAGGTTCAATATTTGACAATTGCAGCAGGCAGTTGCCAACAGGCGGCTCTTCCTCTTTCCCCCAAACTCATAGGACATGAAGAACAACAACCTGATCATTTGTAGGCAAAACAGGAATTTAGAAGGCTTGTGTATTGAAACCACATCTACGCCACAAATCAATTGCATCCTCCTTGTGGACTGTTAAAGAGGAAGAAATGTTCCTCTTTAACGGGGAGGGACGGTGGCTCAGTGGTAGAGCATCTGCTTGGGAAGCAGAAAGTCCCAGGTTCAATCCCCGGCATCTCCAACTAAAAAGGGTCCAGGCAAATAGGTGTGAAAAACCTCAGCCTGAGACCCTGGAGAGCCGCTGCCAGTCTGAGAAGACAATACTGACTTTGATGGACCGAGGGTCTGATTCAGTATAAGGCAGCTTCATATGTAGGAGGGATGGTGGCTCAGTGGTAGAGCATCTGCTTGGGAAGCAGAAGGTCCCAGGTTCAATCCCTGGCATCTCCAAAAAAGGGTCCAGGCAAAGAGGTGTGAAAAACCTCAGTTTGAGACCCTGGAGAGCCGCTGCCAGTCTGAGAAGACAATACTGACTTTGATGGACCCAGGGTCTGATTCAGTATAAGGGAGCTTCATATGTTCTTTGGAACACAGAGGCAATTTTAATTTCTCATCCCTACTATAATTCTGTTTTCATTTCATTTCTCCTTTTGGGCAAATCAAACCTACGATTTGTTTCCTTACACCTACCTTATTCCCCATAAAAAAGGATGCAATATTTATGCATCAAAAGCCAGTATGAGAAATATATGTAAATGACACCATCTGTACATGTAACTACCATATATCTTGCATGTAAATTCAGGAGATTTAGGAACCAAATCTTACGTGTGCTCTTTCTCGCTCCAAAGCAGTGCCATCCAAAGCAGCAATTTTCTCCTGAGATTTCTGTAGTCTGGAGATCTGTTCTGGGAGAACTCTAGAGGTTGGCAGCCTATCAAACCCATACTCTGTTCTTTGCGTTCCTTTTTGGCAATAGCACTAGCAATAGTCTAGAGATCTGTTCTGGGAGAACTCTAGAGGTTGGCAACCTATCAAATCATACTCTGTTGCTGCTATAGCTTCCCAGCATAGCCTGACACCTTCCCCATTTCAAGGGACCTGGTCTTTCTGCATTCTGCAAGCTGAGTCTCTTATTTTAAAGACCAGGTTTAAGAAATTATGCCTACAGTGGATAGAATACACGTTCAGTCTTCTCTTATGCATATAGTACCAAAACAAGGAGCAAGTTTACCCTGATATATCTAGTGCAAAGAATGCAGACATATCCCACACTTGGTGAAGCTTGGGATAACTTAGGCCAGGCAGTGCTTGAGGAAGTCTTCACCCAAAGAGTAACATGAAATCCACCCCTACAGGAAGTGGTAGCAGCTACAACCATAGATAGCTTCAAGAGGGGATTGGATAAACAGATGGAGCAAAGGTCCATCAGTGGCTCACATTTCTGTGACAGATGAAAATAGTTCGGCAGGCTACAGGTCCTGGTATTTTGCCCCATTTAAACAACAGGTCTGCACAATGGCCAAAGCCTGTTTGTATTCTGTTAGCCATCTTCCGTACTTTACATGGCAAGTCAAATCCCAAGGGCCGCTCGTCGTTGTTTATCATGCTATAGGCGTCGGGTAGAACTGATCGCATCCACGTTTGCAACCATTCATTCCCTCAAATGAAATTTTGTGATTGCAGGATCTGTGCAGATCTTCTTGCTGGGTGTTGGGATCTTAGTATAGATGGGCCTGTATCAGCCAAGTCTTTGTGGATGGGCAACTCTCTGTTTTAGATTATCTTTCTATATTCAAGAAGAAGAAGAAGAAGAAAAAGAAGAAGAAGAAGAAGAAGAAGAAGAAGAAGAAGAAGAAGATGATGATGATGATGATGATGATGATGATGATGATATTGGATTTGTATCCCGCCCTCCACTCCGAAGAGTCTCAGAGCAGCTCACAATCTCCTTTACCTCCCTCCCCCACAACAGACACCCTGTGAGGTAGATGAAGATATTGGATTTATATCCCGCCCTCCACTCCGAAGAGTCTCAGAGGGGCTCACAATCTCCTTTCCCTTCCTCCCCCACAACAGACACCCTGTGAGGTAGATGAAGATATTGGATTTATATCCCGCCCTCCACTCCGAAGAGTCTCAGAGGGGCTCACAATCTCCTTTCCCTTCCTCCCCCACAACAGACACCCTGTGAGGTGGGTGGGGCTGGAGAGGGCTCTCACAGCAGCTGCCCTTTCAAGGACAACTCTGCCAGAGCTATGGCTGACCCAAGGCCATGCTAGCAGGCGCAAGTGGAGGAGTGGGGAATCAAACCCGGTTCTCCCAGATAAGAGTCCGCACACTTAACCACTACACCAAAGAGGCTCTTGTCTTCAGAGATGCGGGATGTGGCACAATGTAGGTAGCCAATAGGTAGGAGTGGGTTTCATATATCCACTCATGGTTCTCATTGTTGTGTTGAGCTGGACATCAAGTTTGTGGATATGCACTGAAGCACCATGTCCTGCAGAACTATACGCCAGCCCCAAAGCTGACCATCAAAGGGTTGTAGCAGACGCACCCCAAGTTGTACCACATAATTTGTGGAGAATGTTGTTTTTGCATGCATATTTTCGCTGCTGCGTTGGTAGGATGGTGTTTATAGCTCAAGGTCTGTCCAGGTAATGCCATGGTACTTAGGTGTATGGTTGTGTGTAAGTCTGGAGCTGTTAAGGTAGACATTCTGTTTACAGTTGGCAAGATTATTATTGAGATGAAAACAGGAGCGTTCTGTTTTTCCTGGACGTGGGATAAGCCACCATTGACAGTAGTAGTCAGCCAAAATTTCAAGGTCCCTAGTCAGTCTTTCCTCAGTCCTTTCAATTGATTTGTGCCTTACTGCAAGTAGTGCCTTACTGCAATCACCATGCCATCAGCATAAGCAAACTTCCTGAATATCATCTTGGGAACATCAGAGACTGATGTATAGACTAAAAAGAACCAAAGCAAGGAGTAAGCCCTGGGATAGATCTTTATTCAGTTTCTTCTGTGAACTAGTACATTGTAGCATATATTTTGGGGTTGGAGAGCCAGTTTGGTGTAGTGGTTAAGTGTGCGGACTCTTATTTGGGAGAACCGGGTTTGATTCCCCACTCCTCCGCTTGCACCTGCTAGCATGGCCTTGGGTCAGCCATAGCTCTCATAGGAGAGCCAGTTTGGTGTAGTGGTGAAGTGTGCGGACTCTTATCTGGGAGAACCGGGTTTGATTCCCCTCTCCTCCACTTGCACCTGCTAGCATGGCCTTGGGTCAGCCAGATCTCTGGCAGAGGTTGTCCTTGAAAGGGCAGCTGCTGTGAGAGCCCTCTCCAGCTCCACCCACCTCACAGGGTGTCTGTTGTGGGGGCGGAAGATAAAGGAGGTTGTGAGCCGCTCTGAGACTCTTCGGAGTGGAGGGCGGGATATAAATCCAATATCATCATCTATCATCATCATCATCATCATCATCATCCTATAGCAATCTATAAACTGCACCCCCTTATGAAAGCCTCAAGAAGAAAACCCCTTCATTTGAGGTATGGGGAATTGTGGCTGGGGGTAAACAATGGTGCTGATGTAAGTAGAACATGCAAAAATGTGGACCTGCCCTTTCACATAGCATTCAAAGGTGTATGGACTGTGATCTTTTTAGAAAGATCTTTCTAGAAAGATCACACCAAATCAGGTTCTGGAAAGATCAGAGTAAAGCTGGGGGGAAACAGAAAACATAGAGGACTGTGTCATGTGGATGCTCTCCAAAACACTTCTGCCTTAAGACAGCCAAGGCAAAATGAAACATCTGTGTGGAAACAGTCATGGAAACAGCAAAGTGTTGATGACGTGTAATCAAATGCTAAAGAAGTGAGCAGATGAAGGTAACGTCTTATATTTTGGGGGTGGACAACTGTTTTGGTTCTAAAGTGTAATGCTGATTTATTGGCCCACAAATAAGGTTGCAAAATGAATATATTTGAGGGTAGGGTTATGAGCCTCCAAATGGGGTTGGGATTTCTTCTGGAATTACAGTTGATCTCCATATTACGGATGACAGTTCCCCGGAAGGAAATGACCGCTTTGGATAGTAGACTTTATGGCATCACATCTCCACTGAGCTTCCTCTTGTGAGCAAACTCCACCCTCCCCAGCCACTGGCACTGCACCCAAATCTCTGGCAATTCCCTACAGAGGAGCTGGCAATCCTATCTGAGGTGAAGATCAGTGCAGAGAAACAGAATTGTGGAAATAAAAGATCTTGAGTATGATTCATGCAACTCAAAATGAGACTTTTTGGGTTGAAACAGTAGGGATGAACCATTTGAAACCATCCCTAATTGAGGCCTTTCTCATCACCAGAGACATTTGTCCTGCTCCCCAGCCCACACCACTCCCTGTTTGTTCTGTTAGGCTGTACTGTCTGTTCCCTCTGCCCTCTGTCACATCCTTTTCTGTTGAGAGGTATTTGGCAGGCACAGGCGCTTCGGTGGACAGACTCCTGAAAGAGGGGAGGAAAGGGAAGGCAGGGACCACACCCAAAATCTCCCTGCATTTGCACAGGCAATATTGGGAAACCTAGGAACCTTCTATGTGGAAGTCCACTTGCCAGTCTTGCCATGACAACAGGGAATGGGAAACTACAGACATTTGTCTCCAGGGAGAACAGACCTCTCAATAGGGTTGCCAAGTCCAATTCAAGAAATATCTGGGGACTTTGGGGGTGGAGCCAGGAGACATTAGAGGTGGAGCCAAGATCAAGGCTGTGACAAGCATAATTGAACTCCAAAGGGAGTTCTGGCCATCACATTGAAAGGGACGGCACCTTTTCAATTCCTTCCTTCCATAGGAAATAATAAAAGATAGGGGCACCTTCTTTTGGGGCTCATAGAATTGGACCCCCTGATCATATACAATCTGGGTTCCGGTTTCCGGGCTATGAATGAGGGCGGCTGCCGCCGAAGCTCCAAACGCTAAGTTGTTTTATTAACCTTTTATACCGTTTTATTAACCTTTTAAACCTTTTTTCTGTTCCTTTAGGCTGTTAATTGTTTGAAGCAGCCTAACAGCAACTTAGTTAACTTTTCCTGGCTGACTTTTATCTCT
This sequence comes from Heteronotia binoei, assembly GCF_032191835.1. Taxonomy (NCBI): domain Eukaryota; kingdom Metazoa; phylum Chordata; class Lepidosauria; order Squamata; family Gekkonidae; genus Heteronotia; species Heteronotia binoei. The sequence goes on along the minus strand of NC_083239.1, from coordinate 9,215,042 downwards.
TTGGTCGTTTTCGCACTTAGCGTTTGCTCCCCTTATTCCACGGCGCAATTATGTCCGGCTCATTTTCCTCGTTTTCGCACATGGACTCATTTGCGGAGTCACTTTCCATGAAGCCCCGGCTCAAATCGTTTTCCCACTGGCATCGACTTGAGTTTGATGCCCTGTCAATCATTTTTTTTTTAAGCGCAAGTCTGGTTGCGTAAGGACGTAATAACGTAACATCGAGCAGTCACAGCTGTTCCTTCCCCTTCTTTTCGTGGACAAACCGCATCACGTGTGCTGCTGCTGCTTATGGATTGGCTGCAGCTGTAGTATCCTCCACAGCCCTTTATGTATTAACAGAAGCATTCACAGTGGAGAATCCTAGCACTAGATTCCCCCCCCAAATTCTGAAGTTGCGAAATATCGCAATAACGAAGAGAGAGAAATCGAGGGGTTTGTGTGTGTGTGTGTGTGTGTGTGGCAGCTTCTTCCTTTCCCAGCCTCGCTCCCTCCCGGGTGGCGAAGCTGGGATTTCCTCCGCGCTCTTCCCCCTCCCCGGCTGGCGCTTGCAACGGGGACCGGACTGATTCCTGCCGCCAGAGCTCCCCCCCCCCGCCCCACTCTCTCCTTCCCCTTCTGTGGCGCGTGTGAAGAGCGAGCTCGCGTCTATTTTCTAACCGAGCGGAATGTAGCCAGGGAGAAGAATGCCGGACTCCAACTTCCCATTTTATACATGGCGATTTTGTGCAGGTCCAGAAATCCTGGTGGCACAGCTGAGGGAGGCATTGCCTTTTTAAAACACACACACATGAACGCTTTGGCCCGCGCCGGCACTAGATTTCCCCCCCCCCCAACAATGTATAATGTAGTTGCGAGATAACGCAACAGCGAAATAACGCAACTAAAGTCAATAATAATAATAAAAAATTCTAACGAAACCAATTGAAGTGCCAATTGAGGCTATTCCAGGAGGTTTTTTTTTTTCTATTTGTTAATTTCGAAATATCGCTATTACGCAAGAAATATGAAGTTTAAAAAAAATGGCCGTGCGGGCACTTTTGGGAAGCGCCGTGAACGGCTGATGATTGGCCAAGGGGGTGGATGGGGTGGGAGGACAGAAAGGGAGAGGGTGACGCCCACAAAGCAGTCGATCCGGCGTGGATGGATTTCCCACAGCAAACTCCGAGGAGTGGATCCGGTGTGGATCCGGAGGTTTTCAAAAACTCCGGAAGCATGTTGAAAAACATACTCCGGCGTGAAACCCCTGAAGCGCTGGAGCAAACCGCAGCGCCGGAGCAACAGGTGCGAAAACCAGGAAAAGATCCGGAGGTAAATGGGGTGCTACGCCGGAGTAAACGCTAGTGCGAAAACGCTCTTTGTTTTATAAATAGCTGGTCGCTAGGTACTTACTGGCTCGTTTCCCAGCTGATGTTTTAGAGGAATATATGTTTTAGACCCCCTGATCCAATCGTTTTGAAACTTGGGGAGTATTTTGGGGAGAGGCACTAGATGCTATACTGAAAATTTGGTGCCTCTACCCCAAACAACAGCCCCCCCAGAGCCCCAGATACCTGTGGATCAATTCTCCATGATCTTCTATGGGAATAAATCTCCATAGGGAATAATAAAGTTCCCAGCAGACATTTCCTTCCCTCCCCCCGCTTTCTGACGACCCTGAAGCGGGGAGAGGGTCTTTAAACCGGGGGATCCCCTGCCCCCACCTGGGGATTGGCAACCCTACCTCTCAAATAGTTAAACCTAGTTGTCTCTGAACTATGTTTGCATTTGAATCCCCCCCGCCCCCACTTCTGGTTGTTTAGGTTTCCTAAATGGGGTTAAATATGTCAGGACTGGGTAATTAAGGTCTAACGACCACAGCTGAAAACCTCCTGTGAGCTACATTGTGCTTACTTGTTTCCATAGTCTCTAATTACTGTCATGATGTGCATAAAAAATGTGTTAGACATAGGCCCATAACTGGGGAACGTGTCACAGGTCTTTGATGTCAGCACCCGTGCAGTTTGCAACGGGAGGTATAACACAGCCGTTCGATTCTTTGGATGTTTGGGGAGACAATCACCAGTTAATTTACTTCGTTCAGGCGTAATATGGTTCAGCGATGAAAACAGTGACTCACGTAATATGGTTCAGCGATGAAAACAGTGACTCACAAATGCAACTCCTTCTAAAAGGGGCTGAGAGCGGACATCGTTCTCAATGCGAGCGTTTCTCTAAAGCAACCCATTGAAGGTGGTTGCTGTTGTTATTACTGTCTTTATATTCCACCCGTTCCCCCATGGGTACATCAAATATATGATAATAAAACAAACAATGAAAACAGCTAAAATCGTAATAAAATCAGCGACAGCATTAAGTTCGGAAACTAATCAGCACTTTACATACCATGTATTGTGATGTTACATAACCCACTGGCCCCCGTCAGTAACAACAGTCGGAATAATGATGAAATAGCAATGTTAATGATAATGATGATAATGATATTGGATTTATATCCCGCCCTCCACTCCGAAGAGTCTCAGAGCGGCTCACAATCTCCTTTACCTTCCTCCCCCCACAACAGACACCCTGTGAGGTGGGTGGGGCTAGAGAGGGCTCTCACAGCAGCTGCCCTTTCAAGGACAACCTCTGCCAGAGCTATGGCTGACCCAAGGCCATGCCAGCAGGTGCAAGTGGAGGAGTGGGGAATCAAACCCGGTTCTCCCAGATAAGAGTCCGCACACTTAACCACTACACCAAACTGGCTCTCAATGTTGTATTAATAGCATAATTTCTTTGGCACTGATGATGGTACAGCAGGGGAGGCCAACCGATCTAACAAATGGACGCCCGCCGCCTCATCCAAAAACTTGGCGGAACAGCTCCGTTTTACAGGACCTACAGAAGGCTAACAAGCCAGGTAGGGCCTGGATCTCCAAAGGGAGCTGATTCCACCAAGTCGGGGCCAGGACCGAAAAAGCCCTGCCCCTGGTAGAGGCAAGACAGACATCTCTTGGGCTGGGGACGGTCAAAAGATCTTGGGAGGCTGAACGAAGCGACTTCTGGGACATATATGGGGAGAGACGGTCCTGCAGGTATGTCGGCCCCAGGCCAGGCAAGGCTTTAAAAGTCAAAACTAAGACCTTGAAACGGACCCAGTACTCTACAGGCAGCCAGTGCAGACAACAGAGTGCCGGCCGTATGCTCAGGTGATGCAGTCAGCAGGTGACAGGTGATGCAGTCAGCAGGTGAGCTGCCGCACTCTGCGCCTGTCAGCAAAGGGTTCATTGAAGTCCCAAAAGTGATCAAAAGCGACTTGGTTAAGAAACTAAGTTTCATTTATTGATTACAACAATGTTACTCTCTACATAGAACTATTGAAACTGATAACGTATAGTCTGAGCCATTGGTATTTATGAATATACTTCAAAGACTGGGGCTTTAAATCACTTCTCATAATAAATCTACAGTCGTCCCCGCAATTGCTATTTTCACACGCAGCTTATCTTTCGCTAGGGATAGTTACATCCTCCCTCTCGGTGGTGTCCTTGCTCTCGCTCGGGAGGCGCCAGGGCGGCTAGCCTGGTATTCTGCACTTCAAAGGCTGGGCTGCCCTTTGGTGTTCTGGCAACCTCCTTTCCCACCCCTCCTTCCTTTGCAGGGCGCAAGTATTAGTAGGTTAGCATTTTATTAGGCATGAAGGTTAGTAAGCATGGATTAAGTACAATTAAAAAACATAACTGACTTCAATTGAACATTGCCCGCTGCAGTTTCCGGATCAGCCTCAAGGGAAAGCCAGCATAGAGCGAGTTACAGTAGTCCAGTCTGGAAGTGACCATTGCATGGATTGCTGTAGCTAAGTCTTGGGGGATAGATATGATGCTAGTTGCCTGATCTGCCATAGATAGAAAAAGGCAGACCTGGCAACCATCGTGACCTGGGCCTCCATAGAAAGGGAGGCATCCAGTATCACTCCCAAGCTCTTCACCTGTTGGGCCAGCACCAAAACAGCACCACCCAAGGCTGGGAGCTGGATGCACGAACCCACCCACCCTCGATTCAGGCACAGGACCTCCGTCTTAGCTGGGTTTAACTTCAGTCGACTCTGCTGTAACCATCCAGCCACGGCTCCTAACGCTTCGGACAGATGATCAGGGGCAGAGGACGGTCTTCCACCCATCAACAGACAGAGCTGAGTGTCATCAGCATACTGGTGACAACCCAGCCCAAAACCTCGGACGATCTGGGCAAGGGGGCCCATATAGATGTTAAATAATATTGGTGAGAGGATAGCTCCCTGCGGCACTCCACATATAAATCTCCGCAAGGAAGTCTGCTCGCCAAACATCACCCTTTGTCCCCGTCCCCAGAGAAAGGAGGCAAACCACTGTAAGGCCACCCCCCATACTCCAGTGACGGCAAAGCAGTGGGTAAAAAAATCATAACTGACAGTGTCAAATGCTGGCGATAAATCAAGAAGAATCAGCAGCACCAACCCGCCTTGGTCCAGGTGCCTTCTTAGGTCATCTGTGAGGGCTACTAATACCGTCTGTGTCCCATGGCCCAGGCAGAAACCAGACTGGAAAGGGTCCCAGATGGATGTTTCACCCAGGAAGACCTGCAAGGTACCGTTTAAATCCCTGCCCAAGTGATAGCTGATGTTGGGACATTTTATTGACCAATGGCAATCTACAGGGCTTTTTTTTTAAGCAGGAGCATACAAGAACGCAGTTCCAGCTGGCTTGATGTCAGGGAGTGTGACCTAATATGCAAATGAGATCATGCTGGGCTTTTCTACAAAAAAGGCCCTGGCAATCTATAGCACTAAGGAATGTCAAAGGCCAAAGGATCTAAACTCTGTATTGATCAATTTGGAGCATGGGGTTTCTCAGGCTGTTTTTCTTTTCTCTGGAGGAAGTGTGCTTTGTGTATCGTTTATGCTATGGTCTTCCTTTTCCAGAGAAACAGTGTGCAGTAAAATGGACATGCAGATGGTGGATTATGTGGTTTCCAAAAGGAAGGAGCCATGTCTAGCTACTTTGGCTTGCCAATCTCCAGGTGGTAAAAAAAAATCAAAGGTACATAACCCACCGTGAAAACCAGCTTCTATTATTAAATGATACAAGGTCAACAAAAATAAGCACAAATTCCACCGTCATAAATTACAAAACAACCATCACTTTTAGTCCTTAATAGAAAAGGAAGCAATAGCACCAAGAGTCTTTCTTTTCATCCTATGGTAAAACTTCCCATCTTATTCCACGCAATCCTGGTGTAGTACTCCAGATGTTTAATGTCTGTCCAAAGATGCAGCCCATAATCTAAGTTTCCAAGGACAAGGCCGTACTGAACCCTTGTTTCGCGTGAGCTTCTTCAAGATGCAACAATCCTGAATAACATGAATAATATACAATGATACAATAAAACCATATGCACATAAGCCATAAGAACATAAGAGAAGCCATGTTAGATCAGGCCAATGGCCCATCCAGTCCAACATTCTGTGTCACACAGCGGCCAAATAAATATACACACACACACACTGTGGCTAATAGCCACTGATGGACCTCTGCTCCATATTTTTATCTAACCCCCTCTTGAAGGTGGCTATGCTTGAGGCCGCCACCACCTCCTGTGGCAGTGAATTCCACATGTTAATCACCCTTTGGGTGAAGAAGTACTTCCTTTTATCCGTTTTAACCTGTCTGCTCAGCAATTTCATCGAATGCCCACGAGTTCTTGTATTGTGAGAAAGGGAGAAAAGTACTTCTTTCTCTACTTTCTCCATCCCATGCATTATCTTGTAAACCTCTATCATGTCACCCCGCAGTCGACGTTTCTCCAAGCTAAAGAGCCCCAAGCGTTTCAACATAAAAACATTTTAAACCCTGAATAAAATCAACAAACCTCTTAGCAATTTCTCGTAAGTGTTAGGCCAAGCAGCCAGCATATTTGAAGGAACACCTGCAAGGTGCTACAGTGAGTCATGCTAAATGGCTTATATGCAGCAGGTGCAACAATTCGAAAAGTTCCTTAAAGCTACAGAGTACCCAGCTACAGTAGTGCTAAAAACTTATTATAACAAATATCCGAAGCACACGCCAATAAATTATTTTATAAACAGTATATTTTATTTAAAAAACATGCCAAATCCCAATCGCTCTTTAGACCACGAGGAAACATCGTCCCTAATTTAAAGATCACGCGCATCTCCTGCTGAGGTAACCATCTGCGACGATCCATCCTACCTTGCAAGCGCGTTGGAAGCTTAAAAAGTACACAAAAACGTAAAGAGTCTGGCTCATGATTAAACTGAATGAAGTGCTCCACCAACGGATGATGATGATGATGATGATGATGATGATGATGATGATGATGATGATGATGATGATGATGATGATGATAATAATAAAATTATTTATATTCCGCCCTCCCCGCCGAAGCAGGCTCAGGGCGGCTAACAGGACATGGTATATACCATGATATTATATAAAACGATTGTAAAATACAGTTAATAAATACATTAAAACAGTTACATAAAATTTAAAACTACAATAAATTAAGGTGCTATATTCAATAAGTATATTCCGATGGCTAGATGTCGCATTCAGGGTTCCTTATAAACTGGATGCCCCGTGTTCTTCAAATGAGTCTCTTGCAAAAAGAGGACATCAGATGAAAGTCAAAGGAGGGCTGATAGTATTTTCTTCTTTTTTATAAGATTAAGGAGCATCTACCACACGATTCTTTAGTCTCGATTTATGTTCCAACACACGTGTACGAATAGCACATGTGGTGGGTCCCAAATACAGTTTTTTACATGGACATAAAATCACATAAATACATTTCTGTGTAGCACAGGTGGTAATAGCCTTTAAATATATCTTGTATCCAGTCTCTGGATGCACAAACACAGACACCTGCAGCGAAAGACTACAAGCTCCGCAGGCCCCACATTTAAAGCGCCCCCCAGTTCTAACCATCTCCCTTTCAGGTTGTACAATGTCAGCTCTAATCAGACAATCATCTAGATTCTTGGTTCTACTAAAGCCCATTTTTGGTATTTCCTGACATCCTGGTATATCTCTCACCAGAAACCAATATTTCTTAATAATATTATAAATGGATTGACTCATTTCCAAATAACAATGTGGGGAGGGACGGTGGCTCTGTGGCAGGGCATCTGCTTGGGAAGCAGAAGGTCCCAAATTCAATCCCTGGCATCTCCAAAAAAAGGGTCCAGGCAAATAGGTGTGAAAAACCTCAGCTTGAGACCCTGGAGAGCCGCTGCCAGTCTGAGAGGACAATACTGACTTTGATGGACCAAGGGTCTGATTCAGTATAAGGCAGCTTCATATGTAGGAGGGACGGTGGCTCAGTGGTAGAGCATCTGCTTGGGAAGCAGAAGGTCCCAGGTTCAATCCCCGGCATCTCCAAAAAAGGGTCCAGGCAAATAGGTGTGAAAAACCTCAGCTTGAGACCCTGGAGAGCCGCTGCCAGTCTGAGTAGACAATACTGACTTTGATGGACCAGGGGCTGATTCAGTATAAGGCAGCTTCATATGTTCTTCATATGTGGACTCAGGCTGCAAAGCATCGATGTCTCCCCTCCCCTTCATGAACTTCCTCCACCAAGTGGCCACACAGCAGCCTCTCTGCTGCCTCTCTGGCCAAGTGGTTGGCATCGCCTCTCACTAAACTTTTAAATCAGTCCCTGGCAATTTTTTTTTTCTCCAGCCACCCCTGATTAGCATTAAACTATTTGACTACTGATAAGTGTGGGGGGAAGAGCACTAATGGCGGCCCTACAGTAAATTCAGCTGGAAGCATCTTCAATTTCAAAAGACGCTCCCAGTGTGAAACTAATCAATCAGGAGAGACCAACCCCACAACATTACTCGTATTTTCTCATTGGTATGCAGAATATATACTCTGCAATTTCCAATAGAAATTGGAGAGGGAAAATAAAGATGCACACTGCAGGCACAGCATTCGAACTAAACCCCAACCTACTTGACTTTAGTGAAAATCAGAAGCTGTGTATGCAGAAAGGACCTTTTTGTCTTTCCTGCAGTCTTTCTCAAACCTGCTTTTCTGTGATGGTTTCAGAAAGATCACAGGAAATTTGGGGCAACACACAGGGGGACAGTAAAGTCTGGATCATTTCTGTCCCACCCCCACCCACATTTCAGTCCCACACCTACACCCACTGGCATGATTCTTCCTGCCCTAGCCCCACACAGCACCTTTCCCCCCTGCTGAGAACTTTGGGGTGGGAGGAGGGGGAATAATCAACAACCAATCTTTGAAATCTTTTTTTTACAAAGAGAAAACAAATCCTACAAAGAGAAAACAAACCTTTTTTTACAAAGAGATATCCAAACATGCTCTTCATGAAAATTGAGTGCCACTATTGAGAACTGCCAGTAAATAGGACACTCATTTGATGATGTGTAACGCATTGCCAGACTCTTAAGTCATGTTCACATGTGGGCTGGATCAAGAGACAGAACTCTGGGAGCTGGCGCTTCCTTGCACCCACCCTGCATTGTCTTCCCCGTGCCCTGAGCCTCATTGCGCCTTCCCCGTCACCTATCGATACCCTCCATTCTGAACACACCCACACCCCACAAAAGTGTTAATCTGATATTAAATAGATCTGGAGGCGTTAGATATGTTCATCTGCTGCTGCAGAATAGTAAAGAGCCCAGTAGCACCTTCAAGACTAACAAATGTTCATTGTAGCATAAGCTTTCAAGAAACACAGTTCTCTTAGTCAGATGCATCTAAGAGAGCTGTGTTTCTCGAAAGCTTATGCTACAATAAAATGTGTTAGTCTTAAAGGTGCAACTGGACTCTTTACTATATAGGGTTGCCAATCCCCAGGTGGGGGCAGGGGATCCCCCGGTTTGGAGGCCCTCCCCCCGCTTCAGGGTCGTCAGAAAGCGGGGGGAGGGGAGGGAAATGTCTGCTGGGAACTCTGTTATTCCCTGTGGAGATTTATTCCCATAGAAAATCATGGAGAATTGATCCGCGGGTATCTGGGGCTCTGAGGGAACTGTTTTTTGGGGTAGAGGCAGCAGATTTTCAGTATAGCATCTAGTGCCTCTCCCCAAAATATCCACCAAGTTTCAAAAAGATTGGACCAGGGGGTCCAATTCTATGAGCCCCAAAAGAAGGTGCCCCTATCCTTCACTATTTCCTATGGAAGGAAGGAATTGAAAAGGTGTGCCGTCCCTTTAAATGCGATGGCCCGAACTCCCTTTGGAGTTCAATGATGCTTGTCACAGCCTTGATCTTGGCTCCACCCCTAATGTCTCCTGTCTCCACCCCCAAAGTCTCCTGGCTCCACCCCCAAAGTCCCCAGATATTTCTTGAATTGGACTTGGCAACCCTATTACTATATTAAATGGAAGTTCCCTCCAATCGTTGTAGTGAAGTTCCTGTAACTGGCCCACCCTTTCCATTGGCAGGTTTGGTTTTTTCATGAAGCTGCAGGCTTGCTGGTCGCTGGGCAGTCTCTCACTACTTTCTTTATTTCATTTATTGTCCGTCTTTGTTGCTGAGACAAGAGATGGATTGTAGAATTATAAAAGCAGGACAATGCAGGCCAGCAAAACAATGCAATAAAACTGAATTACATCATTAGGACAGTGTGATATGTAGGCAGTGCAGTATAAGGGAAAAGGGGAACGGTAATTAGGGTTTGTAGAATCTTTCGGGCTCAAGTGCCGTGTTCTACTGGAGAAAGTTTTTCTTCCAGACGTTTCGTTCTCAGCTGCGGAGAACATCCTCAGTGGCGTTGCAGCCGGAGCAGGCGCTCTGACCTTCTTGGCTGCTGTGCATTGAGTGAGGCCAGGGCTGCTGGAGAGCTGCTATTTCTAGGCTGGAGGGGGTGTGGTGAAAGGGCAATAGGTTTGTGGATGTGCCTATTGTTTGGTGGGGCTTCCTGGAAGGGTAGTGATAAGGAAACCGGCTGTTGAATGTGACCATTGTTCTGTGTTAATTGCTGGGAGGGTTGGAAGGGGTGTGAAGAAAAGGAAGATGGTTGTTGACTGTGCTGATTGTTCTGTTGAATGTGCTGGTTGTTCTGTGACTTTCTGCAATTTTACAGTCAGTAGGGTGTTTTGCAGAGCTGGATACCAAGATTGGTGGATGGAAATGCCTTCTTCCGAAAGATTCGGAAGAGCCCGAAAGATTCTACAAACCCTAATGATGTTACCAGCTGTGAAAACCTGAAATCTTCGGGAACGGTAATTCTCTGCGATTTTCACTGTCCATTAAAATTACATTTTATTTATTTATTTCATTTGATTTATATCCCGCCCTACCCCGCCGAAGCAGGCTCAGGGCCCATTTCCTAAATTTAAAACTACCCGATTTTATTTTTTTATTTTCTCAAATTTATATCCTCCCCTATCGGGCTCAGGGCAGCTAAGGTCCCTAACTGGGAAGCACTGGGAAGATTCTGTTCGAAACTGTTGGCCTTTCCTTTTGCAGAGAGCCAGTTTGGTGTAGTGGTTAAGTGCGCGGACTCTTATCTGAGAGAACCGGGTTTGATTCCCCATTCCTCCACTTGCACCTGCTGGAATGGCCTTGGGTTAGCCATAGTTCTGGCAGAGGTTGTTCTTGAATAGGCAGCTGCTGTGAGAGCCCTCTCAGCCCCACCCACCTCACAGGGTGTCTGTTGTGGGAGGAGAAGATAAACGAGATTGTAAGCCGCTCTGAGTCTCTGATTCAGAGAGAAGTGCGGGGTATAAACCTGCAATTCTTTTTCTTAGGGTTGCCAAGTCCAATTCATGAACTATCTGGGGACTTTGGGGGTGGAGCCACGAGACATTGGGAGCGGAGCTGGGAACAAGGGCGTGACAAGCATAATTGAACTCCAAAAGGAGTCCTGGCCGTCACATTTCAAGAGACCGCACACCTTTTACATGCCTTCCTTCCATAGGAAATAATGGATATGGGCACCTTCTTTGGGGGGCTCATAGAATTGGACCCCCTGGTCCAATCTTTTTGAAACTTAGGGAGTATATTGGGGAGAGAGCCACTGGATGCTATATGGAAAATCTGGTTCCTCTACCTCAAAAAACAGCCCCCCCCCCCCCGAGCCTCAGATACCCGCAGATCAATTCTCCATTATTTTCTATGGGAATAAGCCTCCATAGGGAATAATAGAGTTCCCAGCAGACATTTCCCTCCCCCCCCCCACTTTCTGATTACCCTGAAGCAGGGGGAGGGCCTCCAAACCGGGAGATCCCCTGCCCCCACCTGGGGATTGGCAACCCTACTTCTTCTTCAGAGACGACTCTCACAGCAGCTGCCCTTTAAGGACAACCTCTGCCAGAGCTCTGGCTGACCCAAGGCCATTCCAGCAGGTGCAAGCGGAGGAGTGGGGAATCAAACCCTGTTCTCCCAGATAAGAGTCTGCCCTTTCAAGGACAACCTCTGTGAGAGCTCTGGCTGACCCAAGGCCATTTCAGCAGCTGCAAGTGGAGGAGTGGGGAATCAAACCCGGTTCTCCCAGATAAGAGTCCGCACACTTAACCACAACACCAAACTGACTCTCTATGAGTCTACCAAGTGACCGAACAAGTTATGGCTGACAGATGCACAAAGCAGTGGACAAGAATGGGGCCAGAATAAGGATAATGGAAAAGAACGATCATTTCACCTCAAAACTAGCAAATTTATTGTGGCTAGTGTTATTTTCTCTCTCTTTTTCATAATACTGGGATTTGGGCTAACAGTAGAGATGATGAACAGTAAATTCAGGGCAGATGGAAAGAAATATTTTTTCACGTGAAGCAGAATTAAGTTGCGGACCTCATTACCACAAGACGCCATGATAGCCACTAGCTTAGGGCCAAACTATTCAATGCGTTTTTGAACTAGAGGATCCATGACTTGTTTTCCCCCACAACCACACAGCCACCGAATTTCACAGGACTTCTCTTTAGGTTCTTAAGCTTGCACTTTTATTTTTTTTAAAATTTTACATTGTCTCCAACTGGGAAAAGGATGGGAGCATGAGTGCTGTAAATATAACACAAAGCAAGGAAGAACCCCAAGCTTCTTGGAGGAATGGTGCAATAAATAGATGACTATCCTGGGCTGCTGCTAAGGTGCATCTAACAAACTTCTATCAGATTGTAAAATTAGAAAAATTATTAATAAAAAAACCCCATATCAGATATGCTACTTTTTCCATGATGGCTTCTCCCAAAGGATGCCACAAGAAATTGGCAAAGAAAGCACTGGGAAGATTCTGTTCGAAACTGTTGGCCTTTTTCTTTTCTGACCTACAGAGGTCAGAGTCTCAGGTGGAGAGAGAAAGACTATGAAACCAGTTTAAAGCTATACCTATATTATTAATGTTCCTGGAGGACGTCATTCACCAATGATATGCTGTTGCCCCTTTGCTAACCATTTTATTGTCTATGGTTATATGGAGGAGATTAAGTGTCAGCAAAATACGGATATGCTATTTATCCTCAGTGAATGTTGCTCACATGTTCTGGGCTGGACCAGGAATGCGTAATGTTGGGAAATAATTTTCTCCCAAGGCAACCTCAGTAGACACGTTGTCGGGGAATAGCCAGGAGACTGCCTTCTTGGGCAGCAGCATTTGGAGGAATCAGGGAGGTGTGTCTGACTTCAATTCCCTGTGTTATCTAGCAAGAAGGAAGAGAGCAAAATTACTAGCCCCCAGGGAAAAAAATAGGGCAGAGAGAAGTTTGTGAGGGCTTTTCAGGTATGGAAAGGCATCCTGCATTAGAAGATTTTCATTTTAATTCATGACCGGTGTTCAGCCACCCGAATTTGAATCCCCAGGTGGGGTCAGGGGATCCTCCAGTTTGGAGGCCCTCCCCCTCACTTCAGGGTCATCAGAAAGTGGGGGGAGGGAGGGAAACATCTGCTGGGGACTCCGTAATACCCTATGGAGACCAGTTCCCATAGGGAATAATGGAGAACTGGTCTGTGGGTATCTGGGGCTCTGGAGGGGCTGTTTCTTGAGATAAAGGCACTGAATCTTCAGCATAGCATCTAGTGCCTCTCCTCAAAACACCCTCCAAGTTTCAAAAGGATCGGACCGGGGGGTCCAATTCTATGAGCCCCAAAAGAAAGGTGCCCCTATCCATTATTTCCAATGGAGGGAAGGCATTTGGTGTGAGGTCCCTTTAGAGCCCCATGGCGCAGAGTGGTAAAGCTGCAGTACTGTAGTCTGAGCTCCCTGCTTATGACCTGAGTTCGATCCCAGTGGAAGCTGGCTTCAGGTAGCCGGCTCCAGGTTGACTCAGCCTTCCATCCTTCCGAGGTTGGTAAAATGAGTACCCAGCTTGCCGGGGGGAAAGTGTAGATGACTGGGGAAGGAAATGGCAAACCACCCTGTAAAAAGTCTGCAATGAAAACATTGTGAAAGCAACGTCATCCCAGAGTCAGAAATGACTGGTGCTTGCATAGGGGACTACCTTTACCTTTTTTTTTACCTTTTAAATATGATGGCCAAAACTCCCTGTGGAGTTCAATTATGTTTGTCACAGCCTTGGTCCTGGCTCCACCCCCAAAGTCCCCAGGTATTTCTTGAATTGGATTTGGCAACCCTAAGTTGGGCTGACAGAACATCACTATCAAGAAAACCCAGAAATGATGTCATGTCTCTCTATAAATTGCCAGAAACTGTGATAAAACCATAGAGCTTCTGACAATTCCTATAGAGGTGCAGATGGAGAAGGTGCTAACTGCCACTTCTCCATCACACCACCACCCAGTTTCTTCTTAGTTGCCAGCAGTGTTCCCTCTAAGCTGCATTAGTGTGAGCTAGCTCACAGTTTTTTAGCCTCGGGCTCACACATTTTTGTCAAGGGCAAACGAATTTATGCAGTAGCTCACAACTTTAATGCCAGTAGCCCACGAAGTGGAATTTTTGCTCACAAGACTCCACAGCTTAGAGGGAGTATTGGTTGCCAGACCGGCCATCCTACTTTGGGGTTTGGGATACAGCACTACAATAAACAGAATCGCCTCTCCCTCTCCTCAGTCATTTGGGATACTCCCCTTTTCAGCTAAGGCTGAAGAAGGGCTTTGCCAACTGCAAAGTCCTTTATGCATGGCGCTATCATGACATACAGAAATTCAGCTGAGGAAGTTTCCCCCCACAAATGGTGAAAGGGACCAGACGGCTAAAATTTCTGCTGCTGAGTTTCTTATCATATAATCATTCACAATGCAATCCTAAGCAGAGTTAGAGAAAGAGAGAGAGATGCTGATGTCTGGGAAACAGCTAGCACTGAAATTAGCACTGCATTGAGCAAGCCTGAATTCTCGTCTGTTCGTGTCTGACGGTGCAAAAGTTCTCCTGCGTTGCACTGACGCCCTTCTGTGAGAATTCTCACCCGTCTGGCAACCAAGGTGGATGGTTGTCATCAAGTATGCCCTTAAGGGAGTCGCTTTGGATTAAATAATAATAACAATAAAGAAGACCATCTGTCTCAGTGCTGGATCTCTCTTGCTCATGGCAAAACCGAAGCAAGGTTTTGCTCATGCCACCGAAGCAAGGAGCTTGTTCTGCTGCACTGAGATTAAGAACATAAGAACATAAGAGAAGCCATGTTGGATCAGGCCAATGGCCCATCCAGTCCAACACTCTGTGTCACACAGTGGCAAAAAATTTTATACATACACACACACTGTGGCTAATAACCACTGATGGACCTCTGCTCCATATTTTTATCTAAACCCCTCTTGAAGGTGGCTATGCTTGTGGCCGCCACCACCTCCTGTGGCAGTGAATTCCACATGTTAATCACCCTTTGGGTGAAGAAGTACTTCCTTTTATCCGTTTTAACCTGTCTGCTCAGCAATTTCATCGAATGCCCACGAGTTTCCTTCAACCAGGGGAAGGTTCTACCATTAATGAAATGGATTCATAGGATCCAAGCCAATTCTCAATTCTCAACTAGCTCCTTGAACTGAAGTCAATAACTGACTGGTAGACAATGCAGCTGTTTTAAAATAGGCAAGATGCTCTTGCTACGTGTCCCTCTAACTCCCTCCACGAGAGGCAAAGGAATCTGGCCTAGCCTTCGCATTGGCATACCAGTTTTCTATATGTGGGGGGGGGAGGGGAGGGGTGCAGGAGCATTCAAGTCATAAGAACCAGCATTTGCAAGAAAACGTTCAGGCTTATCACATCTGCAGTTGTTAAGGCAAGAGTCAAATGAGGGGCAAATCAGTCCCGTGAGGGTGTGGCCCGGGGTTCTGTGTGTATCATACGATGTTCCCCGCAACTTGGTGTCAAGCATCGATATTTCTCAATAATCAGTCTTTTGTTGTTGAATCAAAAGTTGCTTTATTTAAGAAACTCAGAAGCTTTGCCAAGGAGACAAGCCTTGGAAGCAATGACATACACACAGTTACCCAGTTGCTATAGAGGAGAACTTCAAAGGATGCCATACAGCTGCAGCTTGAGTCACGGGTTCAAGGGTTACTACATACTATCGATTTTATTACTAAGGAATTTAGGTTATTAAAACATCTCCCTTCCTCACACTTCTTTCAGCTCCGATAAGACTGCCTGTGTGAACCTGGGGGAGAGGCAGGATGGGAGTAATCACAGCCAGGCTGTAGCATAAATGTCCTTGGGCCAAATGGATTTATTACTTGCCCAAAGGTTGTAAAGGAAGGGGGAGCAGTAAAGGATGGATGACCTGTTCCCTATTGAAGGAACCATTCTCTCTCTCTCTCTCTCTCTCTCTCTCTGCTTGACTTCCCGAACGAAGATTTAAGAAAGGTGCAGTAGCCAGTAGTCCACGTCTGTTGCAGGCTCGCTGGTGGCTGACAAGACCAATGCGGGACAGGCAGGTCCGGCCACAGTGGCTGCAGGGAAAAGTCTGATTTGGGGTTGGTGCTGTAGCAGTACGATTCTTCCTCGATCTCCTTTTGTCCTCAAGACCAGCTATGCGCGCGTTCTCAAAGGAAGAGACAGCCTGGTGGATGGTGTGCCTCCATGCTTTGCGATCTGAGGCTAGGTCAGACCACTGGTGATGGTTGATGCAACAGGTACCAAGGGATTTCTTCAAGGAGTCCTTGTACCTCTTCTTTGGCGCCCCTCTATTTCGATGGCCAGTGGAAAGTTCGCCATACAGGACAATCTTGGGAAGGCGGTGGTTTTCCATCCTGGAGATATGCCCTGCCCAGCGCAGCTGCATCTTCAACAGCAGTGCCTCGATGCTTGTAACCTCCGCCCGCTTGAGGACTTCAGTGTTGGTCACAAAGTCACTCCAGTGGATGTTGAAGATGGTGCGAAGGCAGCGCTGAGGAAAGCGCTCAAGGAGTCGCAGGTGATGACGGTATAAAACCCACGATTCGGAGCCGTAGATGAGGGTTGTCATCACAACCGCTTTGTAAACATTGATCTTTGTGCCTTTTTTCAGATGCTTGTTGCTCCACACTCTTTCATGCAGTCGGCCAAATGCACGGTTTGCCTTTGCCAGCCTATTGTCAATCTCCTTGTCGAGCTTGTTACTGAAATATGCATGCTTGACACTTGGCATATAACTGCACGGTAAAGGTGGGAGGTTAGTGGCGGTGGGCAGCCCAACCAACACTTCTAATATGATAGCATTCTGTAGTGGTTATTTTTGAGTGCCTCTGGGAGACCTCAGTTCAAATCTGCTTCTCATCGACCCTGCAAGCTCCTTGCTGAGATAACCATAAGTCAGTTGTGACTTGACTGCACGTACCTACGTACATAGAAACTGTCACAAACTCACTCTGTGTGTGTGTATTCTTTGGTTGCCACTGCCTCAGGCTAAAATGCAGTCTTTTTATGTTTACTAGCAGCCCGAGGACCACCAATAAAGGCTATCTCTGTGTATTTGTAAGGACCAGAGTTTCCCAGCAACTACTCCCCCTTCTCCGTGCGAGTGTGAGTTGAGAGGTGTGTAGGAAGGGCTTTGAACACTGTTGGCTGCCTTAAACGTGAAAGACATTCTTTAGCGCGGTTTAACAAACTATAGCACAAGGCAAGGGAAAATAACTATTGTATGCAATAGGCTATATCAGATCTAGGAAAAGAAAAGGGGGGAAAAAATCTCCAAACTAACCTTTAATGCAAAGTTACAGTCCAGTGGTACCTTTAAGACCAATCAAGTTTTATTCATGCTACGAACTTTCATGTGCGCGCATACTTCTTCAGATACGATGAAATGAAAGATAACCATTCAAACTTATAGACAGAGGCTGAACAGCAAATTAGCATATAACGTGATGAAGATATTTTAAGATATGTGGAGACAAAACAGGAACGACAAGGTCAGAGGGTCAACTGTCGTATGGGTTTAATTAAGGGGGAACAACACTGAAGCAATAAATATGTCAAATATGTCACCTGGATCTAACCTTTAACATTAAAGACAGGGCCGGTTACAGGCTTTTTGGTGCCCTAGGCGAGGCTATCTACTTGCGCCCCCCCCACCTGCTCCATGCATTAGACCCCAATCCCTGGTGTTTGAATAATGTTAACAGGTTGTTCAGACCTTTTAACTCTTCCTGCCCTAGTTGATTGGAAGCCCCTCACCCAATCCAGAGCTGGGGCACCTTTTCCCCACCTGGGACTGTGGACTCCTATCTCCAGTCATTAGAGAGCTCTCATCTCCGATTCCTCAGTACTCACTTCATGTTTTGACAATAGCTATCCTTCCTGCCTTTTCTGGCAATCTGGGCAAATGGTTATCTCTTAGTGGAAATGCACCTCTGTTTTGCTAACTCTGTTTTATGCACTTTATGGCCCTTTCCCCTTGGAAAGCATGATGCTACTAGAGCACTGGGGATCCCTTCAGTGAGTTTTAAAACACCTTACATCTCCAAGCATGACAGGTGTGTGTGTGTGTGTGTGTGTGTGTATATATATATATATGGTAAGAGGCACATTCCTCCGCCACCAACAAAGTAACAAGAATAAAGTGGCTAAATTGTATTGATTGTGTCAAGCATTGTATACCCATTCTATATTGCTGAAGTCAGACCTTAGAATTGCTATTTTTATGCTAGAGCATTTAGATGGTAGAAATGTTACTAACCCAAAGTTAAAATGTGAGCACATCAAAGTAGCAACCCCCACCTTTCTTCTTTCGCTTTTATTAACAGATGCAGGAATGTCCTCTTTGAAGATAAGACCTCCTGGGACTTGTTCCCAGGCCTAGCAAGGCCTGAACCCAGGATGCGATAGCCGCAATAGAGATAAGGAATTCAGAGTGTGAATTTCACATGTGAATGTAGAATTGTTTATAGAACCTTTGATGTGCCATTTTAAAGCTTGTATTCTAGTGCTACAAAATATCAGTCCCAATCTTCAGCTCGAATGAGCCACATGGATTATCAATAAACCTGACTTTGTTTCAAAATCCAAGGACTGGTTATTTTGAAATCTCATGCTTGACAGATTGTTATTTTAAACAATAACCTAAAATCATGTCTGTTACACTTTAAGTGACATATTCCACATGCTGCCACATTGGACTCTAATAGAGCACTCTGGATCAGCTTTTAGAACCCCTTTGTTCTGCCCTATTTGTCTTTTCTTTCAAGATTGCAGCTGCCTTTGTGCAAATTCCTTGCCCAGGTTTAAGGGCACAGAGCATGGGTTCCTTTGTGTACAGGATTGAAGCTTATAAAAGAGTTTGGTGCCAGGCAGATAGCAGCCTTCTTAAAAGCCTTCAACTGATACAAGACAATTATGAGACCAGATTAATGAGTCAACAGCCCTGAACTATGTTGAGTGCAAACAACCACCACCATTAGAGAACCTCAACCAAGGCAAATAGCTTGGTTGAAGTCCTTAAGCTGTGGTTATCACAGACAAACGTTGGTGCCGTTGCTGGTTTTTTATTGGTTTAGAAGAAAGGAGGAGTGTTTGTTTTTTTGGCCTGGCCGGTTACCTGTACCTTTAACAGTTATACGACAAGTGAGAATTTAACAGGGGAAGCTTTTCCTCACATTGCTGCTTTGCCATACCTGGAAGAGTTGCTATATCCACTGGGGTTAATTTAGTTGCTCACTTCATTTATATCTTACCTTTCTCCCTGTCAGGTATCCAAAGGGGTTTATATCACGGTGCTCTCGTCCATTTTATCCTCACCACAACCCTATAAAGTGGGGTAGGCTGAGACAGAAAGTGACTGGCTCCAGGCCACCCCCAACAAGCTTCTGTGGCAAACCTGGGCCTTCCAGATCCTAGTCTGATATTGTTAAGGGGCGTTTTCGCACTGACCTTAATCAGCAGCGACGCCCCTCTTCAGCGCGCAGGATCTGCCCGGATTTCGCACCAATTGCTGCGGGAAGAGCCAGAAAGTCCCGCGGCTTTTGCGGCGCAAATGGAAACCGCCAAAAACCAGTTTCCATTTGCGCCGCAAAAGATGCGGGACTTTCCGGCTCTTCCGGGTGCTCCGCGGCAATTGGTGCGAAATCCGGGCAGATCCTGCGCGCTGAAGAGGGGTGTCGCTGCCGATTAAGGTCAGTGCGAAAACGCCCAAGGTGTAACTGCTGCACCCCACTGGCTATTAGTTTCTTATTGACTCAAAGCAAGCAAGAACTTGGTGATAAAATGAACAATTAGGTTTATAAAAACCAAACACCAAGCTGAGCTATTTTGCTTCTTCATTCTGTAGTTTCTCGTTGCACAGTGAAGATGCCTGATGAGACATGAGGCCATCCGTGAAAGGATCTTCCCAGTTTTTATTGTGTGTGTGAAGTGCCCTCAAGTTGCAGCCAGCTTATGGTGACCCTGTAAGGTTTTCAAGGCAGAGCTCAGTTGCCATTGCCTACCTCTCCAAAGTCTTCCTTGGTGGTCTTCCAGCTGAGTACTGATCCTGCTTAGCTTCCAAGATCGGACAAGATCAAGCTACACGATACCATTCCACATCTCCAGATTTTATTATTGACTTTAAATAAACCACCTCTCCCGAGTCTTGTTTAAGGTAAGAGGTAAGTCATAAGGTATTTTTAAAAAACAGTAAAATCATAAAAGTGCTGTAAAAAATGGTCTATGACAGACAAGCCAGGGGCATAAAACAGCAGCCTATGAGCATATGAAGCTGCCTTATACTGAATCAGACCCTCCTTGGTCCATCAAAGTCAGTATTGTCTTCTCAGACTGGCAGCGGCTCTCCAGGGTCTCAAGCTGAGGTTTTTCACACCTACTTGCCTGGACCCTTTTTAGTTGGAGATGCCGGGGATTGAACCTGGGACCTTCTGCTTCCCAAGCAGATGCTCTACCACTGAGCCACAGCCCCATTCATGGCTCTCCAGGGTCTCAAGCTGAGGTTTTTCACACCTATTTGCCTGGACCCTTTTTTGGAGATGCCGGGGATTGAACCTGGGACCTTCTGCTTTTATTTTTTATTTATTTATTTATTTATTTATATTTCGACTTATATCCCGCCCTTCCCACCGAAGCGGCTCAGGGCGGCTCACAACACACAAACTTACATAAGTTTATCTTAAAAACATTTACATAATAAGGATTAATAAAACATAAAACATAAAAAACATAAAAACCAGCGGTCTGTTAAATGCATTCTAATTCCATCCAGAAATTCTCAGTGTCAGTTAGTTGTTGTAGGCCAGCCGGAAGAGGACTGTCTTACAGGCCCTGCGGAACATAATGCCCCTGTATAAATCGATGGTGCGGTCTCATTTGGAGTACTGTGTGCAGTTCTGGTCGCCGCACCTCAAAAAGGATATTATAGCATTGGAGAAAGTCCAGAGAAGGGCAACTAGAATGATTAAAGGGCTGGAGCACTTTCCCTATGAAGAAAGGTTGAAACGCTTGGGACTCTTTAGCTTGAAGAAACGTCGACTGCGAGTGACATGATAGAGGTTTATAAGATAATGCATGGGATGGAGAAAGTAGAGAAAGAAGTACTTTTCTCCCTTTCTCACAATACAAGAACTCGTGGGCATTCGATGAAATTGCTGAGCAGACAGGTTAAAACGGATAAAAGGAAGTACTTCTTCACCCAAAGGGTGATTAACATGTGGAATTCACTGCCACAGGAGGTGGTGGCGGCCACAAGTTTGGCACCCTTCAAGAAGGGTTTAGATAAAAATATGGAGCACAGGTCCATCAGTGGCTATTAGCCACAGTGTATGTGTGTATATAAAATTTTTTGCCACTGTGTGACACAGAGTGTTGGACTTGATGGGCCGTTGGCCTGATCCAACATGGCTTCTCTTATGTTCTTATGAACTGCCCTAGGTCCCGCAGGGCCCTCACCTCTTCCGGCAGCTGGTTCCACCAGTAAGGCGCCGTTACTGAGAAGGCCCGATCCCTGGTGGATTTCAGACGGGCCTCCTTTGGCCCAGGGATTACTAGCAGATTTTGTGAGCCCGATCGTAGTACTCTCTGGGGAATGTGTGGGGAGAGACGGTCCCTAAGGTAGGCAAGTCCTAGGCCATATAGGGCTTTAAAGGTAATGACCAACACCTTGTACCGGACTCGGAATGTTATTGGCAGCCAGTGCAGATCCCGAAGCCCCGACCGAATGTGCTCCCATCTTGGAAGCCCTAGTAGCAGCCGGGCAGCGGCATTCTGCACTAACTGCAGTTTCCGGGTTCGGCACAGGGGTAGCCCCATGTAGAGGGCATTACAGTAGTCCAACCTCAAGGTGATCGTGGCATGAATCACCGTTGCTAGGTCGTCGTGCTCCAGGAAAGGGGCCAACTGCCTCGCCCGCCTAAGATGAAAAAATGCAGACTTGGCAGTGGCTGTTAACTGAGCCTCCATTGTCAATGAAGGCTCTAATTGTACCCCCAGACTTTTGACCCTGTGCGCCGCTGTCAATGGCGCCCCGTCAAAAACTGGCAGGGAGATTTCCCTTCCCGGGCCACAACGACCCAAGCAAAGGACCTCTGCCTTCGCCGGATTCAGCTTCAGCCCGCTCAGCCTAAGCCACCTAGCCACTGCCTGTAACGCCTGGTCCAGCTTTTCTGGGGCGCAGGCAGGCCGGCCGTCCATAAGTAGATAGAGCTTCCCAAGCAGATGCTCTACCACTGAGCCACCATCCCTCCTACATATGAAGCTGCCTTATACTGAACCAGACCCTCGGTCCATCAAAGTCAGTATTGTCTACTCAGACTGGCAGCGGCTCTCCAGGGTCTCAAGCTGAGGTTTTTCACACCTACTTGCCTGGACCCTTTTTTGGAGATGCCAGGGATTGAACCTTGGACCTTCTGCTTCCCAAGCAGATGCTCTACCACTGAGCCACCGTCCCTCCCCCGTCCCTCCTTTGTGTACAGGATTGGAGCTTATAAAAGAGTTTGGTGCCAGGCAGATAGCAGCCTTCTTAAAAGCCTTTAACTGATACAGCCTAAAACAATATGCACAAAACAGTCCTTGAGCTAGCAGCAGACCAGAGACACAGATTAGGAATAGATGGAACCTTTCACTGAAAAGCCTGGGTAGAAAGAAATATTTTGGAATGGCACTTTAAAGCAGGGGTGTCAAACTCTTTTGTTATGAGGGCCAGAACTGACATAAATGAGACCCTGTCGGGCTGGGCCATTTTTGTCAAAAAATGTAATGCCAGGTAGCAGAGATATAAACTTTATAAAAGACAGAAACACAATTAAAGATTTTTTTTTTTAAACACCTTAAAATAAAACATGCTTAAAACATTAGCACTTGCTGGTCTTAAAGATGCTTTCTTTGTATTTCTTCCATGGGATCCAGGGAACTGGGAAAAGGAAGCTCTGGCTCTTTCTTCCCTTCCCCAGGGCACCAGGAGGGGGAGGAACCTCAGCCAATAGAAGGAAGAGAAGCTTGGCTCAGTAGAACTAATTGAGAGAGCCTGGCAAAGCAAGCTATCTCTTTCCCCCTCCCCCTTCCTCCCCAAGAGAGGAGCCTCAGTCAATGGAGAAAGTAGAGGCTTTGCTCTGTAGCTCCTGTGCGATTGAGCAAGCCTGGCAAAGCAAGCTGTGGTGCAGAAGGAAGCAAGAAAGAGGGAGAAAGAAGTAGTTAACAGTAAGTTGCTTGGGGGCCTGATAGGAGCCCTCTGGGGGCCTGATTTGGTCCCTGGGCTGCATGATTGACACCCTGCCTTAAAGGATAGTGTCAGAACTTGTAACTATCCTGTATGCTGAGCCTAATGATA
This sequence comes from Heteronotia binoei, assembly GCF_032191835.1. Classification (NCBI taxonomy): domain Eukaryota; kingdom Metazoa; phylum Chordata; class Lepidosauria; order Squamata; family Gekkonidae; genus Heteronotia; species Heteronotia binoei. The sequence goes on along the minus strand of NC_083239.1, from coordinate 9,191,911 downwards.
TTAGCCTAACTGACTCCATATTGTAAATGCCCACTAACCCAAGGTCTTTGCACCCCTGCCTACTAACCAAATGCCTTTACATTTCAAACAAACTGTAACCACTGAAGGGTGACTGATAGTCTCTGGGAAACATCTGCAGGTGTCCTTTGAAGCTGGCCTGCCAGAGCAAAGCAGCGGGGCTCCTTCCTCCGCCTTGGAGATAAGGGACGCTGGGAACAGACAACTGTCTCTTGGAGTGTGAGAAATGGTTTTATTGTTTCTGTTACAACTGCATAAAGAATGTGTCGATAGCTGTGCTGGTTATCAGAGTCAACTTGCTCTTTCCCTGAACATAGTTCTCAATAAACGTCTTATACTTTTTGAAACAAAGTAATGAGTCTTTTTTGAAGTTCTCCAGTTCTGACAGATAGTAAAGTAAGAGCTGGATGAGTGTCAAGAGGGGAGAGCATTCTATAGGCAAGGCGCCACCACTGAACATGGCCTGTCTCTCCACCCAATCTTCACATCACTTACTACCACAACTTTTTTTAAACTGAAGAGGGTGGGGACTGACCCCGGGACTTCCTACATGCAAGGCTGCTGCTTTACCACTGAGCTGTGGCCCCCTCCCCGGGGTATTTCTGTGTCATCTTTATGGTGTTCCAGTTCCAGCAGGAACCACTCATCAGATGCCCTTTCATGGAACTGCCTCCCTCCCCATTTGCATTTGCCGGATCTTAAATGTGATTCCAAGATCCATAGGAAATGCCAAACGTGCTTACCTTAGCTATCGCTCAGGTCTCCTTTTGTTCCCCTGAATGGAAAGGGTCATTCCAATAAAGACCTATTCAATATTGACATTTGGAGTTTGTGCTTAAAAAAAAAAAAAGACTGCTCCCACACAGCAAAGGAAAATAATCAGCGTGGATAATGAAAGGCTAATGCATCACTGTACATACACACGTCTTCAACATTCAGAATAAAACAATGCAAATAATGGAGAGAATGGATGGGAGAGTTTGAAGACTAGTCCCCTTGAAGTACTGTCAGTAAGGCACTGAGAACCTTGTGCTGTCAAAATGATACCAAATTATTTTTTTCCTTCCCTTTGTAGCTTGGAATTTGAATGAATTGGTCTCCGGTATTCTTAGCCTGGAGTAAATAAATACATCTTTAGGAGGTTGCTAAATTAATAATTAGAGAGTTATGCAGCAGGGGATTCAATGAATAGATTCAGTGAATCCATATTTTGACTAGTTTCCTTGGCTCCTGGAGCCTCTGGGAGTTTGTCCCTCTAGTATAGTCTTGCTACTGGAAGGGTGAGTCACATGTTACAAATTCTGCAAGAACTTTGAGTTCTATGCTTCCTAGGTTCTTATGTGACCTGATTCGGAATGGAACCACACAATGTGAGGAAGGAGGTCTTAAGCCTACCCCCCCCCCCCATTGCTGTATTCCCAGCTTCAAATGGTCCTCTTTGCCTGGATGAGGAAACTTACCTGTAGCTAGCAACTGATACACAATTCATTTTTTTTTTCCAACATAGCAAAACAGACACTCCCAAAGCCCTTTTAAGTTGGGGAAATGGTGCAGTGGAGGCTTAATCCCCCTCTCCCCGCATCCAAATCAGACACTACCATCCATGGAAGTAAGTTCTCGGCATGGAACTCCTTGCAAACATCTGATAAAAAATCATCCTGGCATAGGGTTGCCAATCCCCAGGTGGGGGCAGGGGATCCCCTGGTTTGGAGGCCCTCCCCCTGCTTCAGGGCCCTCAGAAAGCGGGGGGAGGGGAGGGAAATATCCGCTGAGAACTCTATTATTCCCTATGGAGATGTATTCCCATAGAAAATCACGAAGAATGGATCTGCGGGTATCTGGGGCTCTGGGAGGGGCTGTTTTTTAAGGTAGAGGCCCCAAATTTGCAGCATATCATCTCGTGCCTCTCCCCAAAATACCCTCCAAGTTTCAAAAAGATTGGACAAAGGGGTCCAATTCTATGTTCCCCAAAAGAAGGTACCCCTATCCTTCATTATTTCCTATGGAAGGAAGGCATTTAAAAAGTGTTCAGTCCCTTGAAATGTGATGGCGAGAACTCCCTTTGGAGTTCAGTGATGCTTGCCAAACCCTTGTTCCTGACTCCGCCCCAATATCTCCTGGCTCCACCCCCAAAGTCTCCTGGCTCCATCCCCAAAGTCCCCAGATATTTCTTGACTTGGACTTGGCAACCCTATCCTGGCAGCAGGGAGGAATTTGTAAAGTGTGAATTGGTCCGGTCTGAATCCCTTAAATCAGAGGCTGCCTTATGAACAATAGATCACAGGAAATTAAGGGAATCAGGAAGGATTGAGGCCCCAAGGTGCTGTGGCTCAGTGGCAGGGAGTCTGTTTTGTACCGTTGTACGCAGAGCTTCCTGGGTTCCATCCGTAACTCCTCCAGGTACAAGATTCAGGGAGCAGGTGATGTGAAAGGATTCAACCTGAGGCCCTGGAAAATCGCTGCAAGCCAGACTAGACTGACCTTGGTAGACCGACAGTCTGACTCAGGTAGGCTTCCCAATCCCCAGGTCCCAGCGGGGGATCACCTGGTTTTACAAGTTTCCCCTCTCCCAGCCAGCTAGCCGGCGGGGGAAGCCCCACCCCCCACAGCCCCCATAGCTCTAGATCTCCGGCAGTTTTAGGGAATTGATCTGCGGATATCAGAGGCTCTAGGGGGGCTGTGTTTTGAGGTAGAGGCACTAAATTTTCAGTATAGCATCTAGTGCCTCTCTCTCAAAATACCTCCCAAGTTTCAAAATGATTGGACCAGGGAGTCCAATTCTATGAGCCCCCAAAGAAGGTGCCCCATCCTTCATTATTTCCTATGGAAGGAAGGCATTTAAAAAGGTGTGCTGTCCCTTTCAATGTGATGGCCAGAACTCCCTTGGAGTTCAATGTTGCTTGTCACACCCTTGCTCCTGGCTCTGCCCCCAATGTCTCCTGGCTCCACCCCCAAAGTCTCCTGGCTCCATCCCCAAAGTCCCCAGATATTTCTTGAATTGGTCTTGGCAACCCTAGACTCAGGCAAAGGCAGCTTTGAGTGCTCTCCCAAAGCAAGTTGTTTCAGTTGCACCGTTTCAGTTGTTTCAGTGTATGGGCTCCACCAAGTAGTTGTGCAGAGGCAGAAACGTAACTGGAGAAGTATTTCCCCTGCGTCCCTGCTAGGAAAAGCTTCGCCCGTGGAGCTTCTGCCAGTTGTGTACCTATGAAAGGCACAGGAGACTTCCCAAGCTGTCTCCAATTCTACCCTTGCTAGAATTTAAGCCACACAACGTTATACGAAGATAGGTGGGGGATTATTCTACAGAGGAGCCATGTTTAATAATTAAAATCTGGATTGTTTTTGCACTAGGGTTGCCAAGTCCAATTCAAGAAATATCTGGGGACTTTGGGGGTGGAGCCAGGAGACATTGGAGGTGGAGCCAAAATCAAGGCTGTGACAAGCGTCATTGAACTCCAAAGGGAGTTCTGGCCATCACATTAAAAGGGACGGCACACCTTTTCAATGCCTTCCTTCCATAGGAAATAATGAAGGATAGGGGCACCTTCTTTGGGGGGGCTCATAGAATTGAACCTTGGCAGGTATTTTGGAGAGAGGCACTAGATGCTATACTGAAAATTGGGTGCCTCTACCCCAAAAAACACCTCCCCCAGAGCCCCAGATCAAGTCTCCATGCGGATCAATTCTCCATGATTTTCTATGGGAATAAATCTCCAAAGGGAATAACAGAGTTCCCAGCAGACATTTCCCTCCCCTCCCCCCGCTTTCTGACAACCCTGAAGTGGGGGGAGGGCCTCCACTGAAATCTTAAAGAATCCTAGTGGGAAATTATGGAGGATGGGAGAGGTTTGCAAATTAGTGTCTCTCCTGTCCCACAATTCCATGTGAGCCCTCACTGTTTATTACCTAGTTATGACGCAGAGTTGAGAGACTTGTAGAGATTAGAAATGTTTCCTGCTTTATATATATATATATTGTCAACAATCTTGGTTCTCTGCGTCCCCATTTAATGCCATTTATCAAGAGCAACCAAACTAAAACAAATGGGAAGGCAAGCATTTGTGTTCTGCAGAAAAGGATGACGTCCCACACAGCACTGATTCTCTGGGGTCCAATTACAATGGAGCTACATGAAACATTGGCCAGACCAATGTTACCTTCTCTCTACCTGTTAGTTTTCATTTGCATCTTCTCCTCCAGGTACCAGTATGTCTTTGGCCATCCCTGACTTAGGAGCAGACCGCTGTTGCGCTAGAAGAATTTTCTTTTTAACCCCAATTGCCTCATCTTCATCCTCATTCTCAGCCAGTGTTCTTCTTTGCACCCAGACAGTGAGTGTTATTTGAGGGGTTGATCTGAGGGAAACATCACGATAAGAGCAGTTGTTTAACATTCCATAACCGTTTATTAGGGTTGCCAATCCCCAGGTGAGGGCAGGGGATCCCCCAGTTTGGAGGCCCTCCCCCCCGCTTCAGGGTCATCAGAAAGCGGGGGGGGGGGGGAGGGAAATGCCTGCTGGGAACTCTGTTATTCCCTATGGAGATTTATTCCCATAGAAAATCATGGAGAATTGATCCGCGGGTATCTGGGGCTCTGGGGGGGCTGTTTTTTGGGGTAGAGGCACCAAATTTTCAGTATAGCATCTAGTGCCTCTCCCCAAAATACCCCCCAAGTTTTCAAAAAGATTGGACCAGGGGGTCCAATTCTATGAGCCTCAAAAGAAGGTACCCCTATCCTTCATTATTTCCTATGGAAGGAAGGAAATGAAAAGGTGTGCCGTCCCTTTAAATGTGATGGCCAGAACTCCCTTTGGAGTTCAATGATGCTTGTCACAGCCTTGATCTTGGCTCCACCCCTAATGTCTCCTGTCTCCACCCCCAAAGACTCCTGGCTCCACCCCCAGAGTCCCCAGATATTTCTGGAATTGGACTTGACAACCCTACCGGTTATTGGTGTAGTGCAGAGGAACTGGATATTAACACCCCTGATCGATGCTCCTTTCTAGCCCTGGCTGGCCATTTTTTCTTCGTCTGACGTGACAGCAAGGGCACCAAAGACCTCACTGTGCCGGGATCAAGAGGAACAACACACCAAGGCATGGCAAAAGTTTCCATTGGCTTTTCTTATCATAAGATAAAAGCCTTAACCCAAATGCCTGAAGCAGCATTGTTACATAACCTGCAATTGACTGATATCCCTGAAATCCTTGCTGATGAAATAATGGGAACTTATGGCTACTTTGAAAGAAGAAGAAAAATATTTCAATTAATACACAGAAAGCTGTAATTTTGCAGATGATACACAAAGAGGGTGATGCGGGGGGAGGCTTGGAGAGAAAGCACACTGGGCTCCAGGCCTCCCCACCGTTGGCTACTCTTGATCCAATGTCTGGGGCGGGGGGGGGAGGTGAGGTCAGACAGACCAGAAAATGTGTCTGGTTCACTTTCTGCTCCAAGCCTCTCTCCCCAAATGCTCGGCACATGTTCTTCTCCAAAACTATGATTGCCAATCTCTAGATGTGGCCTGTGTTTCTCCCCAAATTACAACTGGTCTCCAAACGACATAGATCAGTTCCCTGAAGAAAACGGCAGCTTTGGAGAGTAAACTCTGTGGCATCATATCCCTTCTGAGTTCGCACCCTTCCCCAGTCTCTGTCCTAGGCTTCCCAATCCCCAGGTCCCAGCGGGGGATCACCTGGTTTTACAAGTTTCCCCCCGCCCCCCAGCCAGCTAGCCGGCGGGGGGGGGGGGGGAAGCCCCACCCCCCACAGCTCTAGATCTCCGGCAGTTTTAGGGAATTGATCCGCGGATATCAGAGGCTCTAGGGGGGCTGTGTTTTGAGGTAGAGGCACTAAATTTTCAGTATAGCATCTAGTGCCTCTTCTCAAAATACCTCCCAAGTTTCAAAACGATTGGACCAGGGAGTCCAATTCTATGAGCCCCAAAAGAAGGTGCCCCAATCCTTCATTATTTCCTATGGAAGGAAGGCATTTAAAAAGGTGTGCTGTCCCTTTCAATGTGATGGCCAGAACTCCCTTGGAGTTCAATGATGCTTGCCACACCCTTGCTCCTGGCTCCACCCCTAATGTCTCCTGGCTCCACCTCCAAAGTCTCCTGGCTCCACCCCCAAAGTCCCCAGATATTTCTTGAATTGGACTTGGCAACCCTACTCTGTCCCCAGATTTCCAGGAAGTTCCAAAGTCAGAGTTGACATCCCTTAAGGTATTCCCCACGCTGCCCCCCACCGCCATTTTCTGCACAGTTTAACTAGAAATTCTTCATCAGCCAGCAGGCGTTTTAATTGGCAGAAAAGAGGATAAAAGAAGTTTCTTGGACACATTATTGTTTTAAAATAAAACAACAGCTGAGCAGTTTGCAAAGCAGAAGGACGTAAAAGTGACTGAAACAGCATCCTTATGGCATAGCTGACCAAGCTGTATGAGGGCGAGGCAAGGACGGTCCAAGCTGAGCCTGTGAGTGATTGTGGCTGCTGTGCAGAGGATGTTTGCCTGCTGAACCTGCTCACCGTGAAAACTGTAGCAACCCTAGCCACAAGAAGGGCTGCTAAATGCAAATAATTACCCGCTATATCGCAGACTGAGTGTCTAATAGAGCTGTCCTAGAAACATTTTCCTGGGAAAATAGGCCTAAGGATCCCGAGTAGACCTGCTTGGGATTGCTTTGTAAATCAAACTTTTGTCTCCGGTTATTGCATTTGAAGTCTTCTTTGTACAGTGACAGCATCACTGGCTGGTGTTATTGGCTGATTTCACACTGACCTTTTACTGGCGCGACCACCCTCCTCACACCGGCGGATCTGCAGGGATTTCGCACCAGAAGCGCCGGCGCAGCCAAAAGAGCCGGCAACTTCCGTCCCGAAACCAGCTCAAACAGAAACCGCCAAGAAGCAGGAAAACGTTTGTTTAATAATGCTCCGCTTTTAAAAGCCAGCGTGGCGTAGTGGTTACAGTGTCAGATTAATATCTAAGAGACCCAGATTTGAATCCCCCCCTCTACCAGATACTTGCAGAGTGACCTCCGGCCAGTCACACATTCTCAGACTACCCTACTTCACGGACTTGTTGTGAGGATAAAACGGAGGAGAGGAGGACAAGCCGCTTTGGGTTCCATTGGGGAGAAACAGGGTATAAATGAAGTAAGGAAAGAAAAGTCCCCTGTGCAAGCAGCAGTCGTTTCCAACTCTGGGATGACGTTGCTTTCACAACGTTTTCACGGCAGACTTTTTACGGGGTGGTTTGCCATTGCCTTCCCCAGTCATCTACACTTTCCTCCCAGCAAGCTGGGTACTCATTTTACCAACCTCGGAAGGATGGAAGGCTGAGTCATCCTTGAGCCGGCTACCTGAAAACCCAGCTACCGCCAGGGATCGAACTCAGGTCGTGAGCAGAGCTTAAGACTGCAGTACTGCAGTCTTAACGCTCTGTGCCATGGGGCTCCGAAATGAAGTAAATAAATAAATGAAGTAAGTAAATTGGGGAGGGATGGTGGCTCAGTGGTAGAGCATCTGCTTGGGAAGCAGAAGGTCCCAGGTTCAATCCCCGGCATCTCCAAAAAAGGGTTCAGGCAAATAGGTGTGAAAAGCCTCAGCTTGAGACCCTGGAGAGCCGCTGCCAGTCTGAGAAGACAATACTGACTTTGATGGACCAAAGGTCTGATTCAGTATAAGGCAGCTTCATATGTTCATATATATATTCAATCAATAAATGTTCGTGGCCACAGTGGTCCTGATTGAACAGAAAGGCAGAATATAAATTCTTTAAGTAAATAAATAACTGGCATTGCTGAAGCATTTTTCACAAGAAACAAAACTGGTTACATATACATGAAGCAAAAGGGGAGGACACACACACACACATGGAAATGGGGGCCCAGAAAGAGAAGCAAATCCTGGTGAATGGAGTCCAGTGTAGTTCAAGTCGAAGAGCAATGTGACATTTTTACCCTTGGGGGAAAATGAGTTAGCTTCTATGACTCCTTTTGGATGATCAAAGAATCTTGCTCCAGAGGAAGGTGCCTTCCTCTGGAACAAGACTCCTCCATTAGCAAATCAGGTTGCCAACAGACCTGGAGAAAAATGGTTTGTCCCTTCAGCAGAAGTTTAATGTGATATTATTTGCTGTGTGATGTTTACTTATCTCCTTGTCACACATTAATCCTCTGCTGAAAGGACAGAACCTTTTCTCCAGAGCTCTTGGCAGTCATACTAGCAAGAGTCACAGAATTCAGTCCTGCATCTGAGCAATCCTCTGGGTATCAGCAGAGAGCAGCCAGGTAGATAGCAGGTAACGAATCACTCTCCCTTGACTGCCTGATCCCTTCCCCTTGAAAACAGCTTTCCACAGGTCCTCATTTCAGATGTCATCTTTCCTTTCTCAGCTCTGCCTGCCCTAAATGTGACTTTGCATCTGCAGAGGTGACTGCAGCTTCACCTGGATTCATCTCAGAGGCTCAGCAGACTCTTGCTAAGTTCCTATAATGCACACCTTTGCCACTGGAGTTGTAAAACTCACAAAAAAAAATTAACATGAATCAAACTTGACCACAACTTAGCAATTATCTATCCCAGAAGAGCAGGCCTTGTGCTTGAAGGGAGAATGAGGTGCATTGTACTTGGCTGAGGGACATGGAAGAGAGAAATCTTAGCAATTCTACCCCACCCTACTCAAAGCGCTGCCGGGCTGCCGCTTTGTTATTAATTTATTTTCCTGTCATGGGGAGTGTCAGCTTGCAGCCTCAAGATGGATGCTACATCTTTTAATTACTGGACAGAGCAAGCGATTTCTTTCAGCTATTTTCTCTTTTAAAAAGCTGTGAGCAGAGCTGTTTTCCAGACAGCGATGGTTACTTCATTTTGCTCCACATCGAGAGGGCAACAGAGAACTGTCCTCATGTGGAAGCAAATGAAGGATGAAGGATTAAGCCTTCTCTCCCTTCCCTGCATGGCCATGAAGAAAGTGCTACAGAGGGACTAAGACAGGTAATTCTGTCTTTTTTCAGCGCTCTCAGTAGACCTTGTCCTCTCCCCACCATTCTTCTTACTCCGTTAATCTTCCTGCTCCCCTGCCTACTGTGTGAAGAACCTGAAAGCTTGCTGGCTATAGTTAAAACAAAAGGGGTAGAAGGACAGAAAGCAGAACACCCAAGAGAAACAGTGGCCGCTGAGGGTCAAAGCACAGACCAGACAACATGATGTTGTTAAATAGCCATGGAAGGGCGATTTCAGTTCTCCTCTTCTACTCTAGCCATCCCTGCCCCTTGAAATAGTGCTCCGGTAGGCCATGGCAGGCTGGGTCTGAAAATATTGGTTGCCACGAGACAAAGAGGGGCCCACCCGCCCCTATGAGGCTATCATTTAATTTTTATAAGAAAGAAATAAAATATTCGAAAAAATACATTTGTGGGGAAAGGTACAATTAAAACTTTTGCAAAATAAATTTTATTCACTTTTTTTTCATTAAAATAGTAATACAATGTACATTTTAGTTGCGTTCCAGTAATAATATTGGAACTTCTAGTATACCGTCAAGCTACTAAAAGGTCATTAACATGTTTAGCATATTGCCTAATGTTTAAGGGAGCCCACTTCATCAGGGGCCCGCTTGCCGTTGGGCAAGTTGACACCCTGGCCAGTTCATTCATAGGGTTGCCAATCCCCAGGTGGGGGCAGGGAATCCCCCAGTTTGGAGGCCCTCCCCCCCCCGCCCCGCTTCAGGGTCATCAGAAAGCAGGGGGAGGGGAGGGAAATGTCTGCTGGGAACTCTGTTATTCCCTATGGAGACTTATTCCCATAGAAAATCATGGAGAATTGATCCGCGGGTATCTGGGGCTCTGGGGGGGGCTCTTTTTTGGGGTACAGACACCAAATTTTCATTAGAGCATCTAGTGCCTCTCCCCAAAATATCCCCCAAGTTTCAAAACGATTGGACCAGGGGATCCAATTCTATGAGCCCCAAAAGAAGGTGCCCCTATCCTTCACTATTTCCTATGGAAGGAAGGCATTGAAAAGGTGTGCCGTCCCTTTAAATGTGATGGCCAGAACTCCCTTTGGAGTTCAATGATGCTTGTCACAGCCTTGATCTTGGCTCCACCCCTAATGTCTCCTGTCTCCACCCCCAAAGACTCCTGGCTCCACCCCCAAAGTCCCCAGATATTTCTTGAATTGGACTTGGCAACCCTATTCAGTTGCCCCAGGAACAGTGTGAGAAAGGGGACCAGAATGAAGGGGCCTAGAAAGGAAATAGGGAATTTGCAGAAATTGCTTTCCATTCCGCAAAGGACAATTTTGTTCCCTTGGTGGAACTGCCATTAACGCTGCTAGAGCAACAAGTAAAAATCAGGCCTCATTTTCTCTTCTGCTCCAGTTTCCTGATGTCAAATGCCCCAATGCTGCTTCTTGCCCCATATGTTGCTTCTATAGTTCCCCCAACAAGGCCAACAGCAGCTCCAAGGATGGAGGCGGTCCCACACAGACAGCGCTCAGGAGCGAGTGATCCTGCGCTCAGGAGCGAGTGAGTGTGGGACCGCCTCCATCCTTGGAGCTGCTGTTGGCCTTGCTGGGGGAACTATAGAAGCAACATATGGGGCAAGAAGCACTTTCCCTATGAAGAAAGGTTGAAACGCTTAGGGCTCTTTAGCTTGGAGAAACGTCGACTGCGGGGTGACATGATAGAGGTTTACAAGATAATGCATGGGATGGAGAAAGTAGAGAAAGAAGTACTTTTCTCCCTTTCTCACAATACAAGAACTCGTGGGCATTCGATGAAATTGCTGAGCAGACAGGTTAAAGCGGATAAAAGGAAGTACTTCTTCACCCAAAGGGTGATGAACATGTGGAATTCACTGCCACAGGAGGTGGTGGCAGCCACAAGTATAGCCACCTTCAAGAGGGGTTTAGATAAAAATATGGAGCACAGGTCCATCAGTGGCTATTAGCCACAGTGTGTGTGTATATATAAAATTTTTTGCCACTGTGTGACACAGAGTGTTGGACTGGATGGGCCGTTGGCCTGATCCAACATGGCTTCTCTTATGTTCTTATGCCGACAGCTGAAAGGGCTGTCTGTGAGGGCTGCCCGTGACATACACAATGTAAATCATTTTGGTAGCGACATTTCACAACAGCCAAGGCAGGGTCCGTTGATTCTGAGGGGACAGAGAAGAGACTAGACTTCTGTCCTGAAAACATTTTGGTAGCGACATTTCACAACAGCCAAGGCAGGGTCCGTTGATTCTGAGGGGACAGAGAAGAGACTAGACTTCTGTCCTGAAAACAGATTCTCCCCACAGACTCCCAACAGAAACATGATCAGCTTCAGAGTCATCATTTAGATTGGGGGGGTGGGGGTTAAAGTTGTTTTATGTTTGTAATTTCTTTACAATTATTTCCTCCCCACCCCCGCCAGGTTTATTGGTGTTTTTTCCAGCGGGTTCCAGAATGTTTCTGTGACACAGACAGGACCAGGAGGTTGAGAATGTCTCCTGCCATGGAATGAAAGCAGAGGCCGGGATTCTTGGAATAGCAACTGGCTGAGTTAACAGTCCCAACTCTCTTTGCAGAAACAAAGCCCAGCCGACAGTTGCAGCCTGTTCCAGCTCCCAGCTGGCAGCCTGTCTGGGGGCCTGAGCTGGGGAAAGAACCACAACCAGAAAAAATCAGCCAAGATTTCCCTCTGAAACTCTTATTTGCGCATGCTGCCCCCACCCCACCAACCACCACAGCAGGCTTAGACCACCATGGGAATCCATTTGACCCCACATGTAGGGTTGCCGATCCCCAGGTAGGGGCAGGGGATCCCCCGGTTTGGAGGCCCTCCCCCCGCTTCAGGGTCATCAAAAAGCGGGGGGAGGAGAGGGAAATGTCTGCTGGGAACTCTGTTATTCGCTATGGAGACTCATTCCCATAGGAAATAATGGAGAATTGATCTGTGGGTATCTGGGCCTCTGGGGGGCTGTTTCTTGAGGTAGAGGCCCCCAATTTTTGTTATAGCATCCAGAGCCCATCCCCAAAATACCCCCCCCCCCCAAGTTTCAAAAAGATTGGACCAGGGAGTCCAATTCTATGAGCCCCAAAAGAAGGTGCTCCTATCCATTATTTCCTATGGAAGGAAGGCATTTAAAAAGATGTGCCGTCCCTTTAAATGTGATGGCCAGAACTCTTGGAGTTCATTTATGCTTGTCACACCCTTGCTCCTGGCTCCACCCCCAATGTCTCCTGGCTCCACCCCCAAAGTCCCCAGATTTTTCTTGACTTGGACTTGGCAACCCTACCCACATGTCCCCATAACGCTAAAAAATGCAGAGCGTGCTTCCAGAAGGAGGGCTTAAATAGAAAAATGCCATCTGCTAATAGCAGGCATGTCCCTTTGAGGCCTGAGCACACCATTCCCCAGCTCCCTCCCCTTCCTTTTGTTCAAAAAATGCTTTGTATGGCAGAGTTGTTCATTCCTCTTATATGCTTATGAATTGTTCAAGGCTGATGATGCAACCGCTGGCCTTTGGAGGCCGGCCCTCGGTTTTTATAGGCTCATGATCACCAGGTGTCTACAGGTTTCTCTGACATAGTTCCCTTCTTCTCCCCACAATCCACTACCACATCCAGGCTGTCTTCTTTACAGCGATGCTGGAGGGAGCTAAGGGCTCCTACCTATACTCTTTTTGGTCCATTTGGTGCTATGGTTCTAAAGGGAGCAAGAAGGAGGTAGCTGCACAGTCCGCTAGGGTTGCCAATCCCCAGGTGGGGGCAGGGAATCCCCCATTTGGAGACCCTCCCCCCCCCAGCTTCAGGGTCGTCAGAAAGCGGGGTGGGGGGGGGAGGGAAATGTCTGCTGGGAACTCTGTTATTCCCTGTGGAGATTTATTCCCATAGAAAATCATGGAGAATTGATCTGTGGGTATCTGGGGCTCTGGGGGGGCTGTTTTTTGGGGTAGAGGCACCAAATTTTCAGTGCCTCTCCCCAAAATACCCACCAAGTTTCAAAAAGATTGGACCAGGGGGTCCGATTCTATGAGCCCCCAAAGAAGGTGCCCCTATCCATTATTTCCTATGGAAGGAAGGAATTGAAAAGGTGTGCTGTCCCTTTAAATGTGATGGCCAGAACTCTCTTTGGAGTTCAATTATGCTTGTCACAGCCTTGATCTTGGCTCCACCCCAATGTCTCCTGGCTCCACCCCCAAACTCTCCTGGCTCCACCCCCAAAGTGCCCAGATAGTTCTTGAATTGGACTTGGCAACCCTACAGTCCGCTAGGCTAGCTGGATGGGGTAGTATTTCAGGATCCACAGATAAGGACTCTCCGAATGAGGAACCTGGGATGGCAACAGCTGAACTCCTCTATGTTCAACTGTGACGATCAGATGCAAGCCAATCAGCCTGTCAGTTTAGTTCAGCGCTACGTGACCTCCACACCTGCCAGCTAGGCTTGTATCAGGCTTTTCGCAATTGCACCTGTGAAAATGCTGCCAATCCAACAGATCAGCAGCCATCCGTATCCTTAAGGGTGATTTTGATAAGCACCAAAGGGTATTAAAAATGCAGCATTTCTTTGTGACTATTGATGTAACTTTGGGACTGATTTAAGTGGTTATTGGAACAGTCCTCTGCCAAGCAGAATCCAACACAGCAGAGAGGAGAGGTCACCTGCTGAACCTGTTCGCCCTGAAATCCATGCCAAGCCTAAAGCACAACAAGAGCTGCTGAATGTAAATAATTACCAGCTAAATCTTAGACAGTAAGTGCCCAGCTTAAAGCATTATTAGAAATAGAGAAGGAAGGGGACCAGAAATGGATAAGGTTTGAGAATGAAGCTAATAATGGGGTAGGAAAACATGGCATCTTTACGAACATGGGGGCGAAGGAACTTAATTTAAACGTGGGACCAAGGAAAAATGGGCTAAATGTTTGGAAGAAATGGCAACCAAAATGGCTGAATCGGGTATCTAGATGGACGCCATTAGAAGTGTTGATGGAAGGAGACAAGGAGCATAGGTGGAGCGAACTACTTAAGGCTAAAGGATTTAGAAGGGTAGAAGATTTGTTAATACTAGATAAGTTAAAACCACTACATGAATTTCAAGAAGTCGTAGGAATACAATACTGGCTTAAGGCCACAGGATTGTATACTAAAGTTAAAAAGGAAGTGGAAAAGAGTAACGTAAATGAAGAAGAACCTATGGAAAAGTTTTATAAATTAATGGGTAAAACAAAAAAAGGATTAGCAGGCATCCTATACAGGAGCATGAATTTAGGTAACGAAGGAGCAATAAGCTACCTTCAACGGTCATGGAGTTTAGAAGGCCAAATAATGAAACGAACAGGGGAGAAGATAATGGAAGGTTTAAAAAAAGTTAAGATACATAAGGTTAGAGAAATGGAATTGAAATTTTTCACCAAATGGTATAGAACTCTGGCTACTTTAGCCAATATGTTTCCTGGGTTGAGCCCTAAGTGTTGGCACTGTAAGAAAGAAAAGGGATGGTATTCCCACATGTGGTGGGAGTGTCCTGAGGCCAAGAAACTATGGGATATGGTAGTGGGAATGATAAAGAAATTCTTTCAGGTAGAGCCGAGAATTAACTTTGAACTAATGCAGATGAGTTTATTAGGGAATGAAAAAATAGGGAAGAACAACCAACATTTACTAAAAGTAATGATATCAGCGGGTAAAGCGGTAATAGCGGCAGGATGGAAGGATAAAAGTAAATGGAAGGAAAGTACTTGGCATAACTATCTCTTTGATTTTGTCCAGTCAGATATAGCCGCTATAATGTTGCAAGAAGAATCATGGGAAGAAAGAAGATCAAGAATTAAAGAAAAGTGGCTGACGTATCTGAAATGGGCGAAGGAAGAAAGGAGAGTGGACATTCAGTGGAAGCTTCGAGTCCTTTGTCCCTGGCTGGAAGAAGAAAAGGATGTATAGACTAAGGGGGGTGGGTTGGGGGTAAATGTAAAATGGATATCAGAAACCATGTAGAGAAACGGATAATGTATTAATAATAAAAATATACATATTAAAAAAAAAAAAGACAGTAAGTGCCATTCCAGGAACACTTTACTGGGAGTAAGCCCCCTTGAATAGGCCTGTGTAGGATTCTTAGTAGATGTATTTAGGTTGCACTGCAAATCTCACATTACATCTTCCAATATTTTTTGCGGGGGGGTGGGGGGTGGGATTCAATTCCCCTTCTTTTCAACTCCCAACCCCTCATATTGCCTACCTCCCTAAGGAACCTTTTTAACATGCTGTTTCCACCCATGGTGGTCCAGGGATCCAGCAAGATATCCTGTGCTTTCTGCTTGTGGCGAGCCCACTACAGAACGGGCAGGTGGATGAGCATGGATTTTCTTTCTCTATGAAGGATAGCCTGGACTCAGAAATGAATAACAGATTAGTCAGGGCGCCTGGAGTGGGTAAGAGAGCTCAGGCAGGCTGAGAGAACAGATCTGGCAACTCGCGCATACAGACAGGATTCAATTACTTTGATCTACTGGATTTGCACAGAGCTCAACACACACCTTTCTACGCTGGCATGGAGTCTAGAAAAACATGGGTGCGAGTTTGCAAAGGCTACAGCAGGATTTCTTTTGAGCCTAACTTACCAGCCTGGAAACTGTGTTTTAGGCCAGCAGTTGGCCCTGAAACATTCAAAGTAACCATTGCGATCCAAATATCTCCGAGCATGTGCTGATGGCATTTTCCTCATTGCTAATATCTTGGGAGAGTTATCAGGTTCCCTTATGGGAGGGAATGGCTTGCAGAGGCCAACATGGCCCTTATGGCACTGTTCGTTGTGTTTCCGATTACGTTGTTTTAATATGTTGTTATCCGTCTCGAATCTCAGCATGAAAAGTAGGTCCTTTAAAAAAGTAAATATATTCATTCATATATTTAGAAATGAATGCGCTGCTGATGGGCAAAGGTTGTGAATCAGTGGTAAAAGCACCCACTTTGCATGCAGAAGGTCTCAAGTTCAATCATTCCAGTTAAAAGGATCAGGTCACTGGTAATGTGAAAGACTTCCACCGAAGACCCTGGAGAGCTCCTGCTAATCAAAGTAGGCAGTATTGACTTTGATAGGGTCTGACTCAGTAGAAAACAGTTTCATGGATTTGTGTTCATGGGAAGGGCTCTAGCTCAATGGCTGAGTGTCTGTTTGGCATGCAGAAGATCCTAGATTCAATGCCAAGCATCTCCAGCTGAAAAGGACCAGGTGATGAAATACACCTTTTCCTGAAATCCTGAAGAGCCATTGCATGCCAGAGTAGATTTTTCTGTTCTTTGTCATCAAGTCACAGCTTATTTATGGTAACCCTGTAGGGCAGGGGAGTCAAATGTGAGGCCCAAGAGTCGGATCAGGCCCCTGGGTCCTATCAGGCCCATGAGCAACTCACTGTCATCTGCTTCCTTCTCTCGCCCTCTTTCTTCCTTCTGCATCACTGCTTGCTTTGCCAGGCTTGCTCAATTGCACATAAGCCACGGAGCAAAGCCTCTATTTTCTCCATTGGCCGACCAGCACGTGATGCAACTTATGTACAAAAGCTTGCAATGCCCAGCCATTTCATGTTTTCCCCTGGGTCTTTGGCTCAAAGCACTGACCATGAGATTTCTGTAATGAATGTCAATAAATCAAAGTAGGTTGGCAACTTACAGACACGCACACACGAACATCTGAACAGCATACTCAAGACTGCTGCAGCACAGACATTGTCTCCAGATTTTGATGCAACAAAGGTGTCAGTTATCAAAAACTGTTAAATAAACAAAATATTGCAAAAGTGCTACTGTTTAAGCATATTTTAAGTTTTTTAAAAAATCTTTAATTGTGTTTAACCCTTGTACTGAAGACCACTGCACAATATGGTCCCGAATCTCCCTTTCCTGTCTGACATTACAGACCTATGTAGTCCATCGCCAGCCCTGCTTGGAGTGACAGCAGGCAACGAAGAAGAACCACACTGCACCATTCCTCCAAATTTCAGAAACAAGAAGAAGAAGATATTGGATTTATATCCCGCCCTCCACTCCGAAGAGTCTCAGAGCGGCTCACAATCTCCTTTACCTTCCTCCCCCACAACAGACACCCTGTGAGGTGGATGAAGATATTGGATTTATATCCCGCCCTCCACTCCGAAGAGTCTCAGAGCGGCTCACAATCTCCTTTACCTTCCTCCCCCACAACAGACACCCTGTGAGGTGGATGAAGATATTGGATTTATATCCCGCCCTCCACTCCGAAGAGTCTCAGAGCGGCTCACAATCTCCTTTACCTTCCTCCCCCACAACAGACACCCTGTGAGGTGGATGAAGATATTGGATTTATATCCCGCCCTCCACTCCGAAGAGTCTCAGAGCGGATCACAATCTCCTTTCCCTTCCTCCCCCACAACAGTCACCCTGTGAGGTAGATGAAGATATTGGATTTATATCCCACCCTCCACTCCGAAGAGTCTCAGAGCGGCTCACAATCTCCTTTCCCTTCCTCCCCCACAACAGTCACCCTGTGAGGTAGATGAAGATATTGGATTTATATCCCGCCCTCCACTCCGAAGAGTCTCAGAGCGGCTCACAATCTCCTTTCCCTTCCTCCCCCACAACAGACACCCTGTGAGGTGGGTGGGGCTGAGAGGGCTCTCACAGCAGCTGCCCTTTCAAGGACAACCTCTGCCAGAGCTATGGCTGACCCAAGGCCACTCCAGCAGGTGCAAGTGGAGGAGTGGGGAATCAAACCCGGTTCTCCCAGATAAGAGTCCGCACACTTCACCACTACACCAAACTGGCAATGAGGAATCCGCCTGGCAGCTCAGCCTGCTTCTGCTGCCATTTAAGTGCAAGGTTCTTTATTGCAGTGTGTGAAAACCAGTATGATGTAATGGTTAGAGGACTAGCTACTCCGCAATGGAATCTTGGGCCTTCGGCCAGTCATATATACTCAACCTAACACAGGGTTCCTGGGAGGATAAAGTGGAGGGGGAGGAGAATGATGTCAGCCACTTTGGAGAGAAAGACAGGGTGCAAATGAAGTAAATAAAGAAATAAATGTCCCCCTCAAGCCATTCCATTAACTGTCGGTTAGTATAAATAAACATAAACTTGCAGGCTTCTTGTCATGTCCGAGTTGCTACTCATATAGCTACAGTCCCTATCAAAGGACAGATTTCATTTATTTGATTTTAGATATTTATATCTCACTTTTGTCCTCAGGTAGGAACCCAAAGCTGTTTACAACTCTTATCCCTCATCCATTTTATTCCCCCAACAACTTTGTAAGGTAGGCTAGGCTGAAAGAGAATAAGTAGCCCAAGGACACTCACGAGGAGGAAGAGGAAGAAGAGGAGTTGGATTTTTACCCCACCCGCCACTTGGAGTTTCAGAGCATCTTACAGTCTCCTTCCCTTCTTCTCCCCACAACAGATACCCTGGGAAGTAGGTGGAGCTGAGAGAGCCGCTCTCAGAGAGGACTGTGACTGACTCAAGGTCACTCAGCTGGCTGCATGGGGAATCAAACCCAGTTGTTCAGATTAGAGTCTGCCACTTTTAACCAATACAGCAAAGCGTCCATGGCAGAGTGTAAACTCGAACCTAGTTCTCCATGATCACAGTCAGAGACTCTAACCATTATAGCTTGCTAAGCATGAGATGTGGCTAGCTCTTTTCATCTACTACCATCCGCCACTACATCATTCTACCACGAACCCAAGATTTCCAGTTTGCATTAAACATTAACATGGCGCCTGGTATTTTCTGTTGCTCAGTAGCTGGTCCTCAGCCATTACTAACAGCAGCCAGAGCAGTTGTGTGTGTTTTAAATTCCCAACCCAGCCAAATGTCCCAAGTCACAAGCCAAGAGAAACAGCTCCAAGTTAGTAATCTGGAGGTGAGAGGGAGAGAAACTGCAGCTGAACAAGATTGTTGAGGCATGTAACACACCAAGGCCATG
Organism: Heteronotia binoei; assembly: GCF_032191835.1. NCBI lineage: Eukaryota > Metazoa > Chordata > Lepidosauria > Squamata > Gekkonidae > Heteronotia > Heteronotia binoei. The sequence goes on along the minus strand of NC_083239.1, from coordinate 9,172,941 downwards.
AGCCTGCGGCAGGCCTGACCTCACTAGTTTGGAGCTTTCTCACCCAAGAAAGGCTAGAGAGTCAATGTGGTCTAGTCATTTAAGTGGGAGAACCTAGTAGTGGGAGAACCTGAGTTCAGATCAATATACAACATAAATGCAGTCAGAAAACAGGTTCCCCTCTGAGGCTGCATCTGCATTGTGAACACACAGGCTTGTTTGGTGTAGTGGTTAAGTGTGCGGACTCTTATCTGGGAGAACCGGGTTTGATTCCCCACTCCTCCACTTGCACCTGCTAGCATGGCCTTGGGTCAGCCATAGCTCTGGCAGAGGTTGTCCCTGAAAGGGCAGCTGCTGTGAGAGCCCTCTCCAGCCCCACCCACCTCACAGGGTGACTGTTGTGGGGGAGGAAGGGAAAGGAGATTGTGAGCCGCTCTGAGACTCTTCGGAGTGGAGGGCGGGATATAAATCCAATATCTTCATCTACCTCACAGGGTGTCTGTTGTGGGAGGGGAAGGGAAAGGAGTTTGGGAGCCATTCTGAGACTCTTTGGAGTGGATGGCGGGATATAAATCCAGTATCTTCATCTACCTCACAGGGTGTCTGTTGTGGGGGAGGAAGGGAAAGGAGACTGTGAGCCGCTCTGAGACTCTTCGGAGTGGAGGGCGGGATATAAATCCAATATCTTCATCTACCTCACAGGGTGTCTGTTGTAGGGGAGGAAGCTAAAGGAGATTGTGAGCCGCTCTGAGACTCTTTGGAGTGGAGGGCGGGATAAAAATCCAATATCTCCATCTACCTCACAGGGTGTCTGTTGTGGGAGGGGAAGGGAAAGGAGTTTGGGAGCCATTCTGAGACTCTTTGGAGTGGATGGCGGGATATAAATCCAGTATCTTCATCTACCTCACAGGGTGTCTGTTGTGGGGGAGGAAGGGAAAGGAGACTGTGAGCCGCTCTGAGACTCTTCGGAGTGGAGGGCGGGATATAAATCCAATATCTTCATCTACCTCACAGGGTGTCTGTTGTAGGGGAGGAAGCTAAAGGAGATTGTGAGCCGCTCTGAGACTCTTTGGAGTGGAGGGCGGGATAAAAATCCAATATCTCCATCTACCTCACAGGGTGTCTGTTGTGGGGGAGGAAGGGAAAGGAGATTGTGAGCCGCTCTGAGACTCTTCGGAGTGGAGGGCGGGATATAAAACCAATATCTTCATCTACCTCACAGGGTGTCTGTTGTGGGGGAGGAAGGGAAAGGAGATTGTGAGCCACTCTGAGACTCTTCGGAGTGGAGGGCGGGATATAAATCCAATATCTTCATCTACCTCACAGGGTGTCTGTTGTGGGGGAGGAAGGGAAAGGAGACTGTGAGCCGCTCTGAGTGGAGGGCAGGATATAAATCCAATATCTTCTTCTTCTTCTTCTTGTACACTTGGCAACAGAGCAGCCACATGAGATTTTTCTGCATACTTTCCTCCGTTGGCCACCATTTCCCCTGCATTTTGACCACCAAAGGGATTTTTTTTTTTAAAAAAAAGGTAAAGGGTATAACACCATAGTAGTATACCTCTATGGCAATTTCTTTTTTTCAAGCTTGCTGTGATGCAGCTGATAAAACTGCAGCCAAAATAGGCTGATGGAAGACAGATGCTACCAATGCGGATAAAACCTTTGAAAATCAGCACCTCCATTTCCAGACAGCACAATAATGCATTTGGATTGTGTTCTTTCCAAAATGTCAGGGGAAAACCAGGTTTGGGGAAGGGCATTCTGAGGATGGAGGAAGGATGACTGGAGCAAGATCATAGCATAGCATCATTTGGATGCTCCCCCCTCAAAAAAAATAATGTTTCAGTTTGCATGCCAATGCAGAGAAAAAACTCCATGTGAAAGAAATCTGAGCAACCTCAACGGAAGTACCAAACACTGTTAGGTGTGGTTCATGTGAATGTAAAGTTTAAACTGATATAGCACAGAACCTATGAATAGCATCATGGATGTCCCTGGTTCAAATCTCCGTAGTGCCATGAACTCACTGGGCTGCTCCCACACAGAAATTTTTCCTTGAACAGAACAGGAAGGCGCTGATCTGACCACCGCATGGGCCTCCTGGGGCTTTACACAGTGATCCAGATCTAAAGAAAACCTCCTTGGATGTGGCTCAAAGGAGGAACTGTAGGGTGATTGTGGGAATAGTATCCATGTGGGTGCTCTGGCCACAGCCAATATGGGAACAGGGCTGAGCTAAGCTCCATATCTCTTCCCTCAGCTTTTGGCCTTGCAAAGGGCCTTTTTCTTCTCTCAACTGAGTAGATCAGGGGTGGCCAACGGTAGCTCTCCAGATGTTTTTTGCCCAAATGTCCCCCCTGGGATACTCGGTCTTTCACCAATCACGGATTAGCGGGCGGGGGGGAGGAGTGGCGCTACTCATACGGGAGGATTACTCCTTTCGGGCCCTCCCGGACCCAAAGATTGATGCTATTGAATGTGCCGGTTTGGCGTGGGATGCCGGAGAGGGATTGGCAGTCTGGTTGGTGTACCGTCCGCCTAACGCACCAACCAGCGCCTTACCATCACTATTGGAGGCAGTGGCGGGCTGGGCGTTGAGGTTCCCGAGGCTTATGGTCCTGGGTGACTTCAACGTCCATGCCGATGACACGGCCTCCACTCAGGCGATGGACCTAGTGTCTTCCATGGCGACACTGGGGCTCTCTCAACTTGTTACGACTCCCACGCATCAAGCTGGTCACACACTAGACCTGATCTTTGCGTCCGGGATTTCGGTGAGCGATATCGCGGTAGAAGCCGGTACCATGGTCGGATCACCTAGCCCTTAAGGCCCGTGTGGGGACGCCACTCCAACCCTGTATGGGCGGAGAGCCTATTTTGGCTCGCCCCCGGGGCCTGATGGACCCGGAACGGTTCCAAACAGCCCTGGGGGATCCTTGGCCCACTAGCAATTCCCTCGATGGCCTTGTGGAAATCTGGCAAGACCGACTAACCAGGGCCATCGACGAAATAGCACCCCGGTGCCCTCTGCGCCCTCGTACGAGACTGGCGCCATGGTACACCTCAGAACTGCGCCAGCTCAAACAAGGGCTCAGACGACTAGAGAGGCAGTGGAGACATACTCGGGACGAAGCAGTGAGAACATCCTACAGAACGTTTATGAAGTCTTATGAGATGGCAGTCAAGGTTGCAAAGAAAAATTACTTTGCAACCAAGATTGCATCCGCAGATTCGCGCCCAGCACAATTGTTTAGAATAATTGGGGATCTTATAACATTGCCACAAGGCAAACCAAACATTAGGGAATTGGAGATCGGCTGTGAGGCATTTGCGAAATATTTTGCGGATAAAATCTCACTGCTCCGCCAAGACCTGCCTACCACCTTGGAAACAGTGAGTGAAATTGAGGCTCCGTGCCTGTCTTCGGGCTTGGCCCTGGATCATTTCGATCCGCTCAACCTGGAGGAAATCGATGGGATCCTCTCCGCTGCTCGCCCAACAACATGCGATTTGGATCCTTGCCCCTCTTGGCTGATTAAATCTTGCCAGAGGGAGCTTAGATGTCCTTTACGGGACATCATAAATAGATCCCTCGTAGAGGGCACTTCCCAACGCCTTTGAAAGAGGCGTTGGTTCGCCCTCTCCTAAAAAAAAGTACAGCAGACCCGGCCGAATTGGCAAACTACCGTCCGGTGTCTAACTTACCATTTTTAGGTAAAATTATTGAGAGGGCAGTGGCGTTGCAGCTACAGAGGTTCCTAGATGACGCTTCCGTTCTTGACCCATGCCAGTCTGGGTTCCGACCGGGCCATGGGACGGAGACAGTGCTGGTCGCCTTGGTAGATGACCTCCAGCGGCATCTGGATCGGGGCGGCGCCGCGGTACTGATGTTATTAGACCTGTCGGCGGCATTTGATACAGTCGACCACCAGTTGCTAAAGCGTCGCCTCGCCGACATAGGGGTTGGGGGGTTGGCCCTACAATGGCTTTCCTCCTTCCTCTCTGATCGGGGACAAAGGGTGGCCATTGGGGGTGAGCGATCCCAGAGGCGCACACTTGACTGTGGGGTGCCTCAGGGAGCAGTTCTCTCCCCAATGTTGTTCAACATCTATATGCGCCCCCTTGCCCAGATTGTCCGGAGATTTGGGCTGGGTTGCCATCAATATGCGGATGACACCCAGCTCTATCTGCTAATGGATGGCCGGCCTGGCTCCGCCCCGGGGAACCTGGATCGGGCCTTACAGGCTGTGGCGACGTGGCTCAGATTGAGTGGATTGAAGTTGAATCCAGCGAAGACAGAGGTCCTTTGTGTGGGTCGTGGCGCTCGGGGAGGGGAAATAGCTCTCCCAACTTTTGACGGCGCACCATTGGAACCAGCGCGCCAGGTAAAAAGTTTGGGTGTTTTACTGGAGCCTTCATTATCAATGGAGGCCCAGATAGCAGCCACTGCCAAGTCAGCATTCTTCCATCTGAAGCGGGCAAGGCAGTTGGCCCCCTTCCTGGAGCGCCGGGACCTCGCAACAGTGATCCATGCAACGGTCACCTCAAGATTGGACTACTGTAATGCCCTCTACTTGGGGCTACCTCTGTGCCGGACTCGGAAGCTACAGCTGGTGCAGAACGCGTCGGCCAGGCTACTGTTAGGGCTCTCGAAATGGGAGCACATACGGCCGGGGCTGCGCGGACTGCACTGGCTACCAATTATCTACCGAGTCCAGTACAAAGTGTTGGTTATCACCTTTAAAGCCCTATATGGCCGAGGACCAGCCTACCTAAGGGACCGTCTCTCCCCATATGAACCCCAGAGGGCACTGAGGTCAGTGGGTAAAAACAAAATGACCATCCCTGGGCCGAGAGAGGTCAAACTCCAACATACTAGAGTACGGGCCTTTTCAGCGGCTGCACCGGCATTGTGGAACCAGCTTCCGGAGGAGGTGCGGGCCCTGCGGGACCTCGGCCAGTTCCGCAGGGCCTGCAAGACCGCCCTTTTTAGGCAAGCTTATAACGACACTGACTGCTGAGTTGCCTGGTGTAAGAACCGCCATCTATAAGACTACCTAAACTGGCAGAACCAGCGCCATAACAGCTCAATCGCTGCCAGATACACTCATATATATCTAGGCTAACGAAAATCATGTATTTTAACTTAACTGACTGGTTTTTATGCTTAATTTTAATTGTTAAATTTAAAGTTTTATCATTTATGTTAATGTCTAAGTTGTTGTTAGCCGCCCTGAGCCGCCTAGGCGGGGAGGGCGGGATAGAAATAAAAGTTATTATTATTATTATTATTAACTCCCATCAGCCCCAGCCATTGGCCATGCTGGCTGGGGCTGATGGGAGTTGTAGGCAAAAAACATCTGGAGAGCTACCGCTGGCCACCCCTGCTGTAGATTTATAGTGTGGTTCAGTGGGAAAGGGAGAAAGAAACAGGTGGCTTGCTGGGTTGAACTCCACTGTACCTGTGGGCTTTTGCACAGAGGAAAGGAGGAGGGGGGACAGGACACATGAATGCCCATACTGTCTACTCCCACACCACTTGCTGCTGCCGCCATCCCTGTGGGAGCAACCTTTGGCAAGTTACTTACTGTGTCTCGTTCTCAGGGCCTTTCACACCCTCCTCATCGGCAAGATGGGGAAAAGAATCTGGACTACCTGACAGGACAGTTTAAGGTTACGTATGTAATCAATCTGAAAGCTTCACATGAATGTGAAGTGTTATGGTGCGACTAACACAGCCTTCCCTGAAAGAAAGGCAAGCCAGAGAGAGGTATAGAGGTTAGAGGGTTGGATTAGGATCTGGGAGACCCAGGTTCAAATCCCCGCTCTGATTTTATGGATTTTAAGGTTATGCATGTCTATATAAATTTGTCTACATCTTGTATTTGTAGGATTTTACGACTGTTGGAATATAACCTATATTTGTAGGATTTTACAAATATACAGTAAATTTACAAATTTACTGTTGGAATATAACCTAATCAGGGGTGGCCAAACTTGCTTAACATAAGAGCCTCACAGAATAAACGTCAGGAATACTGTTGCCACTGAAACTATATAACATCAAGGATGCTAGCACCAAATTGTTTTTGATTGTTTTAATTACTGAATGTTAAAATTTTATAATATTGTTGTGAATTTTACTTGTTCGTGGTTTTATGTTATGAGCTGCCCTGAGCCTCCTTCAGCGGGGAGGTGGGATATAAATCAAATAAAGTATGTTTAAGAGTCACAAGACATGAACATCAGATATTTGAGATCCACAAGACCGAAGGGAGGGATGGAGGAAGGTGGAAAGAAAGCAACTGTAAATGCATTTTCCAAGGCGCCAGCTGGCTTGACTTGGAGAAGTGATTTAAAGAGAGAAATGCCTTTCCCAAGTCAGCCAACAAGGTGGAAGGGGCTTCGAGGGCCACATAATATGTGAGAAAGAGCCACATGTGGTTTCTGAGCCGCAGTTTGGCCACCACTGACCTATATCATACCATTCTTGATGAAGAGTGCTGGAAACAGCTGGTGAACATACCCACCACTGAATCGTATTGAAATATGAACTGGTTACTTATAGAAGAGTTGACACTATATATCATTGCACTGTATTTAGTGGATTGTGATTAGGCTTCCCAATTCCCAGGTCCCAGAGGGAGATCCCCCGGTTTTTCAGGCTTCCCCCCTCCCCCAGCCAGCTGGCCGGCGGGGGAAGCCCCGCCCCCACAGCCATCATGCACCTCCATGAACGATTCTCATAGGGAATGATAGGGAATTGATCTGCGGGTATCAGGGGCTCTAGGGGGGCTGTTTTTTGAGATAGAGGCACCAAATTTTCAGTATAGCATCTAGTGCCTCTCCCCAAAATACCTCCCAAGTTTCAAAAAGATTGGACCAGGGGGTCCAATTCTATGAGCCCCAAAAGAAGGGGCCCCTATCCTTCATTATTCCTATGGAAGGAAGGCATTGAAAAGGTGTTCAGTCCCTTGAAATGTGATGGCCAGAACTCCCTTGGAGTTCAATTGTGCTTGTCACAACCTTGCTCCCGGCTCCGCCCCCAATGTCTCCTGGCTCCACCCCCAAAGTCTCCTGGCTCCACCCCCAAAGTCCCCAGATATTTCTTGAATTGGACTTGGCAACCCTAATTGTGATTAAGATAACACGTTTGTATTGAATTTGTACATTGTTGGCATGATTTTTGTTTGTTTGGGTTTTGTTATTCCTTACTGATTTCCCCTGGAGGAAATGGCAATTTCCGAGGGTGGATTCTGTGAAATCACCATCCCTGCTGAGCTCCCTTTTCTTTCCAAACTGCCCCCTCCCCAGGCTCTGCCCCCAAGCCTTCTGGGATTTCTCAGCTCAGAACTGGCAACACCTTGCTTGCTGACCTTGGGCCAGTTGCACATGCTCAGCCTAACCTGACCTCACAAGGTTGTTGTGAGGATGAAATGGAAGAGATGAAGATGCTGTAAGGCACTTTAGGCCCCTCCTGGGGGAAATGCAGGATATAAATGAAGCTAATTAACTAATTGAAAGCATTATTGCTTGTCAAACAGGAACATTGGTTGCAGGACTTGAGATTAACTCAATTTGCTGTGGCAGCCGATAGAAATGGCAATACAAAACGTTATACTGTGTCAGTTGTAGTGGTTAAAGTGCTGGGCATAGTCTTAAACAGCTTAGGTTAAAATCCCCACTCAGGCATGAATCATACCTGTCATCCTATTCTGTTCCACAGACTGAATGAGAGTAGGAAGGATAATATACACTGATCCAAACCCCTTGGAGAACGTGTGGTTTAAAAATGGGAGATCCTTGTTAAATGGATGCTGCTGGAAAATATGACGACCAACCTGCATTACGTAAAGGGCAGAGCGTCCAATTTGTACGTCACTTGGGGGGGGGGGGCGTGTTGAAGGATGGCAAAGGGAGGACCGCTCTGCTCCCGCTCCTCTCTGATTTGAGAAGAACGGAATTATGAACATATGAAGCTGCCTTATACTGAATCAGACCTTTGGTCCATCAAAGTCAGTATTGTCTCCTCAGACTGGCAGCGGCTCTCCAGGGTCTCAAGCTGAGGTTTTTCACACCTATTTGCCTGGACCCTTTTTTGGAGATGCCGGGGATTGAACCTGGGACCTTCTGCTTCCAAAGCAGATGCTCTACCACTGAGCCACCGTCTCTCCCCAATTGGGAATTGGGGTGGTCTGAAGGGGAAACGCCAGGGAATTCCTTGGGTCAAGGGAACGAAGATGAAAGAAGATCTATACTCCTGTGTCCTTTTGAGTTTGGTGTGTGTGTTATTTTTGAGTTGAAAGCAGCTGCAGGGGGTGGTGCAAATCAGATCAGAATGGCAGTTCTGGGGTAGGGGAGTTTCTTTTCCCCAATGTAAATCAGTCTCTCACCTCAGAGAGCCAGTTTGGTGTAGTGGTTAAGTGTGCGGACTCTTATCTGGGAGAACCAGGTTTGATTCCCCACTCCTCCACTTGCACCTGCTGGAATGGCCTTGAGTCAGCCATAGCTCTGGCAGAGGTTGTCCTTGAAAGGGCAGCTGCTGTGAGAGGCCTCTCCAGCCCCACCCACCTCACAGGGTGTCTGTCGTGGGGGAGGAAGGGAAAGGAGATTGTGAGCCGCTCTGAGACTCTTCGGAGTGGAGGGCGGGATATAAATCCAATATCTTCATCTACCTCACAGGGTGTCTGTTGCGGGGGAGGAAGGGAAAGGAGATTGTGAGCCGCTCTGAGACTCTTCGGAGTGGAGGGCGGGATATAAATCCAATATCTTCATCTACCTCACAGGGTGTCTGTTGTGGGGGAGGAAGGTAAAGGAGATTGTGAGCCGCTCTGAGACTCTTCGGAGTGGAGGGCGGGATATAAATCCAGTATCTTCTTCTTCTCACACACACCCCTGCTATTCCCTCCTTTTGGGGGTGGGGGTGTAGAAATGAAGAAAAGGGCTACTCTTCCATCTTCAACTCCATGGCCTGAATTTGTTTTGTGCAAACACACGCATACATAGCCATTTTTAAAGGAATGCTTTAAAACCAACAGCTGGGTGGCATGGAAACAGCGTAGACATTATCATTTTGTCTGATCTTATTTGGGTTCGAAAAGGGTTAATCTGTGGTCAGATATTTCAGGAATACAGTTCACGCATTACGTTCCCTAAAAGAAAAAGAAGGTAAAGGATGCAAGCACCGAGTCGTTACTGACCCATGGAGTGACATCACATCACGACGTTTTCTTGACAGACTTTTTGCAGGGTGGTTTGCCTTCCCCAGTCATCTATACTTTACCCCCAGCAAGCTGGGCCCTAGAAGTAGCTGGCATAAAAGTAGCAATTTTCTTCCAAAGGAGTTTCAAAGGGAAATTAGAGAGACTGCTGAATTGCATTTGGCAATGAAACTCCAGACAATACATCCACCTGGATTGGATCCAGACCTAGGTTCCCTGTCTCATTACCAATGCCGATTTCTCCACGCCTACTATCTCTCTGCATATCACACCTTATCCAATCACACCTTCTGTTGTCATTTGCCTGCTAATGTCAATTGGCATCTGCAATCACTCCACTTTCCAGTATATAGGACAGATGGATTCAAATCCTAGCTGTACCTCCCACAAATTTTGTCAGACTTCAAGGTGCTAGTGGACTCTTTTTTTCTACTCCTGTTCCCCGCGTGTTGATCATGGATCCTCCTGATCAGATGTGCGCTGGAAGTTCCATGACTTGAAATTTAATTCCCAGGTACGCATGGAGCCTTGAGACTGTGCCGATAACAGGGAAGTGATCTTCAGCCTCTCTGCCCATGCACTCTTCTCCTGCCCTGGGACAGCCCTCGAGAGTCTAGTTTACTGTGTTAAGTAATCTTAAATAGACTGATGGCTACACCTAGGTGGCAGCAGGACCCTCCCCAAATCCCACCCTCTCCTGTGTAGCAGGAAAATGACGAGGCGCACACTTCTGGTATGAAACGAGTATTTTACTGTTGGTACCAGTAGCAGGGTCCAGTATGAGCAGCAATGCTCCAAAAATACTGAAACCCCACCCCCCCACGTGGACATGTGTCCGTCTTTTAAGCACAAAGCAAGCTTGCAGGCTGGCACTTACAAGTTATCTGATTCAAATTCCCCCCACCCCCTTTGCTCTTCCTTGCAGTACTTTTCCATTCCTTGTCCCTTTGTGTTATCAGTTTAGCAAGAAGCTCCTTCAGAGACGCCTGTCTGTTATCTACTTTTACAACCTTCAACCCACTCCCATTTAAACTATCTGCCTTTATCAAATATTTCAGGTTTTCACGGTTGGTAACATCATTAGGGTTTGTAGAATCTTTTGGGCTCAAGTGCCATGTTCTACTGGAGAAAGTTTTTCTTCCAAACGTTTCATTCTCAGCTGAAACATCTGGAAGAAAAACTTTCTCCAGTAGAACATGGCACTTGAGCCCGAAAGATTCTACAAACCCTATCTGCCTTTAACAGTTACTTTAAACATTGTATCAGACACCTCTTCTAACGGCAAAAAACATATTTTCATTTATTATTATAGGGGTTCATTAATTATTCAGGGGTCCCTCTTCACCTGGATCCACCCCCAATAGGGTTGCCAAGTCCAATTCAAGAAATATCTGGGGACTTTGGGGGTGGAGCCAGGAGACTTTGGGGGTGGAGCCAAGAGACATTAGGGGTGGAGCCAAGATCAAGGCTGTGACAAGCATAATTGAACTCCCAAGGGAGTTCTTCATCACATTTAAAGGGATGGCACACTTTTTCAATTCCTTCCTTCCATAGGAAATCATGGATAGGGGCACCTTCTTTTGGGGCTCATAGAATTGGACCCCCTGGTCCAATCTTTTTGAAACTTGAGGGGTATTTTGGGGAGAGGCACTAGATGCTATACTGAAAATTTGGTGCCTCTACCCCAAAAAACAGCCCCCCCCAGCGCCCCAGATACCCACGGATCAATTCTCCATGATTTTCTATGGGATTAAATCTCCATAGGGAATAATAGAGTTCCCAGCAGTCATTTCCCTCCCCTTCCCCCCCCCCCGCTTTCTGATGACCCTAAAGCGGGGGGAGGGCCTCCAAACCGGGGGATCCCCTGCCCCCACCTGGGGATTGGCAACCCTAACCCCCAAAGTCCCCAGGGGTGTTTCAGGCCAAGAAAAGGTACATGGGGAAGACTTAAAAAGTCTTCCAAGTCACTGAAGTCCTGATCTGAATGGGGCCCCTGCTCACCTGCAAATTAAGTTCTGAACCTGGAATTCCCAGGCAGTGTCTGTGAACTAAACCTATGGCAGACATCAGGTATCAATTGGCCTGTCTCAGTTGGGGTACTGTCTTGATCTGTGCAGGACTGAGAGACAAGGCCTAGGGAGGCCTGGGCCTAAAGACCATGTGGGAGTAGAAAGCAGACACAGCCTAAAGTCCCCACAATGCTTGGCACCCACTGTAACCAATCAGTGTCCAGGGACACTGAGAGGGAATTGCTACATAAACTTTGTGAGCTGTGGAACTGTGTTGTTTTCTCTCAGAGTTAGGCTGGGAGGACAGTCTGTGGCTGAGAGAAGGATCCCTCTCTCAGAAGGTAGAGTGAGTCACAGGCAGTCGGCCTGGGGAAAAGGGCTGTGGGCCCTGACGACTAACAGGTAGGGGTGTGCATTCGGTTCAGCCGAACCGAATCAACCACCGAATCATCCCTGATTCGGCTGTATACGGAATCGCATACAGCCGAATCCAATTGGGGCCCATTATGCAGGAGCTGAGTATGGCTCCCCATATACTTCCATATAGATATTCGGAAGTATACGGAATTCAATGCAAAAGGTGGGAAAGGGGCTTCTGCAGCCTCCAGGGAGCTGCTTGCCTCCTTTCCCGCCTTTGGTAGCCTTTTCCCGCCTCTCCCATAGCCTCCCTGGGATCAGGGAGGGGGGAGGGGGAAGAGGAGCTCCAGCAGCCAATCCAAAGCATGCATTTGCAAAATGCATTGCAAATGCATGCTTTGCAGGGCTGTTGTGTAGCTGATCCCCAGCCATCAGCAATATTGTTGTTCGTTTGATCTTTTGCTTACTTGGGTATCCAAGTAAGCACTGTTGTCTGGCCAATCACAGAGCAGTGCTATTTTTTGAAACTGCTCTCTGTAGGGCCAGAGAACCTTTTTAAGGAGTCTGCCTGGCTGGACTCCTCCATTGCTGCTGTGTTGGTGTGAGAGAGAGATTGTGCTGTGCTGGCCCTTGGCCTCAGCTGCTGCTGCTCTCTCTCAGCCTTACCAGACTTGCCTGGAGTAGAGAAGACGTCTAAGGTAAGACAGTCTTGGGGTTCTTGTTTTTATTTTAGTTGGTAAAAGGACTTTTTAAGACTCAGAGTCCCTTTACTTATCCAGATTTGGGTGGTGGGTAGCTTATTTGGGGTTAGGGTTAGGGGGTTCTGCTGGGGGAGGGGGCCTGGGCTGGGGGTGTTTTTGCCAATTTGCCCATAGCTTACTTTAGTGCAGTGTCCTTTTACTTTTCCTGATTTGGGTGGCTTGGATTTCTTGGGGTTAGGGTGAAGGGGGTTTTTTTGGGGGGGAGGGGTTGGTAAAGTTCCTGGGGACTTTGGGGATGAAGCCAGGAGACTTTGGGGCGGAGCCAGAAGCAAGGTTGTGACAAGCATAACTGAAGTCCAAGAGGAGTTCTGGCCATCACATTTAAAGGGACTGCACGCTTTTAAAATGTCTTCCCTTCATTGGAAATAATGAAGGATAGGGGCACCTTCTTTTGGGGCTCATAGAATTGGACCCCCTGGTCCAATCCTTTTGAAACTTGGAGGGTCCTTTGGGGAGAGGCACCGAATGCTATGCTGCAAATTTGGTGCCTCTATCTCAAAAAACAGCCCCCCGCAAGCCCCAGATACCCACAGATCAATTCTCCATTATACCCTATGGGAATCGATCTCCATAGGGAATGATGGAGTGCCCAGCAGACATATCCCCCCCTCCCATTTTCTGATGTCCCTGAAGCAGGGGGAGGGCCTTCAAACCGGGGGATCCCCTACCCCCACCTGGGGATTGGCAACCCTACACAAGAAAAATAAATGTATTGAAAGGGCCCAAAGAACCGTTCCTATATTTGACTGCAGGCTTGGGCATGAAATGACAGCTAATCGCAACAGGCAGCAAGCCAGGACTTCTTACTAACTGCATCACCCAAGAACGGAAATTAAACTGGGAAAGCCAGAGAGCCACCTTATTCACTGTGGAGGCAATTCTTGCACACACTAGCCATCCATCTTGCTTGACAAGGAGAAGTACATCCCCCGTTGCGGCCACCGTGTTTCATCCCCACAGCACTATCATCAGGACTCCTAACTGATCTTCCTAATTGTCAGTTGGGTGTCTGAGGGCATAAGAACACCCAGTTGAGGAAGTCTGGCATCTGTCTCTACAAAGATCTGTGCACGTCGACCTCTGCTGGAATGGGAGAGACTGGGAGGCCCTCAGCTCCTGCCTCCAGTTTACAAGCACACACACATTGCTGCTCAGCCAGCATTTCAGTTGCTGCTCAGCCAGCATTTCAGTCGTCTCAGCCAGTTGCCAGAAATGGAGAATGGAAAGTCGAAAAAAGTTCTGGCTGCACATGTGCGTAAGTGCGCTGTCAGAACCTTTAGCTGTCTATAATGGTATCACCAGCTGAAGACATTGATTTGATTTCCAGATATTAGAATATATCACACTTCCCCCCCCCCCCCTTTTTTTGGCAGGTTTTAAACCAAGCCTCTGTCCTATCTCCTATCCTGGCTACTTTGCCTGTTTCTTCTGCAGATTATCATCTTTGAAATATCCTTGCAGGGAACAACTCAAGACTCACAGAAGCTGCTAAGTATATTTCAGTATATTTTAAAAAAATCATACTAAAATTCTGATGTCTCTTGGTTAGTTTTGTAGTTTGGATTTTAATTATAAAAAAATTAAAGTAGCTAGATCAAATGCTTTTATCTAATACATGTTTGCTTGGTATGTTCCACTAATTTAATTTACATGAGAAGCACTTCATGCCTCTTAATTTAGTTGCTAGCTTTCCCATTTTAGTGTCGCAGGGAGATTACTTATGGGCTTTTTGAACATGTTCTGAAGAAACCATGCATGATTCCTAGGGTTGCCAGCCCCCAGGTGGGGCCTGGAGATCTCCTGCTTTTACAACTGAACTCCAGCTGGCAGAAATCAGCTCCCCTGGAGAAAATGGCTGCTTTGAAAGATGGACTGTATGGCATTGTACCTTGCTGAGGCCCCTCCCTTCCGCAAACCCTGCCCTATCCTGGATCCACCCCAAAATCTCCAGGAACGGTATTTTCCAACACAGACCTGACAACCCTAATAATCCCCCTATTCTTAATTGGAGGGGGTGGAATTGTCTCATTGTGTTGGTTTTTAAATTCTGTGTCAGGCTTTAAGGTGATTCGAAGCGGTTTACAGATTTAAAAAGTAATAATAATACATCTCCAAGTCCTTTCTAAGTGAGCATGATCTACATGTGCTTCCAAGTTGTGAACTGAGAACTCAGTTTCCAGGTTTGTGGGGCCTGATTCAGATCAGGACTGTGGCAATGCAAGAAGAGGCTTAAAAGCACACACTATATTCTTGTCCTGAAATGACTGCGGGGGGGGGGGCACTGCTTGCCCCACTTCCACATGTACTGATGAGATACACAAATGGTTTCCAAGTGGGGCAACTAGCATTCACTTGGAGATATCTCAGGTTGGAAACGCAGTCCCGATCCAGATTGGACTCCTTGTGTCTAGGAATTGAGCTCCCAATGAGGAACTTGCAAGCAAATGTCTCACTGACAGTTCTTGTAATGAGCCAGCATGGTTAGGGTATCAGGCTAATATCTTGAGACACCCAGGTTCAAATCCCCACTCTGCCGTGGAACTTGCTGGATGACTGTGGTCAGTCGCTGGGTGCATTCACAAACACTAAATAATACACATTGCAACTGGATTTTTACTGTGTAAGAACAGCAAAATCCACTTGCAAACAGTCACCCTGTGAGAGCACCCACTGTCTCTCAGACTATACTGTCTCACAGGGCTGGTGTGAGGATGAAATGAAGAATGAGAGCTCCTTGAAGGAAGGGCAGGATAAAAATGTACTAAATAAATAAATGAGCAAGTTAGTCTGCCCCACCCAAAGCTGTCTTTAAAAAAACCAACTTTACATTTTAGGTGAACAGGTCTTTTTTTTCATCCCTGGGCACACCCCTAATTGCTGGGTTCTGTTCCCTGGCTCCAGCTCACTCCTCCCATCTGGACTTGAAACAATCAGATTCCATGACAAGAAAATCTCAGTTCTGAAAACCAGTATCAGTGACGTACAGATGCATATTTTAAAATCTCTCCCCCGTTTTAGAAGAAGAACAAGGCACTGCATAGAAAACACTGACACATTGCTCCCTAATTACTGGAAATTTGATTTTGACTTTTTTTTGTTTTTAGCACACCTTCAATCTTTCAACTATAAGGACTAGAAACTTGTTTTTTTTTAAAAAAAATAAATAAACATAAAGCTGCAGTTGTCTGGAAATGGAATCCAGCGTGTAATGCCACATTTCCTCAGTGCAACCTGTGCATAATCCCTGTCACTTTCTTTTCTGCAATCTTCAACTGGTAGACTCTTCCTTACTCATCAGTTCTTCCAACTCTCTGTAATTGGCAACACCACGTTAAGCGTCACATCTGTAGACCACCTACTGCTATGCAAATCCCAAATCGCAGCTGCAGCTGCAGAGGTAGTCTGTTGGCCACCTAATAACCATGACCAGATAAACAGGATTTGCAACATTCCATCGTGAATACTGGGCACATTGGGGAACGAAGGAGGCACGCTGTCCCGGATACATGCACGTAGCTCTTCCTAACAGCTGGGATTTTTTTTTTCCTTGATGGAATTAAGGCTTCTACAACTGTCAGTAGATTTATGCTTTTCAGCAGCTAAAAGAGAAGCCCCAGTCCAACTGGCAAGGATCCCGCCTAGTCAAGAAGACTGTTCTGAATCGGAAAAGGAGAAAGTAGCATGGGAATGTAGGGGTGAAAGAATGGACCTCTTGTTTAAATGCTCCAACAAATAGAGTCTCCAGGCAATGGAGACATTTCCCTAGTCCCTTTCATCTTCTCGGTGTCCAGTGAAATAGACATCATTCCCAACTGACAAAAGTAAAACCAAGGGAGAATTCCATTCGAAAACACATGATTTTGCAGAGTTGGAATTTAACTACAATTTTTCCCCAGCAAAGCACATTTCCATGTATTCTTTGTTTATTTCTTTCTACCCAGCTTTTTTCCCCAGTGGGGACTCAAAACAGCTTACAGCGTTGTTCTCTTCACTGCATTTTATCTTTACAATAACAAGCCTTTGAGGCTGAGAGTGTACGCAACTGGACCAAAGCCACCCAGCAAGCTTAATGGCCGAGTGGGAATTTGAACCTGGTCCACCTAGTCCAACAACTAATCACTGCACCAAATTGGCTCTTACCATGTGATAGACCAAAAATCAGGTAAATCTTCCCCCCATAACTTTACCTTTTGAATTTCTGCCTGTCGGGCAGGTGTTATCAGCAAAGGTGCCATGGGGGGGTGAGCCATTATACCTGTTTTTGTGCTGATGTAATAGAAAATTAAATTAAATTAAATAGAAAATTAAAGAAATAAAGCTTAAGTACAATTTCCAGGAATAAGTGAATTTATTTCGAAGCAGGCATGCATAGATTATATTGTAAATGCTGCAAGGCAAACTGCTGGGCTTGAAAGTCTATCAGTGGTTTCTGAAAAATTCTAGGGAAGGCATTGTGAAGGCAAAATGGTACGGTTGCCACCTTTTTTCTGTCAAGGCTCTAGTGCAGATCTTTCTATTCCATTCCCATGTAGAAAAAAGTGTCACCTGCAGAGTTCATTTGCTTATGTAAGTGATCCCACCTTTCTATTCAAGAACAGCCCAAATAGCTTACAGTCATTTAAAATATGAACCACAAACACGCTATACAAATACATTGACATAATCTCCAACACACACTGTAAAACCAACACCAACTAAATCTGATTTAGTAATCAAAGCCATACAGTAAAATGGGCAATAGCCAGCAATAATGACACAACCCAAAAGATAATATTACAAGATCTCATTGCAGCAATAAAATCATTAAATTCAAGCCAACCGGGACTCTTCCCAAAGGTCTTCGAACATGAGTCATTCTCCTGATTCATCATAAAGCCAGGAGTAAAATTGTTAGGAAAATTCTGCTGGCAATGAATTCCATACTCTGGGAGCCATGGCTATAATAAGGCTCCATCATATCTCTTCATATCCCAGATAAAGCAGGCTCACTCATGGACCTGTTCATATCATAGTTAAGGACTGTATGCTTTCAGTAGTGAGCCTGCAGAAGACAAGCAGTCCTTCTTTCTCTCTCTTTTTTTAGATTATACTGACTTCCAGGACTTTTTTGGTAGAAAAAGCCCAACAGGAACTCATCTGCATATTAGGCTACATCTTTTAATGCCAAGCTAGCAGCTGGAACTGTGTTCCTGTGGATTCCTGCTCAGAAAAAGCCGTGCTGACTTCCAAACTGAATGAATCCAGTGAATCCAGCTTGGAAGCAAGCAGTTCTTCTGGTATCCAAAAGAAGTCTGTTCTGCAGAGTGCTGATTGGCTGGCCCTTGTGACCAGGGCCAGCCAATCAGAGCATTTTTTTTGCGCAAGAACACACAGGAATGCCATTCCGGCTGGCTTGGTGTCAGGGGGTGTGGCCTAATATACAAATCAGTTCCTGCTGGGCTTTTTCTACAAAAAAGCTCTGTGCGAAACAATGGTGATGTCAGGGGGTGTGGCCTAATATGCAAATGTGTTCCTGCTGGGCTTTTTCTACAAAGAAAGCCCTGCTCTCACCCATTTTTAAAGACCAAAGTTTGAGTCCAGTAGCGCCTTTAAGACCAACAAAGTTTCATCCTGGGCATAAGTTTTCTTGTTCATGCACACTTAAATACATTGAAACAGTTTTTCTCAAGCCTTACATATAGGTGGGGGGGGGTTAGTTGCCAAGGGAGGGTTAGTTAGAGTCAAGATGCACTAAATAACTGGGCAATAAGTATAGCTGAGATTGGATGAAGCAGTTGGTACAAAAAATATCTTTAAAGCCCTGTGGTGAATGGCAGCAAATTAGCATACAGATACAAGAGTTAACAAACAGGTGAGATAACTAAGTTTGAGCCCAGTGACACCTCCAAGACCAACAAAATTCAATTCTGGGAATAAGCAAGAACTGAGAGATTTAGCATGCGTAGATGCACACATTTAAAGAAATGCTTGAACTGTTTTTTTTTTTCCTTCAGAGTGCCAAATGCATGGTTAAATGGAAAAACATAACAGGTGGCTTAAGAAGAAAATTAATGAAGTAATCAGCTTGCATGGAAAAATCTGATCAGAAATGAATATTTGTGGTGGCTGTAGAGAGAAGGCAGGGAAAAGCAGAGTTCATCCCACAGCAGGAAAAACACACACCTTCTCTTGGAAAGAGATCTGAGTACAACCAAAGTCATTTAAAAATTGTTTATTTTACAAAATGTATATCCTGCCTTTCTGCCCTAAAAGCCACCAAAGCAGGTAACAGGGAATAAAACAGGAGTCCAGTGGCACCTTAAAGACTTCAAAAATGCATTCCACTATAAGCTTTTGGGAATCAGAGCTCGCTTCATCAGATGAATTGGAGTGCATATCTTTATAAAGTCAATTTATGCACACAACAGAACGCGTGTGTGGGAATGCTTCAAAGAGAATGCGGTTCAAAACAAAATCCAAAGAGTGATCATCAGTTCACTCAGTGTGGGTGTGAGACATTCCCATCTGTAGTTAGACAAAATGGAAAACCTAGTGTAGGATGAGATAAACAGATACAATAGGAAATTACAGTGATATAGCTGAAAGTAATTAATGTCTCTAAAGGCACAGGATATGCAAGCTATGACCACAGCACACTTGGAAAAATATTGCAGGAATGAGGTCTCATGTGGCCTGTATTAGTTAAATTGGAATAACAGTCATTCCTTGATACCATACAATCACCTATCAGTGGTTCTCAAAACTTTCGGAAGTGGAAGCCACTTCTAAACTTAAGAACATAAGAGAAGCCATGTTAGATCAGGCCAATGGCCCATCCAGTCCAACACTCTGTGTCACACAGTGGCAAATTTTTTTTGTGGCTAATAGCCACTGATGGACCTCTGCTCCATATTTTTATCTAAACCCCTCTTGAAGGTGGCTATGCTTGTGGCCGCCACCACCTCCTGTGGCAGTGAATTCCACATGTTAATCACCATTTGGGTGAAGAAGGACTTCCTTTTATCCGTTTTAACCTGGCTGCTCAGCAATTTCATCGAATGCCCACGAGTTCTTGTATTGTGAGAAAGGGAGAAAAGTACTTCTTTCTCTACTTTCTCCATTCCATGCATTATCTTGTAAACCTCTATCATGTCACCCCGCAGTCGACGTTTCTCCAAGCTAAAGAGTCCCAAGCGTTTCAACCTTTCTTCATAGGGAAAGTGTTCCAGCCCTTTAATCATTCTAGTTGCCCTTTTCTGGACTTTCTCCAATGCTATAATATCCTTTTTGAGGTGCGGTGACCAGAACTGCACACAGTACTCCAAATGAGACCGCACCATCGATTTATACAGGGGCATTATGATACTGGCTGATTTGTTTTCAATGCCCTTCCTAATAATTCCCAGCATGGCGTTGGCCTTTTTTATTGCAAACGCACACTGCCTTGACATTTTCAGTGAGTTATCTACCACGACCCCAAGATCTGTCTCTTGGTCCGTCTCTGCCAGTTCACACCCCATCAACTTGTATTTGTGGCTGGGATTCTTGACCCCAATGTGCATTACTTTGCACTTAGCCACATTGAACCGCATCTGCCACGTTGACGCCCACTCACCCAGCCTCAACAGATCCCTTTGGAGTTCCTCACAATCCTCTCTGGTTCTCACCACCCTGAACAATTTAGTGTCATCCGCAAACTTGGCCACTTCACTGCTCACTCCCAACTCTAAATCATTTATGTACTGTACCTTTTGAGACCCCTAGGGTTGCCAGACCTGGGGCTTGGCTATGGGGGGGGGGCAGTTTGATATCACTTCTGGTAAAAAAAACAACAACAGAAGTGGTGTCATGCTTCTCTAGGAATTACTCCTTGGTCTCCCCCATGTCACACTGGCAGTACTGAGCAGCAGGACAAAAAATATGGGGCAGGGTATCCTCACACCCAGCAGGGAACTGGCAACCCTGTTATTCTCCCCCAGGGTTGGTAGTATGGGTCTAGGAGGCAAAAGACCTACACTGCACCCCATTATCGGCAATGTGGGTCTGGACTCTGAGGGACCATGAACATAAGCGATGCCCCTGATTTGCTGTGTTGCTGGTGGTAAGGGCCACGGGATGGAGGACAGGAGAAGGAGGGAATGTGGCCCCTCTACCCCCTTCTCTGGCAGGAGGGTGTGAATTAAGGAGTAGCTAACCCATCTCATCCACCTATCTTAAAACACACACACACACACACTTTGGAAGAGAGGACATGTCACTTTGCCCAAGTTCAGATTGCGAGAGGCTCTATTGTACCTCTATATAACCATAAAAAGAAAGAGCCCCATTTTCTGGGGAAAGTGCTGGAGGAATGTTCTCTGTAGAGGACCGTGCAAGGGCATTGTCATGTAACGGCACCAACTCTTGCTCGCATTAAGCCACCGCAGGGCCTGGAGAATCTCCCTCAATCGACATCCGAGGGCTTCCCCTGTCACTTCTCCATAAGAGGAGCTGTTCAGGCAGCACCACAGAGGCCCCAAGGCTTTCCCCTCAGCCCTCCCTCGTTCTCATCTCCATAAGAGGAGAGGTGGACAGGAGGAAAATCAAGGGCCCCCTTCTTGGCAGCCCGGCACATTCCATTCTGGCCTGTCATTGACAGATATAGGGCCTAGCCGCGCTCCTCACTGACGTCAGAGATGTGAAGCCTGTGAGGACGGAATTCAGCTGTGCTTGCACTGAAGAATACTCCTTTGCAAGACTTTGGGCCTGATGGCTCCATTATTGCACACACACCCTTCCCCAGTCAGAAAAAAAGTAGCTGCCCCCTCCCCAGAGTCAGCCTGCTAAGTTAGAAAGAACTGTGAAAGATCAGAATGTTTTAGCAGCTTTGCCATTACAATGGGCCAAGTCAGGCAATGTAGGATTTTACCACAAGCGAAGAGTAAAGAACTGCCAGATGTACACACAGGGTGTTAGTTGGGCCTGGAGTTCTCTTGGAATGGCAGCTGATCTTCAGACTAGAGAGATCAGATCCCCTGGAGAAAACGGCAGTTTCAGAAGGAAAACTCTATAGTATACCATAGATTCTAGGTGAAATCCCCACCCCAAATTCTCCTTGCCCACTAGGGTTGCCAATCCCCAGGTGGGGGCAGGGGATCCCCTGGTTTGGAGACCCTCCCCCCCGCTTCAGGGTCGTCAGGAAGCGGGGGGGGGGGGAGGGAAATGTCTGCTGGGAACTCTATTATTCCCTATGGAGATTTATTCCCATAGAAAATCATGGAGAATTCATCTGCGGGTATCTGTGGCTCTGGGGGGGGCTGTGTTTTGGGGTAGATGCACCAAATTTTCAGTATAGCATCTAGTGCCTCTCCCCAAAATATCCCCCCAAGTTTCAAAACGATTGGACCAGGGGGTCCAATTCTATGAGCCCCAAAAGAAGGTGCCCCTATCCTTCATGATTTCCTATGGAAGGAAGGAATTAAAAGGGTGTGCCGTCCCTTTAAATGTGCTGGCCAGAACTCCCTTTGGAGTGCAATGATGCTTGTCACAGCCTTGATCTTGGCTCCACCCCTAATGTCTCCTGGCTCCACCCCCAAAGTCCCCAGATATTTCTTGAATTGGACTTGGCAACCCTATTGCCCATAGACATCAACTCCAAATCTCCAGGAATTTCACAAGACAGAGTTGGCAACTCCAAGGGCAGTTAAGGGGTGGTGCCTGGGATCTCAAGGGAGAAAGCCTTAGGATTGCCCCCTCTGGACTGGGAAATACCTGGAGATTTGGGGGTGCAGAGCATGGGGGAGGCAGGGCTTGGGAGAGGGACTGCAGCAGGTTGCAATGCCATTGAGTCCATCATCCAAAGCATCCTGGAAATCAGTTGTAAAAGCAGGAGTTCTCCAGGCCCCACCTGGAATTTTGCAAGCCTAGAAAGCCTAATAGGTTGTTGTAAACCTGGGGATGTCTCTTAAAGGCAGAGGGTGTTATAGGGTTGCCAGCCTCCAGGTGGGGCCTGGCGATCTGCTTTTACAACTGATCTCCAGCTGGCAGAGATCAGCTCCCTTGGGAAAAAAATGGCTGTTTTGAATGATGGCCTCTAGGGCATGGTACCATGCTGAGCCCCCTCCCCTCCCCAAACCCTGTCCTCTCCCGGCTCCACCCCCAAAGTCTCCAGGTATTTTCCAACACAGACCTGGCAACCTTAGGGTGTTATCTGGCTGGTCAGGGGAAGAACCTACCTATGCCTGGTGGTACCTCAAGGGGAAGGGGCCAAGGAGAGGTTCAATGGCAATGACTCTCAAGCAAAGGAGAAGGTAGTTTCCCTGGCTGGTTCTGGTTCCTCCCATTAAGATTTTTGCTTCTTTTGCTGAGGATGGAAGTTGAAATCTTCAGATGAAATGCTGAGGACTGGTGACCGTCTACGGCCTTTCAGCCAACAGCAGCAAGAAAGGTTTGCATGACACCCTCTGTCATCAGCACCAGTGTTCCCTGTAAGCTGAGTTAGTGTGAGCTAGCTCACAGTTTTTTAGACTCTGGCTCACACATTTTTGTCCTAGCTCAGGAAAAATGGCCACAGTGCAAACTAATTCATGCAGTAGCTCACAACTTTAATGCCAGTAGCTCACAAAGTAGAATTTTTGCTCACAAGACTCCACAGCTTAGAGGGAATATTGATCAACACCACTTCTTTATGATTGGAGGACAGATGATATTATACACACATGTAAAGGCAAGCTCCTATGGGGTCTCCAGTCAGAACTGGAGGGACGGTGGCTCAGTGTTTAGAGCAGCTGCTTGGGAAGCAGAAGGTCCCAGGTTCAATCCCTGACATCTCCAAAAAGGGTCCAGGCAAGTAGGCGTGAAAATCCTCAGCTTGAGACCCTGGAGAGCCGCTGCCAGTCTGAGAAGACAATACTGACTTTGATGGACCAAGAAAGGTCTGATTCAGTAGAAGGCAGCTTCATATGTTCAACAGAAGCCATCAGATCTGCTGAATGTGCAGGTTGCCAGCCTCCAGGTGGGGCCTGGAGATTTCACACTTTTACAACAGATCTCCAGCTGGCAGAGCTCAGTTCCCCTGGAGAAAATGGCTGCTTTGAAAGATGGACTCTATGGCATTTATACCATGCTGAGGCTCTTCCTCTCCTCAAACACTGCCTTCTCCTGGATCCACCCTCAAAGTCTTCAGGTATTTTCCAACACAGACCTGATAAGCCTATGAATGTGCAGTCAGGGGTGGCTTGCTATATTTCTCTGGGTCACGTGGCACCATGTTCTCTGAGGGGAAAACTTGCTGGCATCAAAATGACATTTCAGCCTGTCTGTGGCTTGCTTCCACATGGCAAATGATTTTCTGTGGTTTCTTTGTAGCCTCTGCGGGTACCAGTTCAGCTCAGTGGCAAAAGGGTTTCATGATGATGAAGAAGAGGAATAAGACTGAAAAACTCTGCTCTGAATGCATGTCCTACTTTTTTGTTTGTGATGCACAGAATAACATCAGCCCCGTATGGTGATGTAGGTCACGACCAGGGGTTTTCTACCAAAAAAGGCCCAGCAGGAACTCATTTGCGTATTAGGCCACATCCCCTGACATAACCATTGTTTCATACAGGGCTTTTTAGTAGAAAAAGCCCAGCAGAAGCTAATTTGCATATCAGGCCACACCCCCTGACACCAAGCCAGCCGGAACTGCATTTCTGTGCATTCCTGCTCAAAAAAAACAAATAAACCCTTGTCGTGACTGGGATTCCCTTAATAACACGGATAGGGAGATAAGAATGGACTGCATCTATAGTGAGATTTTTCTCTGCCTTGCCTTCCAAACTGCAGCAAATTTTTTTTTGGAGCATCCATATCCATTTCCCAGGCTTTACCCACTCTTAATACCTTCTTTTTCCAACTTAGTTTGGCACAATCTTTCTGAAGAGTACATGGTCCAAGCAGGGCTTTTTTTGTAGAAAAAGCCCAGCAAGAACTCATATGCATATTGGGCCACAACCCCTGAGGTCAGCATTGTTTCACATAGGGCTTTTTTGTAGAAAAAGCCCAGCAGGGATTTATTTGCATATTAGGCCACACCCCCTGACACCAAGCCAGCCGGAACTACATTCCTATGCATTCCTGCTCAAAAAAAAAAGTCCCGGGTCCAAGAATGTTAGCAAGTGGTCTGGAGAAGAAGAGATCTGGATTAGAAAACCTTCACTCACTTCAGTGCCATTTCCCTTGTCCCAGTTCCCTGTAGCCATCAGGGTTTGGATCCAACTAATTCCTTCCATGGTGAAAACAGATGGAGGGGTCTCCTTTGACAACCCAAAAATGTCATGCTGGGGATCATGGGGTGGGGACTGTAGAGACATAGGACAGGGGCCTCAATAAGGAGAACTCAGCAAGCTTGAACTAAAAAGCAGGTTGGGAACACCATGTGTTCCTTCTCACACCACTTAAGGGTTTTTTTTCAGGCAGAGCCCACAATGTAAAGGGATAGAGACTTACCCTTTAAAAAAAGAAGAATGTTAGAAACACAGAGGAACCTTTAGAATTAGAGTTGGAAGGGTCCTCCAGGGTCATCTAGTCCAACCCCCATTCTGACCAGAGATTGTTGGTGCTATGGAGCATAGCAATGACTAATTTTCTAGGTTTAGCTTGATTGGGTGGTTTTTGTATTTTTGTCATAGTGACTTCTGTCAACCCTAACTGGGGCACAGAGGACATCCAGATAAGTGACTTGATACAGCCTGCCTCTGCCTCCCAGTTCTGGTATTTCAAGGTCTCCCATCCAAGCACTTGCCAGAGTCAACACTGCTTAGCTTCTGAGATCAGATGAGATTGAGTTTGCCTGGGCTACTGAGGTCAGGCTCTAATTTTTATTTTTAAAGCTCTGAGGTGGTGAAATAATGCAGGGGCGTTTTCCCACAGAGCTTACTGCGGAGCGACATCCCTCTTCACCGCGCAGCGTCTGCGCGGATTTCCCACCAACTGCTCCGCAGAATCAGGAAGAGCCGCGGCTTTTGCATCGCTAACGTAAACTGGGTTTTTAGCGGTTTACATTTGCGACGCGAAAGGCCCGGCACTTCCTGGTTCTGCGGAGCAGTTGGTGGGAAATCCGCGCAGACACTGCATGGTGAAAAGGGACGTCGCTCCACGGTAAGCTCTGTGGGTAAACGCCCAATGTGCCCCACACTCCCATATGAAGGCTCCATTGATGGTGCAAATACAGCAGCGATGCCATGGAAGCAAAGAAACTTTGCCATATGACACGGCCACTGACAACTAACCCAAAGTGCCCTGTGACATTTCAAAGCAATATTTAAACTTTGTTCCCTCCTCATGCATCGGTTCACTGGGATGGACTCCTAATATGCCTGGCAACCGGTGGGAGATAAGGAGGTACTTATTGCAGGAAGGAGGTGGCAATCTCTCACTGAACAATGACATAATATCCAGCATGAAACAATAGAATTCCTGGGCATTTGCTAGACTGTTGCCCCGGCGCAAAACTAGTGCTTCTGGGTCTCACCAGAAGTGACATCATCACATCATGATGATCTCCACCCCCCATTTGCCAACATTCTTCTGTCAGCTGACCACGTGAGAGTCAGTTTGGTGTAGTGGCTCAGTGTGCGGACTCTTCCCTGGGAGAACTGGGTTTGATTCCCCACTCCTCCACTTGCAGCTGCTCGAATGGCCATGGGTTAGCCATAGTTATCACAGGAGTCATCCTTGAAAGGGCAGCTGCTGTGAGAGCCCCCCTCAGCCCCACCCACCTCACAGGGTGTCTGTTGTGAGGGGAGAAGATATAGGAGATTGTAAGCCGCTATGAGTCTCTGATTCAGAGAGAAGGGCGGGGTGTAACTCTGCAATTCTTCATTAGAAAGAAGTACCAGAAGTTTGTCTGCCATTAGTGGTTCCCTTGTAAACCTAGTTCCTCATGGTATCTTACAAGCACACAAAAAACTGTGTGTAACAGTCTGCCAAGAAGCTGCTAGGCTTAATCCTTTCTGTTGGATGTTACCCAATTCCCCTCCTCAGTGCAGCCCCTATTCTGCATAGTTTTTGTCTGTACAGGCCCCTACAAGGCTCAGGCTAACCATTCTGGTGGTCAAAAGTCACCTCCCCTTCTTCTTTCACCAGCAGAACAGCAAGTGTGATCCCACCAATTGTGACTGCTGAGGAAATTCTTTACACAATGCAAAAGAGCCTTTGGTTTGCTACAAGGTCCTTCTTTTCATCTGGCATGCATCTGCAGAGAGTCCCAAAAGCTGTTAGGGAAAGAAGTTGTCACTCAGTGACTGAGCTTGCTTAACAAGCTATTTCCAGACTTAGAAGACAATTCTCTTATGACACCATGCTTCTGTCTGCCTTTGGCTGGAGATAGTGGAATTCTCTAACCTCAAAAAAACTGCGGTGTGTGAGCAAAAGCGGTTTCAGTCTTCCCTTTACCCCACATTTTGTTTTCCTGTTCTTAAACCCCTCCATGGAGTCACTATTGGCAAGAAAGGGAGATATGTGGGTAACAAGGAAACCAAATGCAAAATCCAAACTCAAAAGACAGTATCTTTGATTAAGGCCAACCAAAACGCCCAATGTGTGTAAGCCAGGGGTCCTCAACCTTTTTAAATAGGGGGCCAGTTCACTGTCCCTCAGACTGTTGGAGGGCCGGACTGCCGTTACTGTACAAGGCCGCGGGCCGTCAGTTCTCCGTCTTCTGCATCTCTCTCCCTTCCCCACACCACACACCCTGGCCTGGGAACTCACCTCACCTCGGTATCACCTCACACTCTGTCTCCGCCGCCTCAGCCCAGTGCTAGAAGTGTGCGTTGCTAACGCAAGTTTAGGTCGAACGTCACTTCCGGTCTGATTTTGCCATAACCAGGCGGGCCGCATAAACGTCCTCAGCGGGCCGCATCTGGCCCGCGGGCCGTAGGTTGAGGACCCCTGGTGTAAGCTTTCCAGAACCCTTCATCAGGCTGGATGTTAAAAAAAGAGGGGGAGGAGGGGGAAAGATTCCTTGGGCCATCCCCTTAAGGTCTTTTCCTTGGTATGCTTTGGAGAATGCTCTGCTAACTTCAGTGGGCACACGGTGTGACAAGGTTGCCAGGAGACATGAAGGAGAAAGCCTTAAGTTCATGGAACCTTTTTCTCTTACCCCCCTTGCAACATGCAACTTGATGAAGAGTCTTCTAGCAGGTTACCAACAGCCCTAGAGAATAATTAGGGTTGCCAAGTCCAATTAAAAAAAAAAATCGGGGGACTTTGGGGGTGGAGCCAGGAGACATTGGGGGTGGAGCCAAGAACAAGGATGTGACAAGCATAATTGAACTCCAAGGGAGTTCTTGCTATCACATTTAAAGAGACAGCACACCTTTTAAAATGCCTTTCTTCCATAGGAAATAATTAAGGATAGGGGCACGATATTTTGGGGCTCATAGAATTGGACCCTCTGGTCCAATCGTTTTGAAACTTGGGGGGTATTTTGGGGAGAGGCACTAGATGCTATACTAAAAATTTGGTGCCTCTACCTCAAAAAAATAGCCCCCCCAGAGCCCCCAATACCCACGGATCAATTTCCTATTATTCCCTATGGGAATCGTTCTCCATAGGGAATAATAGAGTGCCCAGTAGACATTTCCCTCCCCCCCCACGCTTTCTAAAGGGGGGGAGGGCCTCCAAACTAGGGAATCCCCTGCCCCCTCCCTCTCACACACACACACTTACCAGATCTTCCTCCGGACAACTCTACTTCCTGTGAAAACGAAAGCAAAGAAAGGGAGGGGCCGTTCTCAGAAGCCCTTTCTGCTTCCTGCTTCCTGCCCAGCCTTAAAGGGGCAGACATTTTGCAAACGGCTCAGGAGCTCTACAACATGAAGCCTAAAGGTATGTTCTCCCCCCCCTCCCCCCCCCACCCCCGCTTCCAGAGTTTTGAAGAGCGGGAGATGAGGCTGCGAACCCAGAAGTCTCCCGCCAGAGCGGGAGCTTTGGGAAGCCTAAGAATAATGTCCTATCTTAGTATGTGGAAATGGGCAGGTGAAGCTTTCTGTGGCATCGAATTAAATAACATTATCTGGCAAACAGAGAGGACAGGCCTGTTGGCAATCCTATTTTTTAGTAAAGAAGAAGAAGAAGAAGATATTGGATTTATATCCCGCCCTCCACTCCGAAGAGTCTCAGAGTGGCTCACAATCTCCTTTACCTTCCCCCCCACACAACAGACACCCTGTGAGGTGGGTGGGGCTGGAGAGGGCTCTCCCAGCAGCTGCCCTTTCAAGGACAACTTCTGCCAGAGCTATGGCTGACCCAAGGCCATTCCAGCAGGTGCAAGTGGAGGAGTGGGGAATCAAACCCAGTTCTCCCAGATATGAGTCCGTACACTTAACCACTACACCAAACTGGCTCTCCACACCAAACTGGCTCTCCACATATTTTGCACATACTTTGGCTTTGTGGCCATTTGGGCCGAGGCAGTTGGGCGATTAAACTGAAGGATTCCTGGAAAAGGAAAGTTTTTGAGGAAGGATTTGAAGGAAGAAAGAGGAGAGGTATAAAGCATTTTTTAAAGCATTGCATTGGCTACCTCAGGATCAGTGGAAATGTCAGCTGGATGGTGTTCAGAAATAACTCCACTCATTAACCTAGATACGGCCAGTCAGCCCCGAATTAAAGGAGACAGGGCTGACCCGCAGTTCATGGGCCATCTCTCTTTACAAGCAAGATCTCTTGGTTCAAGGGCTTCTTTTGCACATGGGCTGCCAAGAGGCATTAATGCCCAGAAGCCTCTCTGGCAAGGACTGCCTGCTTGTGGAGCAGCCAACAGCTTAGGGCAGACGACATAAATAGACTTGGAGCCGTTGTGAAAAGGCTATTAATAAAGGATACCGTCAAGGGGCCTTGAAGCTGAACCTGCTTTTAACCTTTTGAAAACTGCAGATTCCAGATTGGGAGCAAGAGCCCAGGACTCGGAAAGTTACAGGATCAGATGTGGACGCTGCACTGGAAAATGCCTGGGAGGTGGAGGTATCCATCCTCTCCCCAATCCCGAGCCTAAATCAGCGAGAGAGGGCTGCTGCCAGAATAAGCCATGTACATCAAGGGGGGGCCAACGGTAGCTCTCCAGATGTTTTTCCCCCTACAACTCCCATCAGCCCCAGCCAGCATGGCCAATGGCTGGGGTAGGGTTGCCAATCCCCAGGCGGGGGCAGGAGATCCCCCGGTTTGGGGACCCTCCCCCCGCTTCAGGGTCGTCAGAAAGCGGGGGGGGGGGGAAGGGGAGAGAAATGTCCACTGGGAACCCCATTATTCCCTGTGGAGATTTATTCCCATAGAAAATCATGGAGAACTGATCTGCGGGTATCCGGGGCTCTGGGGGGGCTGTTTTTTGGGGTAGATGCACCAAATTTTCAGTATAGCATCTAGTGCCTCTCCCCAAAATATCCCCCCAAGTTTCAAAAAGATTGGACCAGGGGGTCCAATGAGCCCCAAAAGAAGGTGCCCCTATCTTTCATTATTTCCTATGGAAGGAAGGAATTGAAAAGGTGTGCCGTCCCTTTAAATGTGATGGCCAGAACTCCCTTTGGAGTTCAATTATGCTTGTCACAGCCTTGATCTTGGCTCCACCCCTAATGTCTCCTTGCTCCGCCTCCAAAGTCTCCTGGCTCCACCCCCAAAGTCCCCAGATATTTCTTGAATTGGACTTGGCAACCCTAGGCTGGGGCTGATGGGAGTTGTAGGCAAAAACATCTGGAGAGCTACCGTTGGCCACCTCTGATGTACATGATTAAAGTCTCCCTGTGATTTAAAGAAGAGGATACATTAGAAAACATGGGAGGCGGGGAGAAGACAGGCCTTACGATGTGCATTCTCAGTTGTCTGCTGTATTCAAGAAGCCTGTGCTTTCTGAGTCATGTGTCTAAATCATTTTCAATGTGCGGGATTTTTTAAAAAAAATACAGGAGCATTTTGTATTTATTTAGATAATTATATCCTGCTTTTCTCCCCAGTGGTGACTCAAAGCAACTTACAACATCATGAACCAAAGAGCCCCCTGTGACCACCAGCTGTATCTAATTTTCCCTGAGCCCCAGGACCATCAGGGGAATATCTCTCCCTTCCTTCCACCATAGCAGACTAAAATAGGGATGCCAGCCTCCAGGCAGGACTTGGGGATCCCCCCCGAATTACAGCTCATCTGCAGACTTCAGAGATCAGTCCCCCTGGAGAAAATGGATGCCCTGGAGGGTGGACTCTATGGCATTGCACCCTGCCAAGGTCCCTGTCCTCCCCAGGCTCTATTTCCTAATCTCCAGGAGTTTCCCAAACTGGAGCTGTCAACCTTACCCCCGCCACTACCTAGGATTGTCAGCCTCCAAGTGGGAACTGGAGATCCCCTGGAATTACAACTTAACTCCAGACTAGATAATTTAGTTATTTACTTAGGGTTGCCAAGTCCAATTCAAGAAATATCTGGGGACTTTGGGGATGGAGCCAGGAGACTTTGGGGGCAGAGCCAGGAGCAAGGGTGCGACAAGCATAATTGAACTCCAAGGGAGTTCTGGCCCTCACATTGAAAGGGACAACACACCTTTTTAGATGCCTTCCTTCCATAGGAAATAATGAAGGATAGGGGCGCCTTCTTTTGGGGCTCATAGAATTGGACTCCCTGGTCCAATCGTTTTGAAACTTGGGAGGTATTTTGAGAAGAGGCACTAGATGCTATACTGAAAATTTGGTGCCTCTACCTCAAAACACAGCCCTCCCTAGGGCCTCTGATATCCGCGGATCAATTCCCTAAAACTGCCGGAGATCTAGAGCTGTGGGGGGTGGGGCTTCCCCCCACCGGCTAGCTGGCTGTAGGGGCGTGGGGAAACTTGTAAAACCAGGTGATCCCCCGCTGGGACCTGGGGATTGGGAAGCCTATATTTACTTAAAAATATTTATTCCACTTCTCCTGGAACAAATGGCTGCTTTGGAAGGTGGACTGTATTACATTATACCTTATTTACGCTCCCTTCCCTAAAGCGCACCCACCCGGGTTCCACCCTCAAATCTCCAGGTATTCCTGAACCTGGAGCTGGCAACCTTACGCCTTCTGGTAGCACCCCTAGCAGACTTCAATTCCAGAACCTGTGGAACAAACAGCCTAGAAGCCCCCTGAGTCCACCTCCACCGCCCTCAGAGTCTTCTCCAGGACCCCCCCAAAGAAGGCAGAGTAGGCTTCCCAATCCCCAGGTCCCAGCGGGGGATTCCCCGTTTTTACAGGCTTCTCCCCGCCCCCAGCCAGCTGGCCAGCGGGGGAAGCCCCGCCCCCCACAGTCACCATGTAGTTTTAGAGCTCCTGCAGGTCCCTTTTTAAAATGTGTGCCTTTACGGCTGAGCAGGAAGCAGGAAACAGGAAGGGCTTCGGAGAAGGGCCCCGCCCTTTGTTTTGCTTTCGTTTTCCGATCAAGTAAAGTTCTGCAGGAACAAGACCCAGGAAGTGTTTGTGTGTGAGAGAGGGAGGGGGCAGGGGATTCCCTGGTTTGGAGGCCCTCCCTCCGCTTTAGAAAGCGTGGGGGGGGGGGAGGAAATGTCCACTGGGCATTCTATTATTCCCTATGGAGAATGATTCCCATAGGGAATAATGGGGTATTGGGGGCTCTGGGGGGGCTATGTTTTGAGGTAGAGGCACCAAATTTTTAGTATAGCATCTAGTGCCTCTCCCCAAAATACCCCCCAAGTTTCAAAACGATTGGACCAGGGGGTCCAATTCTATGAGCCCCAAAAGATGGTGCTCCTATCCTTCATTATTTCCTATGAAAGAAAGGCATTTAAGAAGGTGTGCTGTCCCTTTAAATGCGATGGCCAGAACTCCCTTGGAGTTCAATTATGCTTGTCACACCCTTGTTCCTGGCTCCACCCCCAAAGTCTCCTGGCTCCACCCCCAAAGTCCCCAGATATTTCTTGAATTGGACTTGGCAACCCTAAGGCAGAGAGCCACAGCTGGTTCCTCGACCAGGCAAAAGGGAAAATGCCTGGGTAGGTGGAGGTATCCATCCTGCATTCCTGCAGAAGGAAAGGAACACCGTCTAGATTTTTGCAGGTTCAAGGTCCCAGCTCTGGCCCCAGAAAGGGGCAGAATTCTCAACTCCCTGTCTAATCCTTCAGAGAAAACCTTGCCTTTGCTGGGTCAACAGTTCTTTAGTCCAGCTTGTGCTAAGCCCTTGGCAGCTCTTGCTCGGCCGGTTGCTGGAGGCTGTCCCTGGTTGTTCAGGTTGAGAATGGGACAGAGCAGCCTGCATCAACAGCTGAGAGAGACAGCACCAAAACTAGATTTTCTAGGTCTTCTTTTGCAAGGCAATTAAGCTCAGGAAGTTTTTCAGAGTTCGTTGCAAGAAAGTCAGGAAACTTAGCTGCCTTACATTGTTTGTAAGTGGCACACGTGGAATTGAGCAGCATTTAGTACCGGAAGACAACTGTTTCTTAGAGCAGAATGAGGGACTGTTGGAAAATCTCAGAACTGCAGTACAGGTCCTTTAACATAATGATAACTCCGTGTTCCAGACAGTGTAGTGTAATGGTTAGAGTGTCAGACTAGGGTCTGGGGACCAGGTTTGAATTCCCACTCTGCCATGGAGCTTGCTGGGTGATCCTGGGTCACTCTCGGCCTAACTTACCTCAGAGGTCTGTTAAGATAAAATGGAGGAGAGGAGAATGATGAAGCTGCTTGCTGCTCATTGCAGAGGAAAGTGAGGTATAAATGTAGTAAATAATCTGCCCCTCAGAATTTAGGATTTAAACTCCTGGGGCCACACAGAGGTGGTGCTGGATTTGATCCGTGGACTAGGAAGCAGTTAGAATGGAAATAGACCAGGGATAATCAGATCCGTTCGTGGGCAGGGGTAAAACAAACTGATTCTCAAAGGTTTATCTGGATCAGTGACTTAAGCGTCTTAAGTGGGAGGATGAAATTAGCACAAGATGAGCTTAGCACAGTAACCTGGTGGGAAGGAAGGTGCAGAATTAAATAGCATCGTTGGTGGGCTCAACTCAGCTCCAAAGAGAGTAGGGTAAGCAGGATGGATCCCACCCAGACCACCTTGTTTGGGGACTGGTCCAAAATATACACATGCCTATTAATTAGGGGAGATGACGGGCACATTTTAACGAGTGATGGTGAAACAGCTGAGCTTTTAAATTCTTATTTAGAATATATATACACACACACACACACACACTGTGGCTAATAGCCACTGATGGACCTCTGCTCCATATTTTTATCTAGCCTCCTCTTGAAGCTGGCTATGCCTGTAGCCGCCACCACCTCCTGTGGCAGTGAATTCCACATGTTAATCACCCTTTGGGTGAAGAAGTACCTCCTTTTATCCATTCCAACCGGGGAGGCATGGGATAATCAAGTCGAGGAATTTTGGTTTAGAATAAGTAGGTATGTGGCCTGTGAACATTTGGTTGCTTTAAATCCATACAAGTCCTCAGGACCGGATGAGTTGCATCCTCGGGTGCTGAAGGAGTTGGTGGATGTCATCTCAGAACCCCTCTCTTTTATTTCTGAAAAATCTTCGAGGATGGGGACGGTAAGCAGTGGGGTGCCGCAGGGCTCGGTCCTGGGTCCCATGCTCTTTAACTTGTTCATAAATGATTTAGAGTTGGGAGTGAGCAGTGAGCAGTGAAGTGGCCAAGTTTGCAGATGACACTAAATTGTTCAGGGTGGTGAAAACCAGAGAGGATTGTGAGGAACTCCAAAGGGATCTGTTGAGGCTGGGTGAGTGGGCGTCAACATGGCAGATGAGGTTCAGTGTGGCCAAGTGCAAAGTAATGCACATTGGGGCCAAGAATCCCAGCTACAAATACAAGTTGATGGGGTGTGAACTGGCAGAGACTGACCAAGAGAGAGATCTTGTGGTCGTGGTAGAGAACTCACTGGAAATGTCAAGACAGTGTGCGTTTGCAATAAAAAAGGCCAACGCCATGCTGGGAATTATTAGGAAGGGAATTGAAAACAAAACAGTCAGTATCATAATGCCCCTGTACAAATCGATGGTGTGGTCTCATTTGGAGTACTGTGTGCAGTTCTGGTCCCGCACCTCAAAAAGGATATTATAGCATTGGAGAAAGTCCAGAAAAGGGCAACTAGAATGATTAAAGGGCTAGAACACTTTCCCTATGAAGAAAGGTTGAAACGCTTGGGGCTCTTTAGCTTGGAGAAACGTCGACTGCGGGGTGACATGATAGAGGTTTACAAGATAATGCATGGGATGGAGAAAGTAGAGAAATAAGTCCTTTTCTCCCTTTCTCACAATACAAGAACTCGTGGGCATTCGATGAAATTGGTGAGCAGACAGGTTAAAACGGATAAAAGGAAGTACTTCTTCACCCAAAGGGTGATTAACATGTGGAATTCACAAGCATAGTCACCTTCAAGAGGGGGTTAGATAAAAAATATGGAGCAGAGGTCCATCAGTGGCTATTAGCCACAGTGTGTATATTTGTGTGTATATATATATATATATAAAAAATTTTGCCACTGTGTGACACAGAGTGTTGGATTGGATGGGCCATTGGCCTGATCTAACATGGCTTCTCTTATGTTCTTACCACGGGGATTGAGAAAAGGGTAATGTTGTTGTACCTGTTCTTAAGAAAGAGGGCGAAAGATGGTCCAGGAAACTATCAAACAGTTAGTTTAACATTGATTCCAGGAAAGATTTTAGAACAGATTACCTAGGGGTCTGGTTTTTGTTTGTGAACATTTGGAGAGAGAGAGAGACATAGTATGACTGTTGAATCTCAGCACAGCTTTTTCGGGAATAAATCATATCAGGCCAATCTATCTATTTTTTTTCTGTAGAGTTTTGACACAGTGCCCCTTGATGTTCTTGTTAAGAAGTTGCCAAGATATGGAATAGACCCCATTACTGTTAGGTGAATTATGACCTGATTGGTAGATCTTACATAAAGAGTGATAGATAGTTCATGGTTCCCTATCGACCTGGAGAGAGGTGATAAGTGGGGTGCCTCTGGGTAATGTTTGGGGACCTGTGTTATTTAACATTTTTATAAACAACCAGGGCTGGCTTGTCCATTAGGCAGTTCTAGGTGGCTGCCTAGGGCACAGCCCTGGGGGGGAGCACCAGGTTGGGCCCACATACTTTGCCTCCTTGGCGAGGGAAATAGGTGAGTGCAGCAGTGCAGCACTTGCACTTCAGTTGCTCAGCCCAGCAGCCAGAAGTGACAGCAGCTGGGCTGAGCGATGGTGGTCAGGCAGCATCCGCGCTTTGAAGCACAGACACCACACCACCACTGTACCGCTTGCCCTTTAGGAAAGATATCAGTAATGTGGAATGAGTCCAGTA
The DNA here is from genome assembly GCF_032191835.1 of Heteronotia binoei. Taxonomy (NCBI): domain Eukaryota; kingdom Metazoa; phylum Chordata; class Lepidosauria; order Squamata; family Gekkonidae; genus Heteronotia; species Heteronotia binoei. The sequence goes on along the minus strand of NC_083239.1, from coordinate 9,137,314 downwards.
TAGAACAACAAAGCTGGTGAGGTCTTTGGAGACCATCTCCTAAGAAAAGAGATTGAAAGGGACACTTCCGGGGAGGAAAATGGCGAGCTGAGTTGTCTCTCGTAACGGGAGCAAGCTGAAGGTCTTGTTCGGGGTAGTGGAGGGCAAACCAAAGCCCACTGCCTACCTTTCTCAGTGAGAGAAAGGTCCAAGACTTGCACTAAAAACTTTAGAAGAGATTTACCTTGGCTGAAAAGGAGCTTTGGAGAAGGGTCCTTTGAGGCTTTGAGGAGTCTCAGAAGTTTGCAAAATTATCGTCTGCAAGATCTCTCAGAGCCATGGATTTGGCATAAGCTCGTCACGATCCTAACCTTCTGGGACATTTTTAAACAACTAAAGTCTTGGAAGACCAGTGGAACTTGGATAAATAGAGGAAAAAAGGTACAGAAACTCTTCTTTCACTCCGGAGCTATTTACAGACTAAAGAGACGTTTTAAAGGTGGAAATAAGGGGAAAATATAAAACTTGCAAGTAGAAGAAGGGAAGGGTGAAGTTTGGACTATTTTGACATAAAAGACAGTGTTAAAAACTGCTAAAAATTGAAGAGAAATCATTGTTGTGTCTACTTACGATTTGTGGAATGTAAACAACCATACTGCGCAGGAATATACTGGAACAGTCCTTTAACTCTACTGAGCAAGACAGGAAGTGCGTCAAGCAATCTATAAGGTTGAAGGTGACAGAGACAGGAAGCAGTAAAGAAAAAAGCCTACTCTACATCATAGAGAAACATCGGCAGCCATTGCTGGGAGGTCCAATTTAAAACATCGTTTTAAAAAGATTTGGGACTTTAAAAAGTGACAGAAACGACAGGGAAAAGGGTAAGAAGATAAGAACTATTGACTACATTATTGGTGGGCTCCTGGGGTGATTTTAAAAGGGGAAAAAAAATCTTTAAAAGGAGAAAAAATCGCGGCCGCCATTTTGGATTTTTTAAAGACTTTTTTGTTAAATATCTTTGCTTTGGGGGCTCAGAAACCAGCGAAATTGGGCTTGCTGGAAAGGGCAAGCCCTGCTCTATTGAACCTGACTGTCAGATTTTAAATTGGTGAGGTCAAAAATTTCGTCATTTTTTTAAAGGGGAAAAATTCTTCAAAAATTTATATCTGGGCCTGGGAAGCTCAGAAGAAAACAGAACAAAGTTTAATTGAGAGAGAAAATTTAGACCTTCTGAACTTGGTAGTCAAACTTGCAAATTGTGCGACGGAAATTTTTGGTATTTTAATTGCATCCCCCTTGCTCTTTGCTTAAATGTCAGAGCCCAGGCAGCCCCGAACAAGAGCCCTTTCATTAGATAAAATGCAAGACCAAATGGAGGCTATGGAAGCCAGGATTATGAAAGGAGTTAAGAAAATGATGGAAGAGTTGAAGGAAGAACTTACTACAGTGATTAAAAAAGAAGTGGATGACCTCAAAAACCAAATTGGGAAAATAGACAAGAAAGTACAGGAGGTGGAGGAGAAAGTTAAAATACATGATACCACCTTGCTGAAAGTACAAGAAAAAGTGACGATTCACGACTGCAAATTAATGGAAAATCAGCTACGTTTGAGAGGAGTACCTGAGGAAGAGAATGATGATTTGAAAGGATATATAACAAACATAATCGCAGAATTCTTAGAAGAAGACCCTGATAAGACTAAAAGCATGTATGATCACATGTATAGAGTCAACTCGCTATATGCCAAAAAAAATAACTTACCAAGAGATGTGGTTGTAAGATTCATGACAAAGGAAATGGTGGGAAGGATTATGAAGAGAAACTTTGAACAATCATTGATAGTAAGAGGTAGCAGAGTGAGAATTATGAAGGAGCTACCGAAAGAAGTGATAAATGACAGGAGAACATATAAAAAGTTGACAGAAAAATTGAAAGACAATGGCATAAGGTATAGATGGATAATCCCCGAGGGTGTGAGCTTTGAACTTCAGGGGAAGAGAGTCACGATCACAAATGCCCGAGAACTGAGGAGATTTTTTGAAGAAAATAAAGAATTTGCACCATGATGGATTACAAACTATTGTCTTGGAATGTTAATGGACTAAATTCACCACAAAAAAGAAGGGCAACCTTTCATTGGATTAAAAAGCAAAATTGTAATATAATTTGTTTGCAAGAAGTCCACATTAAACAAAAGGATTATAAATTTTTATGGAACAAACAATTGGGAAGGGAATTTTTTTCGTTAGCTGACCAGAAAAAAAGGGGAGTAGTTTTTTATATTAAACAAGACCTGGAGCCAAAATTGGTATTTAAAGATAAGGATGGAAGATTTGTAGCAGTGGAAATAACATTAAATGGGAAAAAAACGCTGTTATTGGGACTATATGCACCTAATGGTGCAAAAGATGTTTTTTTTAAAGACATTACACAACAACTAGATGAGTTGACCTACGATCAAATACTCTTAATGGGAGATTTTAATGGAACAGTTGAGAACTCATTGGATAGATCCGGAGGGAAAAAAAATAGTGGAAAAGAAGGAAAATTGCCAAAGTCTTTTTTTGAATTAGTAAAACAGGAAAATTTGGAGGACATATGGAGAAAGTTTAACCCTGAAGTGCGGGACTATACTTTTTTTTCTGCAAGACATAAGACATTTTCTAGAATTGACATGCTATGGGGAACCAGAGATTTAGGCCTCATAACAAGAAAGATAGAGATTTTGCCTAAAATTGGCACTGACCATAACCCAATAATGTGGATTACAAAACTGTCCAAAAGATTGAGAAGATGGAGATTGAATGAAGACTTGCTACAGAACAAAGAAACAGTGACTTTCCTAGGAAAAGAAACTAAAGAATTTTTCCAAGTGAATGATAAAGAAGATATCGATTTTCAGACGGTCTGGGATGCTTATAAAGCAGTAATGAGAGGGTTGCTGATTACTTTGAACAATAAAGATAAAAGGGAAAAAGAAAAACAACTACTGGATATTCAAAATGAAATAAAGAAAAAAGAAGGAGAGCTGAGGAAAAGACCAGGGAAAAAGAAAATTCTAAGGGAAATTTCAATATTGCAAACTCAACTAAGACATTTATTAAACAAAGAAGTAGAATGGAACTTGAAAAGGCTCCAGCAAAAATCGTTTGAAGGAGCAAATAAGACGGGGAAATACTTGGCGTGGCAGCTGAAAAAAAAGAGGGAAAATAAAATAATTAATAGAATTGTGATAGATGAAAGAGACGTAGTTACTCAAGAGGGAATAAAAAGAGAATTTTTTAAGTATTATGCCAAGCTGTTTAAAGGTGCTGAAGTAAAGAGAAAAAAGATAGATGAATATCTACAGAAAATAAAAATTGAGCCATTAACTGAGAATATGAGAAAAATTTTGAATGACCCAATTGAAAAAATAGAAATTGAGGCAGCAATCAACGTGATGAAAAATGATAAAGCTCCCGGGCCAGACGGTTATACAGCCAAGTATTTTAAAATGTTTAAAGATGAATTAATACCAAAATTACAGAAGCTGATGAATGCAATAAGAGTCAAAGGGAAGGTACCAAATACATGGAAAGAAGCTGTTATTTCTTTGATACCTAAAGAAGAAAGAGATGTTACAAATGTGAAAAATTACAGACCAATTTCACTTTTGAACAATGATTATAAAATATTTACAAGAATTCTGGCAGAACGTCTTAAGCAATATTTGATAAATTTTATAAAAGAGGACCAAGCCGGTTTTCTTCCCAAAAGACAAATAAGAGACAATATTAGAACTGTTGTAAATATTGTAGAATATTATGAAAGACATCCAGAAAAGGAAGTAGCGCTATTCTTTGCGGATGCAGAAAAAGCATTTGACAATTTAAATTGGGACTTTATGTTTGCAGGGATGGAAAAAATGGAGCTTGGAGAAAGTTTTATAAGAATGATAAAGGCAATATATTCTGAACAAAGTGCAAGGCTGTGCATCAACGCAGATCTTACAGATGAAATGAAAATTAGTAAAGGTACCAGACAAGGCTGCCCGCTTTCGCCATTGCTGTTTATAATGACTCTTGAAATTTTACTAATGCAGATTCAAGAAGAAAAAGATTTAGAAGGACTACAAATAAAAGGATTTACCTATAAATACAGAGCATTTGCAGATGATATAATGTTTATAAATGAAAATCCTTTACAAGTTACACCTTTGTTGTTAATGAGAATACAAGAGTTTGGGGAGTTGGCGGGACTTTATATAAACAAAGAAAAATCAAAAATCTTATGTAAGAATATGCAGAAAAATAGACAACAAGAACTACAAAGACTAACGGGTTGTGAAGTTACCTCTAAGGTAAAATACCTAGGGGTAGAGATAACAATGAAAAATATTGATTTGTTTAAGAACAATTATGAAAAGCTATGGCGTAAAATAGAAGAAGATATGCTAAAGTGGAACAAGCTCAATTTGTCACTGTTGGGTAGAATAGCTGCAGTAAAAATGAATATTTTACCAAGGATTATGTATCTGTTTCAAACCATCCCCATTGTGAAAGATGCTAAGCAATTTGATAAATGGCGAAGAAAAATTTCGGAATTCGTGTGGGCCGGGAGGAAACCTAGAATTAAAATGAAAGTCCTGATAGATGCGAAAGAGAGAGGTGGATTCCAATTACCAGATTTGAAACTGTATCATGAAGCAATTTGTTTAGTATGGTTAAAAGAATGGATAACGTTATTAAATAAAAAACTTCTAATGTTAGAAGGCCATGGAAAAAAATTCGGCTGGCATGCATATTTGTACTATGGAAAAAAGAAGATGGACGGTCTTTTCTCTCACCATTATATAAGGAGTAGCTTATTAAATGTGTGGATAAAGTACAAGAAATATGGTGATGAGAGGAGACCTTTATGGATAGTGCCGGCTGAAGTGATAAAGTTAACGGCCAAAACAGTCAAGGAAAAACAACTATCATACAACCAGTTACTAAAAATACAAAGCGGGAAAATAGAATTGAAAACTGCAGAAGAACTAAACTATAAATATGATTGGTTTCAAATGCAACAAATAAAAAGTTTGATGGAGAATGATATCAAAGCTGAAGGAATAAGGAAAGAACAAACAGAAATGGAAAGAGTTCTGCTTGGAGATAATGAGAAATTAATTTCAAAAGTGTACAAATTACTTTTACAATGGGCTACAGAAGATGAAGTAGTGAAATCTCAAATGATAAAATGGGCAATTAATGTAAATAAAGAAATAAAGATGGAATCTTGGGAATATCTGTGGAAAAATTCCATGAAACTCGCAACATGTCATAGTATTAAAGAGAACTGTTTTAAGATGATGTATAGATGGTATATGACTCCAAAAAAATTAGCAAAGATGAACAATAAGATGCCAGATAGGTGCTGGAAATGTAAAAAGCATGAAGGTTCTTTCTACCATATGTGGTGGACTTGTGAAAGAGCTAAAATGTTTTGGCAAATGATTCAACAAGAGATATCTAAGATCCTGGGATATGAATTCAATAAAGAGGCAGAGACTTTTCTGCTGGGATTACAAATGGAAAAATTTCCAAAAGAAGATAGAACATTAATATGGTACTTGCTCTCAGCTGCTAGGACATTGTATGCGCAGTTGTGGAAGCAAGAAAAAATACCAGAAAAATGGGACTGGATTATGAAAGTTATGTCATGGAGTGAAATGGACAAATTAACAAGAAAATTAAGAGACTGTGATTTAGAACTTTTTAACCAAGAGTGGAAGAAATTCAGAAGATATGTAGAGAAAGAGTGGAAAATAAAAGGACATTGGACAATTTTTGAGGATTAAGATTTTTAAGATAACAATACAATTCTTGAAGGGGGTTCTTCTTCCCTATGTTTCTTTTTTGTTTCGTTTTTTTTTCTTGATAGTTAAGGGTACCTTTAATATCTGTTTTTTTAAAGAAAATAACACTGGCGGGGGTCAAGTAATTGGGGGAGGGGTGGGAGAAAGTAAGATGTGGGGTAGAATGATGGTCTTTTTCTTAATATATATTAAGCTTTTTATAAGTTGTAGTTATAGTTCTACTACCATATGTTACTAATAAAATTGTTTATTCACAAGAAAAGAGATTGAAAGAGATGGGAATCTTTATGCTGGAGAAGAAACACTTATGAGGTGATATGATTGCCACCTTCTGATACCAAAAGGATTTCATGTAGAGGATGGAGCAGATATGTTTTTAGTCGTGTTTGATGACAAACAAGAAGTCCTTTTCTCCCATTCTCACAATACAAGAACTCGTCGGCATTCGATGAAATTGCTGAGCAGCCAGGTTAAAACGGATAAAAGGAAGTCCTTCTTCACCCAAAGGGTGATTAACATGTGGAATTCACTGCCACAGGAGGTGGTGGCGGCCACAAGCATAGCCACCTTCAAGAGGGGTTTAGATAAAAATATGGAGCAGAGGTCCATCAGTGGCTATTAGCCACAGTGTGTGTGTGTATGTGTGTGTGTGTGTATAAAAATTTTGCCACTGTGTGACACAGAGTGTTGGACTGGATGGGCCGTTGGCCTGATCTAACATGGTTTCTCTTGTGTTCTTATGTGACACAGAGTGTTGGACTGGATGGGCCACTGGCCTGATCCAACAGGGCTTCTCTTATGTTCTTATGTGACACAGAGTGTTGGACTGGATGGGCCACTGGCCTGATCCAACATGGTTTCTCTTGTGTTCTTCTGTGACACAGAGTGTTGGACTGGATGGGCCATTGGCCTGATCTAACATGGTTTCTCTTGTGTTCTTATGTGACACAGAGTGTTGGACTGGATGGGCCATTGGCCTGATCCAACAGGGCTTCTCTTATGTTCTTATGTGACTCAGAGTGTTGGACTGGATGGGCCATTGGCCTGATCCAACATGGCTTCTCTATGTTCTTATGTGTGACACAGAGTGTTGGACTGGATGGGCCATTGGCCTGATCCAACATGGCTTCTCTTATGTTCTTATGTGACACAGAGTGTTGGACTGGATGGGCCATTGGCCTGATCTAACATGGCTTCTCTTATGTTCTTACAAGACTCAAACTAATGGGCATCAACTACAGCAAAGGAGGTTTCATCTAAATTTGAAAGAGAAGTTCCTGATGGCAAAGTGTGTTCGACACTGGAACAGGTTTCCTTCTGAAGTGGTAGATTCTTTGTCACTGGAGTTTAAAGTTATTATAAGATACCTATTTTTTTAGGATATTATACTTGTAGTTCATGTGTTGGAGGGGGGTTGGACTAGATGACCCTGGTGGTCCTTTCCAACTCTGAGATTAAATTAAATAAATAAACATGGTACACAATTCTCCAGGAAGCCATCACTGCAAGTGGAACCAGTGTAATGTATTGGATAGTGCTGGAGTGGACTCAGGTTCAAATTCCCCCCTTGACCATGAAGCCTGCAGGTGACCTTTGGTCAGTTGCTCTGTTTCCTCACAGGGTTGTTGTGGGGATAATGTGGGAAGGGAATTCCATATAAGATGATTTCTGAGGAGCTGGAGTGAGTTCATACTTTACCTCAGTTTGAAGCTTTATCCAAACAAGATTGTGGGAATGCTGGTTGGGATGGCAGAGTGTTTGGGTGGTGTTGTTGACCTAGCAACCTTAAATAGGGTTAAGCTTTATTTAGAAGATGACATCAAAAGCTTTGCTGTGGAGGGAGCTGGGCCTGGTCTTAGAATGAATAAATACGTTCACACCTTCTAGCTCATAAACTAACATCTTATTTAGATTCTGTGGATCTAGCCATGCTGATTCACCCTATTGTAACCTCCAGGGGGGACTACTGTAATGCAATCTAGGTGGGGGTGTCTCTGATGACACATCGGAAATGTTGGTTAGCACAAAATGCAGCAGTGAGACTCCAGTCTAGGGTCATTATGTTACTCCAGTGTTGTATTAGTTGGTGTCCAGGCCAATGTAAAGTGTTGGCTATCACCTTTAAAGCCCTTCACAGACTTATGAATGGCATCTCCCGCTATTCTCCTTTGCACCTGCTGTGCTCATTGAGCGTACAAAAAATGCAGCCACCAATGTCAGATATCCGAACAATTGAAAATAACTCGCCAGAATAGAGAACACTTTAGAAAGATAACATAGTATCTATAATAACATACAAGGTAATATAAACACACAGCCACAAAAAGTCCATATAAGATAGCTTCCGTTGATTCGTGAGTTGCTGTCTCTTAAAGGGATAGTCACAAAGAAATAATCCGAGGCGCAGCTTCTTAGATTCGTTGTGCTCATCCTATTTGAGTCAAAATGACTTCAACTATGTTGAAAAGAGACCCACGGCAGAATAATCAAGTTGCACAAGAGAAGGAGAGAACTCACCACATCTAGAACTTGCTAGCAGTTTCGGAGCTTTCCTCTGCTCTCTTTCTCATAAATCAAACAATTCTTCCCGGAGCTATACAAACAATAATATTACAATAAACAACACTTCAAACTGTATTGAAAGGATTCCCATGTAGAAGAAGAAGAAGATATTGGATTTATATCCCGCCCTCCACTCCGAAGAGTCTCAGAGCGGCTCACAATCTCCTTTATCCCCTTCCCCCACAACAGACACCCTGTGAGGTAGATGAAGATATTGGATTTATATCCCGCCCTCCACTCCGAAGAGTCTCAGAGCGGCTCACAATCTCCTTTCCCTTCCTCCCCCACAACAGACACCCTGTGAGGTGGGTGGGGCTGGAGAGGACTCTCACAGCAGCTGCCCTTTCAGGGACAACCTCTGCCAGAGCTATGGCTGACCCAAGGCCATGCTAGCAGGTGCAAGTGGAGGAGTGGGGAATCAAACCCGGTTCTCCCAGATAAGAGTCCGCACACTTAACCACTACACCAAACCGGCTCTCCTACAGCCTACTCATCCACAGTGTTATAATCATTTCACAGACAAATGCCATGTTTTTTCTTCACTGTAACCGGCTCTTGCCGTCAAGTTGCCATTATTCCGCTTAAATACATCATATCCTGGTTCCTCTTTTTTTAAAAAAAAAGTTTTATTAAATTTCTATAGAAAAGGCAAGGGGAAAAGGAATAGAAAGTAGATAAAAAATAGAAATACATAAAGCAATGTTGCATTCCGCATATCAATATGCCAATAACATAACGCCTAAGATTCAACAGTTTGAAATACATTCCACATAATACATATTATATGAGTACTGTAAATTCAAGCTTAATCTTAATTGGGTCTTTTTACCAGTATATACGATAGCAAACGATAGCATTTATCATCAGATACCAACGTTTCAAAAGTCAACCAGGAGTATCAAGCCAAGTATATAATGGTTCCCAAAGTTTTTTAGCTTCTTCCTTAGATTTGCCACCAAGTAGGGAAGATAGATAGTCCATCGCAGCTGTCTCCAAGATTTTCCCGATCAATTCCTGTTTTGTAGGCTTCCATTTTTGCGCAAACAATATTCTCGCTGCTGTATTAATGTGCGCCACTAGATATTTTGACTCTTTTGTAAAGTCATTAGAATATATGTTCAATTAAAATAGTTCTGGTTTGAATTGAACCTGTCTTTTCAATATTTTCTGCAAAAGTTCGTGAACCATCTTTCAAGAGTCCTTGACCACCTTGCAGGTCCACCACATATGATAAAAAGATCCAACATGAGATGTACATTTCCAAAAATTATTATACACATACATTTTAGCTTTCCGGCGTTACATACCATCTATAAAACATTTTATAAACATTCTCTTTAAAGGTCATTGATTTAGTCATTTTTATATTAAGTTTCCATAGATCCTCCCACTCATCTAAAACAATATTACGGCTGTGTTCTGTGCCCATGTGACCATACAATCCTTTACAATTTCATCTTGCAGTTTCAGTTGTAGTAGATAAGAATATACCTTTGCAATCAGTTTCTCCTGAAAACCTAACAGAATCTTATCAAAATCGTATTGCTGGGTATTAAAGCCTCTTGCTTTTTCTTTAATATATCTAGATTCAAGTTGTAATCTCAACCACCAACTCATAGTAATATTCATAGATTCAAGTTCCTTTTTAGATTTCAACTCATTATTTTGTTTCAGTAGGTCTTCATATCTGTAAATAATACCTAAGAACATAAGAAAAGCCATGTTGGATCAGGCCAATGGCCCATCCAGTCCAACACTCTGTGTCACACAGTGGCAAAAAAATTTATGTATACACACACACTGTGGCTAATAGCCACTGATGGACCTCTGCTCCATATTTTTATCTAAACCCCTCTTGAAGGTGGCTATGCTTGTGGCCTGTACCTTATACCTGTACTTAATAATTTTGATTGCATAAATGCTTCCACTGGATAAACTCATCTTGGTATTTTTCAATAATTTTTCGGTTTTAGCCAAGTCCAAATAGAATAAAGAGATTTCCACAACAAATGATTTTTAAAATAAGAATGACCTTCTAGTTTCTGATACCATAAATACAAGTGCCAACCCAAGGTTAAATCACGTCCTTCTAAAGATAATAGTCTTCTGTCATTCAGTAACATCCAGTCTCTCACCCATGATAGCGCTAGGGTTGCCAAGTCCAATTCAAGAAATATCTGGGGACTTTGGGGTGGGGCCAGGAGACATTGGGGGTGGAGTCATGAGCAAAGTTGGAACAAGTACAATTGAACTCCAAAGGGAATTCTGGCCATCACATTGAAAGGGACTGCACACCTTTTCAATGCCTTCCCTCCATTAGAAATAATGGATAGGGGCACCTTCTTTGGGGGCTCATATAATTGGCCCCCCTGGTCCAAACCTTTTGAAACTTGGAGGGTGTTTTGAGGAAAGGCATCAGATGCAATGCTGCTAATATGGTGCCTCTACCTCAAAAAAACGCACGCACACAGAGCCTCAGATACCCGCGGATCAATTCCCCATTATTCCCTATGGGAATCGTTCTTCATAGGGAATAATAGAGTGCCCAGTAGACATTTCCCTCCCCTCCCCGCTTTCTAAAGCTTTCTAAAGCAGGGGGAGGGCCTCCAAACCGGGGAATCCCCTGCCCCCTCCCTCCCTCTCTCTCTCACACACACTTACTGGGTCTGATTCCTCCACAACTTTACTTGCTCTGAAAACAAAAGCAAAACAAATGGAGGGTCTGTGCTCTAGGGTTGCCAAGTCCAACCCCAGAAATATCTGGGGGCTTTGGGGGTGGAGCCAGGAGACTTTGGGGGTGGAGCCAGGAGACATTGGGGGCAGAGCCAGGAGCAAGGGTGTGATAAGCAGAATTGAACTCCAAGGGAGTTCTGGACATCACATTTAAAGGGACACTCCCCCCCCGCCACCACCACGAGAAAGGGGGCTCCCCTCACCCTCGCCGCTCCTGCCGGCCGTCCAGCTTCATTGCCGCGGGGAGACGGAGGCAAAAGAACCTCGCGCGCCCCTTTAGTGGCTTCCCGCCGGCTGCAAAAGTTTGCAGGGAGAAGAGCCTCGCGGCGGCGGCAGGGAGAGTAAACAATCTGCGTCTCCTTGGCAAAGGAACGTTCTCCTCTCTCCCCCCCCCCTTTCCTTCCTCGTTCTCCAGTCGCTGAGAGGAGGCGCCGCCGGCGGAGGGAGGCAAAAAAGAGAGCGGCGATTTAGTAGGTGGGGCCGGGGAGCGCCTCGCGCCGCAGAGGCAAGGCTTGGTGAGGCGAGCGCCTTTTCCTGCGCGGTTTCTCCCCACCCCCCTTTTGCCATATCCCCTTCCAAACAGGGACGGGCTGCCGCTGTCTTCGCCTTCCCCTGTCCTTGTGAAGTCTTAGGAGAGGGGAAAGGGGGGCACCCTGGCGCCGTTTCCCCCCTCCCCCCGCTTCCGTTTTTTGGGGGAGCGGGGGAAGAGGGTGGAAATCCTGGGTTCCCCCGCCAGGGCGGGAGGGTTGGGAAGCCTACTGTGCTCTGATGAAACTGCTACTGACCCTTCCCCATGAAGCGCTTCCTGTTTCCTGCTTCCTGCTCAACTTTAAAGACACACATTTTAAAAATGGAACTTTGCAGGTTTCTAAACCTGCTGGAGCTCTAGAGGTACATGGTGATTGTGGGGGTGGGGCGGTGGCGGGAAGCCTGTAAAACCGGGGGATCCCCTGCTGGGACCTGGGGATTGGGAAGCCTAGATAGGGCACACACTTTGTAGTATAGTTGCCAATCTGGAAGCCCAAAGCCCCCTCTTTCTTTGGAATCCTGTAAAGCTTTCAGTTGGTTCTTGGTTTTTTGTTCTGCCAGATATAAACCGAGACCACTTTGTTTAACTCTTGAAAAAAGCTAGTAGGCAGCAAATTTGGAATAGTTTGGAATAAAAATAGCAATCTCGGCAGAATATTCATCTTTATTAAAGCAATTCTTCCCATTAAGGATGCATTTAGGTCTTTCCACCTTTCCAGGTCTTTTTAATCTCTTTAAGTAATTTATCATAATGGTCTGTTTTTAAGTTACTGCATTTATTAGAAATGCAAATCCCCAAGTATTTTCTCTTTTTTTCATAAGAAAAAACCTGACATTTGTTGAAATGAATTTGCTCCATATCCTGGTTCCTCTTAAAGAGATCCCACACAGTTATACATTACAAAAAAGTGGAATAAGTTCTCTTGTGCAACTTGATTATTCTGTCATGGGTCTCTTTTCAACATAGTTGAAGTCATTTCGACTCAAATAGGTGCTCATTGGGCAGCCTGCTCCTTGTCGTGCCTTGTCTTAAGATAGTCAGGTCCCAGTAGGGCTAGACTGGGAAGAGAAAAGGGTCTGGTCCAGGGCACCACCCCACCTAGGCCCCTCCAACGCAAAGGAAGGGGGGAGGAAGAGCCAGCCAGCCCCTCACTCCTGCAGCTCAGTCAGGTACAGGCACAGTCATCTGCGTGCTGTGCCCTGCTCTGCTGGTCTAGGCACATCTGTGCATGAATCACATGAGCCCTGAGCCACCTTCACCAGGCTGCACGTAGCCTTTCTATCCTAGGCTGGACTGGCCAAATCAACGCTCTAGCTTTCATCCAAAACATGGTTTATCCACAGAGTTTTGAGCAAAAACTAGAGCATCACCTGACGTGATGGCATCAGTTCCAGAAGATTCTGGAAGTGGTAGCCATACCAGGGACTCCAATTGTACTCCCCCATTTTGCCCAGGAATTTCCTGGGCCATAGGCATCCAGAGTTTCTCCCATCAACATCAAAAAGCTGGCAATCCTAGCCTCGAGTTTCAGAAGATATGGTAGGATAGAAATATTGTGAAGAAATCTCCTCCCACTTCAGGATTATCAGAAAGGTTGGGGGGTGTTGAATGTCTGCTGAGCAGTCCATTATATCCTATGGAGACTGATCTCCATAGGGTATAATGGAGAATCAATCCATAAGTATCTGGGGCTTGGGTGCATGGGCTGTAGAGGCACTAAATTTTTAGCATAGCATCTGGTGCCTCTCCTCAAAAAGCCCTCAAAAGTTTCAAAAAGATTCAACCAGGCGGTCCAATTCTACAAGCCCTAAAAGAAGGTGCCCCCCATTCTCCATTATTTCCAATTAAAGGAAGGCACTTAAAAGGAGCATGGTCCCTTTAAATGTGCTGCCCAGAACTCCCTCCAGAGTTCAGTTGTGCTTGCCGCAACCTTGCTCCTGGCTCCATCCACAAAGTCCCCAGATATTTCCTGAGTTGGACCTGGCAACCCTGTGTGGACGGAATAAGGGATCCACTTTCAACCCCTGGAGTCTACAAAATACCCTGCTCCTGTGGTGCAGTCTACATTGGCACTACCCAACGCAGTATCAACACCCGTCTCACCGAACACAAGAGACACTGTCGCTTGTTTCAGCCAGAAAAATCAGCTGTAGCTGAACATGCACTTCAAGAAGGAGACCACGTCATCCACTTTGAAAGAACTGAAGTCCTTTCTATGGTCTCACATTATCATACCCGCCTGAACAGAGAAGCTATTGAGATTTACAAACACCAGCACAATTTTAACAGAAAGGAAGAAGGCATTTTCATCCACCAATCTTGGTACCCAGCTCTGCAAAACACCCTACAGACTATAAATTGCAGAAAGCCTCAGAACAACCAGCAAATTCCACAGAACAATCAGCACAGTCAACAACCATCTTCCTTATCTTCAAACCCCTTCCAACCCTCCCAGCAATTAACACAGAACAATGGTCACATTCAACAGCCAGTTTCCTTATCACTACCCTTCCAGGAAGCCCCACCAAACAATGGACACATCCACAAACCAATTGCCCTTTCATCACACCCCCTCCAGCCTAGAAATAGCAGCTCTCCAGCAGCCCTGGCCCCACTCAATGCACAGCAGCCAAGAAGGTCTGAGCGCCTGCTCCGGCTGCAACGCCACTGAGGATGTTCTCCGCAGCTGAGAACGAAACGTCTGGAAGGAAAACTTTCTCCAGTAGAACACGGCACTTGATCCCGAAAGATTCTACAAACCCTAAGGATGCTTTGCTGTTAGCAAGCTTGCAGCAGCTGAGTATCAAGCATGAGATTTCAAAATAACCAGTCCTTGGGTTTTGAAACAAAGTTTGGTTTATTGATAATCCAGGTGGCTCAGTTGAGCTAGGTATTGGAACTGATACTTAGTAACAACAGAATACAAGCTTTAAAATGGCACATCAAAGGTTCTATAAACAATTCTACATTCACGTGTGAAATTCACACTCTAACTTCCTTGTCTCTATTGCGGTTGGCTCATCCTGGGAATGAGTCCCAGGAGGTCTTATCTTCAAAGAGGACATTCCTGCATTTGTTAGTAAAAGCGAAAGAAGCAATGGAGGGGGTTTGCTACTTTGATGTGCCTGAATCTAATTCATGGTTAATAACAATTTTATGATCTGACAATTACGGTATAACAACTAGAAAATTCACAATGCTTGACACTGAGTTCCTTCTAGCCTAAGTAACTCTGTCATCCTCTTTCTGCAGGTGCTATAAAGCTGGGGCATAGGCTAGCCAGGGGTGCAAGCCTGTGGATGTGAGCCGCAAAGATCTTGGCCCTGTGCCTCTTAGCTCATGACTTATAGATGGTTCTTGTGTATGAACCAGCAACTAACTCCTGCCCTGCCCTAGCCACGTTGTTTGGTTTTGTTAGGGGTTTTATCTTTTCTTGTTGTTGCTTTGAGTTGCTTTGGGCCCCTTGGAGGGGAGGTGGGCTAGAAATACTTAAAATATATAGGCTCTTTGGCGGAAGAGCAGGCTAAAAAAGAAAGAGCAAATATTCTAAACTCCTAAGATTAGGAAGGCTAAGAGTGTGTGCTGGCTCAGTGGTTTTCTTTGTCATCCAGGCAGAAGCGTTTCCTGCTTCAGAAAGGTTTTGAACATCAACGACAGGGCTGGGCCGGGCACCACCTTTTTGACTAATCCCCAAACCTGTTGGAGACTCCCCTTCCTACGTCCTCAAGTGATAAAGAGATTTGACCAACAATTTGTCACTAATCCGTGGCTCCAGAAGGCTGTCACTTGTCTCCTGGCTGCTAGCAACAGCTGTGGGAAGTACATTTTGCCTTTTGTATTCCGGTTGCGCAGATTCTACTCCAGAACCCCCAGGGTCAGCTCCAGATTTTCAGTTTAAAGAATTTTATTAATAACATATGGTAACATTATCCACGAATAACTTTTTTTTTATCTTCCCCGTATGCTATTTTCTAAATCCCCCTCCCCCCCGTTACTTGACTCCCACCGATATTATAAACTTAAAATGTTAACACTTAAAGGTACCCTTAAACCATATGAACCATATAAGCCTAGATTCATGTTCATTACAAAAGTAATAACATGGAGTGCGATGGATAAACTAACAAGAATCTTAAGAGACTATGATTTGGAAGATTATAGAAAGGAGTGGAAAAAGTTTAGAGGTTATGTAGAAAAACAATGGAAAATAAAAGGACATTGGGTCAGCTCCAGATTTTGAAGGACCCTGGGCAAAATACTGTGGTTTGGGGGAAGCTTGGGCAATGTGGTCTGCTCCCCCCCCCCCTTTAATCATGCCACCATCTTATGCAGTAATGCCCACTCACATACCCTCCTGGAGGAAGGAGCACAGCTAGGGAGGCCAGCCTCCTGGTGGGACCAGGGGATCCCCAGGAATTACAGCTCATCTCCACTCCAGACTACAGAGATCTTTTCCCCAGGGGAAAATGGATGTTTGGGAGAGTGGACTCTCTGGCAACAGAGGTCCCTGTCCTCCCCAGGTTCCATCCCCAGGAGTTTCGCAGCTTGGATCTGCCAACCTCTAACCCTGCATCCCCTGTTGGTAGGGCCTGGCAACCCTAAGCACAGCACAAATCCTGCATGCACCTTTAAAGCATCATCAGTGACAGCAAGGCTCAGAAGAGTGCTCTGCTCCCTTTAGGCATCCCAACCCTCCCGCCCTGGCGGGGGACCCCAGGTTTTCCAGCCTCTTCCCCCGCTCCCCCAAAAAATGGAAGCGGGGGGAGGGGGGGAATGGCGCCAAGGAGTATGGCGAGCCACCCCATCTCACCCTAGCTGCTCCTCCAAGATGGGCTCAGGCTGACTGCCCGCGGCCTGCAGGCCGTTGTCGCTGGGCATGACGGTATTTGGGGGGGGGGCGATGACCTCCTCCCCTCTAAAAAAAGAGGGCTTTGGGGGGGGCGCAAGTTCCTCTGAAAAGCAGGGGGGAAGCTGGGTCCTGCCTCTTCCGCGAGCAGGTCCCTGGGGGCAAGGCCACTTCAGCCTTCCTTGCCGGGGGTGGGGGGTGGGGAGGCGCAGCTGCCAGCTCAGCGCCCAGTCCCGCCCCGTCTGGGAAGGGCGGCCTTTCCCGAAACCTGGTCTCGCTTCCGACGGGTGTGGGAGGAGCAAGGAAGGAAGGGGCAGCTGCCCGCCCACCCCCTCCCCCGGGCTGCCTCCCTGCTTGCCTCCCAGCCGGCCCGGGCCAGAGGAGAGCCAAACTGAGCCGACGGGACTTGCTGGCCTTTGTGTTGCCCGGGGAGAGCCCCCAGCGCAGTGCAGACGGCTGGTGGCCTTGATTCCCTCGCCGGCCCTTGGGCGGGACTCATCAGACCCCCTCCCCGCCGCTGGCTCTGCTCCCGGGTTCGTTGGACGGCACGGCGGCCGTGCCCTTCCAGGCCACGCAGGACAACGAGCTGCCGGCCCTGGGCCGCCCACTGCACCTGGGGATGCTCTGCGACCGACGCCGCGACACCTTTGTGCCAGGCAGGTACCTCACCCTTCGGAAAGCGCCGCTGCACTCGCAGACCCCAGAGATTCGCCTCCTGCATTTAGGCGGCTTCCGTCTGCACTCCCGACCGCAGGAAGGGACCAAAACAACCCTTCCAAGCCTAGATGTGATGGAGAGAGCCTTAGTAGCTGGGTTAGGCTGTCGGCAGCAGTGGGGGGAAGAGTCAGGATCCAAGGGCACCTCCAAGACTAACACAAGTGGGAGCAGCCAGCTCAGTGTATCTAAAGAAGGAGCAGGGATTCTTGGCAGCTCCTGGCCTACCATAAATTGCAGTAGTCTTTCAGGAGCTCCTGGACTCTCTGGCTCGTTTCTAACCCGATGGGAGCATTAGTGCACTGTAGATTCTGTGTAGAGACCCGCTTGGATTTGTTCAATAAGAGTAAGGCCACTTTGGTGTAGTGGTCAAGTGCATGGACTCTTATCTGGGAAAACTAGGTTTGATTCTCCACTCCTCCACTTGCACCTGCTGGGATGGTCTTGGGTCAGCCATAGCTCTTGCAGAGGTGGTTGTCCTTGAAAGGGCAGCTCCTGGGAGAGCTCTCTCAGCCCCACCCACCTCACAAGTTGTCTGTTGTGTGGGGGGTAGGTAAAGGAGATTATGAGCCACTCTGAGACTCTGAAATTTGGGGTGGAGGGTGGGGTATAAATCCAATATCTTCATCTTTACGATAAGAAAATGTTCTCCAAGAAGGAAGCTCTAACAATCTTATTGGCAGCCTGAGCCCATCTCGGAGGAGCAGCTACGGTGAAGCAAAGAAGAGGCGGCAGCGCCGCGGCTTCGCCCCTGAGGTGAAATCAGAGAAGGGGAGGGTGGAGGTAGGCCAGGAGCGTGGCAAGCCTACAGCAGCCACCGCCGCAGCACCCCCCCTACGGTCGGCGAGCCCGTCTTCAGCGCCCCCCACCACCATCACCACCACCCGCCGCCCCCAGGCAGACAGCGGCTGCAGCACTTCGAGGGGCCCCCTGTCGCCGCCGCCTCCTCCTCCTCAGACATGACGGTGGCCAAGAGGCCCCGCTTCGACTCCTGGAGCGGCGGCGGGGGGACCATGCACGCCGCCACCCTGGACAGCCACCTCTTGCCGTCGGCCTACTCCGGCCTGCCAGGAGACTTCACGTCCCCAGCCACCTCCCCTGCAGCCCCCCGCCAAGCACCAAGCAGCCTTGCAGCAGCAGCAGCACCAGAACGCCGCCCTGATGATGAAGCAGCTGGCCGCCTCCCACCACCCCCAGCTGCCGCCTCCGCCAGCCCAGCCTGCAGCAGCCCGGCCACCACTCCCACCATGCCGAGGCCGCCGCTTTCGAGGCCCAGGAGAGCGCCTGGTGGAGGGAATGAAGACATTTAAAAAGGTGTGCCGTCCCTTTAGATGTAATGGCCAGAACTCCCTTTGGAGTTCAATTAGGCTTGTCACACCCTTGCTCCTAGCTCCACCCCAGTGTCTCCTGGCTCCACCCCCAAAGTCTCCTGGCTCCACCCCCAAAGTCCCCAGATATTTCTGGAATTGGACTTGGCAACCCTAGCTCCCTTTCGTGATGCGAAACAGGAGATGGCCACAGAGGCTCATTCCTTGTGGGAGCAGATGAATTAAGTATTACTGGGCTGTGGTGGGCCTAGATGGTCCACTGTGTTGAGCAGACAGGTTAAAATGGATAAAAGGAAGTCCTTCTTCACCCAAAGGGTGATTGACATGTAGAATTCACTGCCACAGGAGGTGGTGGCGGCCACAAGCATAGCCACCTTCAAGAGGGGGTTAGATAAAAATATGGAGCAGAGGTCCATCAGTGGCTATTAGCCACAGTGTGTGTGTGTGTATATATATAAAATTTGCCACTTTGTGACACAGAGTGTTGGACTGGATGGGCCATTGGCCTGATCCAACAGGGCTTCTCTTATGTTCTTATGTGACACAGAGTGTTGGACTGGAGGGGCCATTGGCCTGATCTAACAGGGCTTCTCTTATGTTCTTATGTGACACAGAGTGTTGGACTGGATGGGCCACTGGCCTGATCTAACATGGCTTCTCTTATGTTCTTATGTGACACAGAGTGTTGGACTGGATGGGCCATTGGCCTGATCCAACATGGCTCCTCTTATGTTCTTATGTGACACAGTGTTGGTCTGGATGGGCCATTGGCCTGATCCAACAGGGCTTCTCTTATGTTCTTATGTGACACAGAGTGTTGGACTGGAGGGGCCGTTGGCCTGATCCAACAGGGCTTCTCTTATGTTCTTATGTGACACAGAGTGTTGGACTGGATGGGCCATTGGCCTGATCCAACATGGCTTCTCTTATGTTCTTATGTGACACAGAGTGTTGGACTGGAGGGGCCGTTGGCCTGATCCAACAGGGCTTCTCTTATGTTCTTATGTGACACAGAGTGTTGGACTGGAGGGGCCGTTGGCCTGATCCAACAGGGCTTCTCTTATGTTCTTATGTGACACAGAGTGTTGGACTGGATGGGCCGTTGGCCTGATCCAACTTGGCTTCTCTTATGTTCTTATGTGACACAGAGTGTTGGACTGGAGGGGCCGTTGGCCTGATCCAACAGGGCTTCTCTTATGTTCTTATGTGACACAGAGTGTTGGACTGGATGGGCCACTGGTCTGATCTAACATGGCTTCTCTTATGTTCTTATGTGACACAGAGTGTTGGACTGGAGGGGCCGTTGGCCTGATCCAACAGGGCTTCTCTTATGTTCTTATGTGACACAGAATGTTGGACTGGATGGGCCACTGGCCTGATCTAACATGGCTTCTCTTATGTTCTTATGTGACACAGAGTGTTGGACTGGATGGGCCATTGGCCTGATCCAACAGGGCTTCTCTTATGTTCTTATGTGACACAGAGTGTTGGACTGGAGGGGCCGTTGGCCTGATCCAACGGGGCTTCTCTTATGTTCTTATGTGACACAGAATGTTGGACTGGATGGGCCACTGGCCTGATCTAACATGGCTTCTCTTATGTTCTTATTGTCCCTGGCTCTGTCAGCATCAACCCCAAGGATCCTGCATATGAAATTCTTTCCACCCCAATCCCAAAGCAAAGATGGAAGGTGATTTTGTGGATAAGTATTCCTAGGAGGGGGTTTTTTTGTAGAAAAAGCCCAGCTGGAACTCATTTGCATATTAGGCCACACACCCCTGACATCAAGCCAGCCAGAACTGCGTTCCTGCTTTTAAAAAAGACCTGAATATTCCTTCTTGAGCTCAGACTGCCTGCACTCAACAACAGTGCCCTTATAGTCATGGTAGATTCAGAGGGAGTTACATTGGCAATGGAGCATCCACACGGTGGATTTATCCACACTTCACCTGCCCCCTTTCATGCCACCACAAGGTTTTTCAAGTATTTTTCTCCATAACCAGTAATTATCACTATAATCTTACAATGCTATAGCAATATTTCTATTACTGATTAAGGGAAAAGACCATACAAGCCCACCAGTGGGGTGAGAAATGGTGGCTGACAGGACAGGAAAAATGGCACCAATGAAGGTGACTCGGGGCAGGGGGGGGGTGGAATCTACATTTTTTCTGTCCATATCACATCCGCAGTCTTTGAACTTCAATCTTTCCAAGGAAGTCATAGCAAAACAGGGTTAGGAAAGATCCCAGCAAAGCCAGAAGGTGCATGAATGCACCACAATGCGGAAACTCAGGGAAAAAAAATCTGCTGCATTCGCAGACCAAAACACCTATGCAGAAGTGACTTTAGTTTACTTTCAGTTAGCTGCCTAGCGGCGGGTTGGGCGGGGTGGGGGGGGGACTCCTGGCCATGCCTGGTCCGGTAGCATCTTGCTGTGCAGAAATCAGCAAGCGACACAAAAGGAAGGGCGTTTTCCCACAGAGCTTACCTCGGAGCGACATCCCTCTTCACCGCGCAGCGTCTGCGCGGATTTCCCACCAACTGCTCCGCATAACCAGGAAGAGCCGCGGCTTTTGCGTCGCTAACGTAAACTGGTTTTTAGCGGTTTACATCTGCGACGCAAAAGGTCCAGCACTTCCTGGTTATGCGGAGCAGTTGGTGGGAAATCCGCGCAGACGCTGCGCGGTGAAGATGGACGTCGCTCCGAGGTAAGCTCTGTGGGAAAACGCCCGAAGTATCATCACCTGCAGACCAAGCTGCTGTTCAGGAACATTAGCAGGGGCTAGTAGCAAAAGTTGGCAACGCTAGTGTCCTGACATGTTGAAACAAGAAATGTTCAGGGTGTCTCTGTCATGACTGTTTCAAAGCTGTGGGTTAAAGTCTATGAAACCCAGCCATTCCCAGATTCTGCAGCCAAACATTGCAGATGCTGGGTTTGACCGTAAAATTAAAGTGAAGCCACCTGCTACTGAGTCAGATCCTTGATCAATTTCATTTGGTGCCATCTACTAGGTCTATGGGGTCACAAAGAGTCGGACTCGATTGTGCAACTGAACAACAACAACAAACTCTGCCTAGGAGCAGCTCTCTAGGGTGGGGGTGTCGAACTTATTTGTTATGAGGGCCGAATGTGACGTAAATGAGACCTTGTTGGGCCAGGCCATGTTGGACCGGGTCATGTATGTACCTATTTAAGATTAGGTAGCAGAGGTATAAACTTTATAAAGGACACAAACACAATTAAATATATATATATATATATATATATATATATATCAGCTTGACTTCGCAAACGAAGATTTAAGAAGGGTGCAGTAGTCCACGTCTGCTGCAGGCTCGCTGGTGGCTGACAAGACCAATGCGGGACAGGCAGGTCCGGCCACAGTGGCTGCAGGGAAAAGTCTGATTTGGGGTTGGTGCTGTAGCAGTGCGATTCTTCCTCAATCTCCTTTTGTCCTCAAGACCAGCTATGCGTGCGTTCTCAAAGGAAGAGACAGCCTGGTGGATGGTGTGCCTCCATGCTTTGCAATCTGAGGCTAGGTCAGACCACTGGTAATGGTTGATGCGACAGGTGCCAAGGGATTTCTTCAAGGAGTCCTTGTACCTCTTCTTTGGTGCCCCTCTATTTCGATGGCCGGTGGAGAGTTCGCCATACAGGGCAATCTTGGGAAGGCGGTGGTTTTCCATCCTAGAAATATGCCCTGCCCAGCGCAGCTGCGTCTTCAACAGCAGTGCCTCGATGCTTGTAACCTCCGCCCTCTTGAGGACTTCAGTGTTGGTCACAAAGTCACTCCAGTGGATGTTAAGGATGGTGCGAAGGCAGCACTGATGAAAGCGCTCAAGGAGTCGCAGGTGATGACGGTATAAAACCCACGATTCGGAGCCGTAGATGAGGGTTGTCATCACAACAGCTTTGTAAACATTGATCTTTGTGCCTTTTTTCAGATGCTTGTTGCTCCACACTCTTTTGTGCAGTCGGCCAAATGCACGGTTTGCCTTTGCCAGCCTTAAAACATTAACCTTAAACTTTAAACATTAAACTTAAAACATGCTTAAAATGTTAGCACTCAGTCTTAAAGATGTTTTCTTTGTATTTCTCACATGCGATGCAAGCAACTAGGCAAAGGAAGCTCTGGCTCCTTCCTTCCCCAGGGGATGAGGAGGGGGAGGAGCCTCAGCCAATACAAGCAAGAGAGGCTTGGCTCGGTAGCTCTGCTATGCAATTGAGAGAGCCTGCCGAAGCAAAGTATCCCTCCTCCCCTTCCTCCCCAAGGGAGGAGCCTCAGCCAATGCAGAAAAAGGAGGTTTTGCTCTGTAGTTCCTGCGCAGTTGAGCAAGCCTTGGAAAGCAAGCTGTTATGCAGAAGGAAGCAAGAGAGAGAGGAAAAGAAGCAGATGACAGCCGGTTGCTCGGGAGCCTGATAGGAGCCCTCTGCAGGCCTAATTCGACCCCCAGGCCACATGTTTGACACCCCTGCTCTAGGGTTTCAAGAGGAGAACAGCCTTTTCTCAGCGCTGGCTTCCAGAGAGCCTGTCAACAAGATATGCCAGGGACTGAACCAGGGACCTAATATATCCAAAACAGATGCTCGACCACTGAGCCACAGCCCCTCCTTGATGCACAAACCTATCACATATTCCATTTATTTTGTTTTGAGTGCCCGCCAGCAGTGGGCACACTCCTGATCCCCACTCTCTTCTGTTGCCCGCACTCGCTCCAGCAAGCAATGGAGAGAAATAGGAGAGATGACCAATGGTGCTGATGCCACAGCACTTCCCCATGCAATGCTCTAGGAACTGCCCAAACCTCTATGGTATTCACCATACTAGACCAAGGGGGAGGGGAAACAATCCTGGCCTCAACCAAGCAAATAGCAAAACCCGATCCCAAGTAATGTAGCCATGCTGAAACAAACCCAGTGAAGAATGGCCACAGCTCAGTAGTAGAGCATTTGCTTCATAGGCCAAAGGTCCAAGGTTCAATCCCTGGCTTCTCCAGTTCAAAGGATCAGGTAGAAGGTAATGTGAAAGGAGAGCCAGTTTGGTGTAGTGGTGAAGTGTGCGGACTCTTATCTGGGAGAACTGGGTTCGATTCCCCACTCCTCCACTTGCACCCGCTGGCATGGCCTTGGGTCAGCCATAGCTCTGGCAGAGGTTGTCCTTGAAAGGGCAGCTGCTGTGAGAGCCCTCTCCAGCCCCACCCACCTCACAGGGTGTCTGTTGTGGGGGAGGAAGGGAAAGGAGATTGTGAGCCGCTCTGAGACTCTTCGGAGTGGAGGGCGGGATATAAATCCAGTATCTTCATCTACCTCACAGGGTGTCTGTTGTGGGGGAGGGGAAGGTAAAGGAGATTGTGAGCTGTTCTGAGACTCTTCGGAGTGGAGGGCGGGATATAAATCCAATATCTTCTTCTTCTTTGCCTGTATGTCTACAGAGCTACTGCCAGTCAGAAGTAGAGTGTGATAGACCAATGGTCCAGTTCAATGTAATGCAGCTTCATGTTGTGAGTTGGGGCTGTAGTTCAGTAGTCAAGCATCTGCTTGGCATGCAGAAAGTTCCACGTTCAATCCCAGCTTCCGCAGTCAAAAGGATCAGGTAGGAGGTGATGTGAAAGACCCTCAGCCTGAGACCCTGGAGAGCTGCTGCCTGTTAGAATAGACCATACTGACCTTGATAGACCAAGGATCTAACTCCATATAAGGCAGCTTCATATATGTGCAACCACCCAGCACCCAGGTTTAACACAGAAAACAGCAGAGGAAAAATATCACTTCAGAAAAACATTTATTGAATTAACAATATAGGGCCAAAGCCACCAATGAACCCAACCCTAACCCAGCTAGCCAAACCTTTAACAATGGCTTGGGTGAACAGAAACTTCTTTGTCTCATGTGAGAAACTCATCAAATCTAGTGCCAGGCAAATAACTGAAGGGTAAGGATAATTCCACAGTTGGGGTGCCACAACCGAAAAGGCCCCATTCCTTGCACTGGTCAGCCTCACTTCCACTAGATATGGAAAGCAAAGCAGGACCTGTGGAAAAAAAAATCTTAATTGATGGATTGAAGCCAGCAGTTCTACAGGTACTCTGGTCCCAAGCTGTGTGGTGCTTTAAAAGTCAAAGCCACTATCTGGAATTGGACCCTGAAGCTGGTTAGCAGCCTGTGAAGTGGTTTTGAGACAGGCTCCAAAAGAGAGACCAGCCAGCAATCGGACTGTTGAAGTCTGCCTGTACCGACTGCACTTTCTGAATCATCTTCAAGGGCAGCCACACATAAAGTGCATGACAGTAGCGCGGCCTGGTTATGACCATTGGGTGGGTGTCTGTGACCAAATCACACCACTCAAGGTGAGGCTGCAACTGAGACAACAGCCGAAGCTGGTGAAAAGTGGTATGTACTACCACAGCTGTTTCTGGATCATCTTGTTCAATAGCGTCCCCAGGGTGTGAACCTGCTTCCTCAGTGGGAGTGCAGACCCCTGCAGTAAAGGCGGACCCTCCTCCACCCCTGATTGGTCTTATGATTGACCAACAGCATCTCTGCCTTATCAGGATGGAGCTAAGGTTTCTTAGCCTTCATTCAGCCTTTGATTCTGAACATCCGGACCACACCAAATCTGTGGATGACCTCAGATGCCAGCTTCATGTAGATGTTATAGAGAGTGTGATAAACTTTGCAGATCGCTCTTAGAACAAGGATCGTGGAGTCAAGCAGTTATCCCTCAGCCCCATCTTCTGGTCCCAAAAACCCGGATAAGTTCAAAACCACAACAGCACGGAGCCTCCCTTCCCAATTCCCCACCCTGCTAATCAGTCCCAAAGGATGCCATGGTCGATGGTATTGAAGGATGCTGGATCCATGGGGCTGCATTCACCCTGTCGCTCTCCTGGATCAGGTCATCCATAGGGCCATCAAGACAAGTTTCAGCTCCAAAACCCAGACTGAAATGAGTCTAAGATAATCACTTTCTTCCAAGGAAGCCTAGAGATGACACATGCCTTACTCTGTTAGTAACAGTGTGCTAATTATTCAGCTAAGGTCAACAAATGCTTTATTTTAAGAGGGGTCACATGACTGCTTCCTTGAAAGCAACTGTATTTACTGACATATATTTATACTTTGCTTTTCTCCCCAGTGGGGAGTCAAAGCAGCTTACATCATTCTACCCTCCTCCATTTTCTCCTCATGACAATCCTGTAGGTAGGTGAAGCTGAGAGACAGTGACTGACCTAAGGTCACCCAGCGAGTTTCTGTGTCAGAGAAGAAGATAGAAGAAGATGATATTGGATTTATATCCCACCCTCCACTCCGAAGAGTCTCAGAGCGGCTCACAATCTCCTTTCCCTTCCTCCCCCACAACAGACACCCTGTGAGGTGGGTGCGGCTGGAGAGGGCTCCCACAGCAGGTGCCCTTTCAAGGACAACCTCTGCCAGAGCTATGGCTGACCCAAAGCCATCTCAGCAGGTGCAAGTGGAGGAGTGGGGAATCAAACCCGGTTCTCCCAGATAAGAGTCCGCACACTTCACCACTACACCAAACTGGCTCTCCCACCAAACTGGCTCTCCTAGTCCAATGCTCTAACTGCTTCACCATGCTGCTACCCTCTTCCAATGAGCCAGTTTGGTGTAGTGGTTAAGTGTCCACTTGCTCCTGCTGGAATGGCCTTGGGTCAGCTATAGCTATCGCAGGAGTTGTCCTTGAAAGGGTAGTTGCTGCGAAAGCACTCTCAGCCCCACCCACCTCACAGGGTGTCTGGTGGGGGGGGGGAGAAGATATAGGAGATTGTAAGCCTCTCTGATTCAGAGAGAAGGGCGGCATATAAATCTGCAGTCTTCTTCTTCTGTAATGTATTTATGATCCATCTTTTCCTGTCCAGCTAGCTTTGTTAAGCCAGAGAGGACAAGGGTCAAACACTGAGAATGTCACATGGACTCCTGCACATAACTTGTTCTGATCCTTGGCCTGAAATAACCCATCAGGATGGGCATGAACCGAAAAATGAACTTCGGTTCGAGCACGAACCAGGCCAGCTTGTGGTTCATTTCAAAATGATTCGTTTGGTCGCACCATCCCCAAACTGGAAAACAAACCACCTTTGTTCTTTGGTGGTTTGTTTGGTTCATTTTTCTATACAGCCTGGTGCCAAGTCAATCAATTTCTAGGCAACGTTGGGGTGGACTTCTGGGAGCCCTAGTAAATACCCACAGCAGTTGTCCATAGCTTGATTTGCAGCTCTGGGAGCCAATCATGGAGCTCCGATTCTGCTCTGTGGGAGCAGGACCCCTGACTCAGCTGCTTTCACTTTGCAGCACAAAGAGAGAAGAGTTGTCATGAGAGCTGAGGTTTTCTGGGGGCTCCTGCTTTGGGGGGGCTATAACTCGGATATTCCAAATTCAATCATTGTCAAACTTGGGAGGTGGGTGGAGGAGAGCCTGCTGAAGACTCCTGCTGAGCCTGATGTCTCTAACTCATAAGGGGGCTGTTCTATACCTCCTGAACACTGAACCAAATGAACCATGGTTAAGGAAATCAGGCAAACCATGAACCAACACAAATCACAGGTTCAGGCAATCAAACGAACCAACATGAACCACCATTTTCCCAGTTCGTGCCCATGCCGATAACTCATCCACAAAAGCTGCCATTTGATAGAACACAGAAAACAGTGGTTCCCAAGTAATGAAGTCCAAGTCCTGTGGAATGCAAGTGATTTCATCTATAAATGCCTTGCAAACATGTCCTGTGAGTTGCCACTTGATCCAAGCCTAAGAATCAAGGAGCCTGATTTGATCCATATATTAAGGAATGCATGGACTGGGTCTTGGGTCCTCTACCCTATGTCAGAAATGACAGTCAGACATGAGTTTTGAGTTCTCCTAAATTTCCAGATGCAATGTGCCCTCTTCAATCAGCATTGTGATGCACATGGAGAAAGGTGGGACATTGAAATCAGTCTTATCATTAACAAAAAGAAAAATAAATCTGAAATCTAGGTGGTACAAAATTACATGGAAGAGAAGATGTTCCTAAAATTAAACTGTGCCCTTGGTTGATTAATCAAAATATTTATACCTTAACTTCTTTTGGCTCCAGGAAATTTACAATTCCAAAAATTAAAAACAAACAAAATATAGTAAAAACCCATTACCTCCCTGCATCTTGAACCCAATCTAAAGCCCTCACAAATAAAATAGTCTTACAGTTTGAGTTGCCAGCCTCCAGGTGGGGCCTGGAGATCTCCCAGTTTGGTGTAGTGGTTAAGTGTGCGGACTCTTATCTGGGAGAACCGGGTTTGATTCCCCACTCCTCCACTTGCACCTGCTGGAATGGACTTGGGTCAGCCAGAGCTCTGGCAGAGGTTGTCCTTGAAAGGGCAGCTGCTGGGAGAGCCCTCTCCAGCCCCACCCACCTCACAGGGTGTCTGTTGTGGGGGAGGAAGGTAAAGGAGACTGTGAGCCGCTCTGAGACTCTTCGGAGTGGAGGGCGGGATATAAATCCAATATCTTCATCTACCTCACAGGGGGTCTGTTGTGGGGGAAGAACGTAAAGGAGACTGTGAGCCGCTCTGAGACTCTTCGGAGTGGAGGGTGGGATATAAATCCAATATCTTCATCTACCTCACAGGGTGTCTGTTGTGGGGGAGGAACGTAAAGGAGACTGTGAGCCGCTCTGAGACTCTTCGGAGTGGAGGGTGGGATATAAATCCAATATCTTCATCTACCTCACAGGGTGTCTGTTGTGGGAGAGGAAGGTAAAGGAGACTGTGAGCCGCTCTGAGACTCTTCGGAGTGGAGGGCGGGATATAAATCCAATATCTTCATCTACCTCACAGGGTGTCTGTTGTGGGGGAGGAAGGTAAAGGAGACTGTGAGCCGCTCTGAGACTCTTCGGAGTGGAGGGTGGGATATAAATCCAATATCTTCTTCTATCTTCTTCTATCTTCTTCTTCTTCCCACTTCTACAACTGATCTCCAGCTGGCAGAGATCAGCTCCCCTGGAGAAAAGGGCTGCTTGGAAGGGTGGACTCCATGGCATTGTATCAGGCTGAGGCCCTTCCCAAATGCCACCCTCTCCCAGAACCAACCCCAACGTCTCCAGGTATTTTCCATCACAGACCTGGCAACTCTACTTACAGTGCCTCCTGAAAACCTTCCTTAGGAGCCTATGCCACAAGGTGGGAGTGACTATAGAAAAGGAACAGGCTCTGCTAATTGTAGGGTTGCCAATCCCCAGTTGGGGGCAGGGGATTCCCCAAGTTTGGAGGTCCTCCCCCCCCACTTCAGGGTCATCAGAAAGCAGGGAGGAATGTCTGCTGGGTGCTTCATTATTCCCAATGGGGGACTGATTCCCATAGGATATAATGGTGGATTGATCTGTAGGTATCCAGTGCTCGGGGGGGGCTGTTTTTTGAGGTAGAGGCACCAAATTTTCAGCATAACATCCGGTGCCTCTCTTGAAAATACTCTCCAAGTTTCAAAAAGATCGGACCAGGGGGTCCAATGCTATGAGCCCCAAAAGAAGGTGCCCCTATTCTTCATTATTCCAAATTGAGGGAAGGCATTTAAAAGGAGTGTGGTCCCTTTCAATGTGATGGCCAGAACTCCCTTTGGAGTTCAATTATGCTTGTCACAGTCTTGCTTCTGGCTCCACCCCCAATGTCTCCTGGCTCCCCCCCCCCCTCCCCAATGTCCCTAGATATTTCTTGAATTAGACTTTGCAACCCTAAATAGTTGCCAAGTAGGTTACCTTAAGCAGGGGAACTAGGAGGTGGCAACCTGAAAGGCCTAAGAGGAGAAACAATTCTTCAGATATGCAGGTCCTCAGATGTGATGGGATGTCAAGGTTATCTTGAATCAAACTGGCAGCTGATGCAGCTGTTTTAAAATGGGGGGGTAGATTTAGCAACTGATCTCTGTGAATGAATGGAGCAGTTTTGGGTCTTTCCCTATGTAGGTGAGAAGGAGCAACAGCAGAAAGGGACAGAGAGAAGAGGGAAGGAAAAGGGGGAGAAATGGGACAGTAGTTACCAGTCAATCACTCAGGCAGCCAGGTCAGAGGTGTCTAACTCTATTTATTTATTTTATTTATTTATTCTATGACTTATATCCCGCCCTTCCCATAAAATGGCTCAGGGCGGCTCACAACAAATGATAAAACAATAAACAGAGTGCAAAATTATTACATTTTAAAAAGTCGAAGTGTTTAAAACCTAAAAACCTTAAAATCTTAACGTTAAAACTATACAGTATATTTCACTGAAGTCTGATAAGCTACATTTATCTAGTCAGGCGTAGGCTAACCGGAAGAGGCTTGTCTTACAGGCCCTGCGGAACTGAGTAAGATCCCGCAGGGCCCTCACCTCTTCCGGCAGCTGGTTCCACCATGTGGGGGCCATTGTAGAAAAGGCCCTGTCTCTGGTTGTCTTGAGACGGACTCTAGACACCTCTAGATCTGTTACAAGGGCCAGATCTCACATAAATGGGCCTTTGTGGAGCTAAGCCATGTGTATCATAAAATGTATTGCCAGTAGTGGAGATATAAACTTTCTAAAAGATACAGAGAAACACAATTAAAGATGTTATTTTTTACTTAAAATACAAGCATGCTTAAAAGTCCGGTGATGTTTTGTTTAAAATTGAAATGTGGGGGAATAGTGGGATTTGGCAACGCAATTTTAAAAATAAAACCTCAAGAAAAAGCACAAGGATCACAGCAGAAACTAAAAATATAAACCAAAAATATAAAATGCGCTGGGCTTGGGAAAACTGAAATGGCTGGGCACTGCAAGCTTCTCACCCCATCCCAAGGGCTACTCAGATTGGCAATGGCTCTTCGGTGTAATATCTACCTTTGACCATGGGTTCCCAGGTTAGAGTACTCACTAGTCACCAGTTCTAAGGTCCATTCAGCAGAGATTTGCTGGCTCAAAGCATCAACCTTTTATTTGCTAGGTCACACAACTCTAGCAAGGAACAGCTTCTAACTGGCCATATAAATGCTGAAAAGTGAAACTGAGCTTCACTCCATTAAAATGCATTGCAGCACAGACAAAACTGCAAGGAAAGCATGGAATGGATTTTCCATTAAGGTTGGGCACAGAGACCTTAATGGAAAATCCATCCCACATTTTCTTTGCAGCTTTGCAAGCCCAGAATTGCTTCCTGCTTCAGCCTGCAAAGACAAGAAAGAAGGAGCTGGGAACTTCAGCAGCCTTAGAGCTTCAAAGGGTGAGAACAGGAAGGGGGGGGAAGAAAAGAGCCCAGCGGGCCTGGGTGGGCCGGTTTTGGCCTGCAAGCCAGGCATTTGACACCCCTACCTTAGGTCACACTGGCTGCCACCATGGTCATCAAAGCACACCAGAAAGGCTTCCCATTAAAAAGTCATATAAGTATTCCTTCATATGTTATGTGCTCCTGAGACAAGGATTCTGCTGCCACATCATTAATATCAAGGAACAGGCTGTGGTTCAGAGCATAAGCTCTGCCTAGGTTTGGTTTCTATAAGATAAGAGAGAGATAAGATATTGGATTTATATCCCGCCCTCCACTCCGAAGAGTCTCAGAGTGGCTCACAATCTCCTTTACCTTCCTCCCCCACACAGACACCCTGTGAGGTGGGTAGGGCTGGAGAGGGCTCTCACAGCAGCTGCCCTTTCAAGGACAACTCCTGTGATAGCTATAGCTGACCCAAGGCCATTCCAGCAGGTGCAAGTGGAGGAGTGGGGAATCAAACCCGGTTCTCCCAGATAAGAGTCCACACACTTAACCACTACACCAAACTGGCTCTCCTCACTACACCAAACTGGCTCTCTTCTATCACCCCCAACCCCACTACATCCTGAGGTGGAGAGTTTGGTTTTCAATCTTGTAAAGTTGGTCTCTCACAACAAAGATTATATGCTGGAACCAAGCCAATGCATCTTATTTAGGACACACAGATCTTAGAATGTAATCAGAGAGAACAAAGGACAATTCACAAACCATTCCTACTGTGAAGTTAATTATATATTGGACATCTTCCCCCAAACCATCAATTACCTTAAGGCTTTGACATGTTAGATTAACCTCTAACTCCCACATCCCGAACAAGGAGATGGATCAATTGGGAAGGAAGCCAATGAATCTGCAATAACACCTTTTGTTGTACAGGCCTGAAACTGAGATTATAAGTGAAGGTACTTTTTCATTAGGTTATGGTCTGCTCTGCCCATTATATCTGGAACCCAGATTTAAGCTTTTGACTGTGATTATTATCTATTATTGATCTAGTAACTGCATAATTTCTCTGATACTGACAAATTAACATTTCTATTATCAGATACAAATCCTACCATTTTCTATAGGATAGCACTTTTTGCCTTAGCAACTAGTAAAATCAGGGCAAAGGAATAATAATAATAACAATAATAATAATAATAATAATAATAATAATAATAATAATAATAATAATAATAATAATAATAAATTTTTATTTATACCCCGCCCTCCCCGCCGAGGCAGGCTCAGGAAGACAGTCAAATGAAACCGAATGAAAACAAACTGTAAACTGGTAATCAAAGATTTCAGGTTTTCACGGCTGGTAACATCATTAGGGTTTGTAGAATCTTTCGGGCTCAAGTGCCGTGTTCTACTGGAGAAAGTTTTTCTTCCAGACGTTTCGTTCTCGGCTGCGGAGAACATCCTCAGTGGCGTTGCAGCCGGAGCAGGCGCTCTGACCTTCTTGGCTGCTGTGCATCGAGTTCTCCGCAGCCGAGAACGAAACGTCTGGAAGAAAAACTTTCTCCAGTAGAACACGGCACTTGAGCCCGAAAGATTCTACAAACCCTAATAAACTGGTAATGTTTGAGCTTGATTATGAACTCCTGGGGGTGGGTGAATATATTTAAGATTTTAAACAATTTGTATTTTTAAAATTGAATGTGCAAATTTCAGAGGTTGCTTTAATTTAAATTTAATTCAAATCCCAGCACCGTACGTTGTCTTAACTTGCAAGCTGTTTCAACTTGTAACAGCCAATGGCTGTACAATAAATTTTACTACTAATTCTACTACTACTACTACACAAGTGGAAGTATGTATTAAACTATGAGCTGTCTGTTGCTGCTCCAGTATTGCATGCCCCAGAAGCAGCTAGCAAGGAAAGAGGTTTGCAATGCTGTCTTAAACACTGTCCCTCTGCTAAAGAATCGATAATCAGTGCTCAAAGAATAACATTGTCCTGCCTTTTAAACACAATTTTGGCAAAATGCCTTGAAAGAAAGAGGGCAGTTTAGGGCTGACAGGCAGATACAAAAAAAATAAAATGTTCTTGAAGTGGTAGGATATTGCAGTTGGGGGAACCTTGTATTTAA
The DNA here is from genome assembly GCF_032191835.1 of Heteronotia binoei. Lineage (NCBI taxonomy): Eukaryota > Metazoa > Chordata > Lepidosauria > Squamata > Gekkonidae > Heteronotia > Heteronotia binoei. The sequence goes on along the minus strand of NC_083239.1, from coordinate 9,104,428 downwards.
AAAAAAAACCCACAAACCTTTACTTTTAAATTTTCCAATGAACACTAAAGACACTGGTAATCTTTTGTAGGTTGTTTTTCCTTTAAAAGAAGACCAGAGTGCCCTCTTGTGGATGATTACAGAACAAAAAGACTTTTTTTTCCCTAGATGAAAATTAGGATTATTTTAAAGGCCATTTAGTGTATATTTCATGCATTTCTGTATGTAGAGGGATGGGTTCCCTGAACTATTTTGCATCCTACATGAATATTTTTTTTCAAATAATTCCTCAGGAAAACCTGAGTGTTTCAATGGAATGTAAGGTTCAGTTGCCAGCATTGGATTTCAGATACCCAACTCTCATTTCTTTAATGCTGAGGGTACAAAAAGGACAGGGTGATGATCACAGAGGTCTGTCCATCTCTGGAAAGCAAAGCAGGTGAATGTGCAGCCATAATTCAGGTTGCCAACTGGCCTAGAGAAAAAATACCTTGTCCCTTTGGCAGAGGCTTAATGTACGGCTGCCAATCCCCAGGTGGGGGCAGGGGATCTCCCCGTTTGAAGGCCCTCCTCCCACTTCAGGGTCATCAGAAAGCGGGGTGGGGAGGGAAATGTCTGCTGGGCACTCCATTGTTCCCTATGGAGGCCAATTCCCAAAGGGTATAACGGATAATTGATCCATGGGTATCTGGGGGGGCTGTTTTTTGAGGTAGAGGCACCAAACTTTCAACATTGCATCCAGTCCCTCTCCTCAAAAAATCCACCAACTTTCAAAAAGCTTGGACTGGGGGGTCCAATTCTATTAGCCCCGAAAGAGGGTGCCCCTATCCTTCATTATTCCAAATTGAGGGAAGAGATTTAAAAGGACCATGGTCCTTTTAAATGTGACGGCCAGAACTCCCTTCAGAACTCAACGGTGCTTTTCACACCCTTGCTCCTGGTTCCACCCAAAGTCTCCTGGCTCCACCCCCAAAGTCTCCAGATATTTCTTGAGTCGGACCTGGCAACCCTAGCTTAAAGGGACGTTGTTTACCAGGTAGTGATATTCATCTCCATGCCATGAAAAGTGGCCCCTGCCCATTTCCACACATTACGTCTCGATTCAAGGGGCAGGACATTCTTCAGCAGGCCTGTTGGCAGCCCTGGCTGCAGTTAAGATTGGGGCCACACAGAAAGATAAGCAAGCTACATTAGGGATTAGTCCACATTACAGGCACAGGTATAATTTACCTTTGACGCACCTTTGGATCTTTGTCACTGTGCTGGATCTGTTGCTCTGTAGCCAAGCCTCTGCTTGACATGCAGCAAGGCCCAGGGTTAAGTCCTTGGGTCTGTATCCAGGCTAGCTGTGGTAGAGCATCTGCTTGGGAAGCAGAAGGTCCCAGGTTCAATCCCCGGCATCTCCAACTGAAAAGGGTCCAGGCAAGTAGGCGTGAAAAACCTCAGCTCGAGACCCTGGAGAGCCGCTGCCAGTCTGAGTAGACAAGACTGACTTTGATGGACCAAGGGTCTGATTCAGTAGAAGGCAGCTTCATATGTTCATAGGTTCATCAGCGCAAGAATTTTGGCCCAAGGAACACAATTCCCACCCCCATCCCCTATAGCAACCTGAAATACCTCCCCCAAATCCTACTGCCAGAAGAGGGGAAAGGCAGTAAAACTGCACTCCATGAGCAACCATCCTTTTGCCTTCTCTGGATCCAGACCCTGGCATTTCCAACCGAAAAGATCAGGCAGAAGGGGATGTGAAAGAACTCCTCCAGAGGCCACAGAGAGATGCTGACCCTATGAGGCCAAGGGCCTGGGTAAGGCGCCTTCCCGTGCTTCAAATTCCACTTCCCTGAATAGCCACAAAAAAGGGGGGAAACTGAAACAGATTAGACAAAATTGGCACTTTATTATCCGGACAAAAAAAAATATAAACCCCCACGCTGCACTGAGCAAACATAATGTATTCATAGGGAGAAGAAACCTGACACTGAAAGAAAACGGAAAGCCAAAAGAGCAGCTTTCCCCAACAAACAACTGAGTGAGTAAATAAAACAAAACAGAAATATATTCGTTGATAGCAGATATTTGGGTGGGGTCATTTTTCTGCCTGTGGTGAAAAAAACATTCGTTGAATTAGCACCTTTTATCTCTGACAGTAGATGGGGGTCCCCTCCTTTCGGTGAAATGCTCTGAGAAGATCTCCCACACAAGCTCTATTAAAATTAAGAGCATTCCTTTGCCTTTCACTGAGAGAGAGAAATAGGGGTGTGAGGAAGGGAGAGGCAGAAAGACAGAAGCCAGCCAACAGCAGTCCAAGAGGCCCAGTTTTGTCTTGCTTGCCTTAAGGTAGGTTGTCGATCGAGGTCGCCCAACTAAAAATGGTGAGGCTCAGATGGATGGATCAGCCATCGCAGGCTTTGGAATGAAGTCCGTGGGATCTGTTGGCATGACACCGAATGACCAACCATCCTGTCGAGCACAAATCTTGTCTGGGACAGAGCGGGGCAAGCCACCAAAAGGGGCCAATGCTTAGAAAATGCTGAGTCTGGACTGCTGACCATCCGAAGGGGAAAGGCCACTCTCCATCTGTGAGGTCAACAGGCAATTTTGGTATTGATAGCGTGTGATCTGCATTAAAAAAGGAGAGAGAAGAGATGCCACGCACTGCCAGGCTAGGAATAATCAGGGAGTGACACACCCCCTCACCCAGCCTTTAACTTTATATAGCTAATTCTTGGCCAATGTTCCCTCTAAGCTGCAGAGTCTTGTGGGCAAAAATTGTACTTTGTGAGCTATGTCATGGGTGCTGGGGACCCTTCAGAGGAAGTTGAGTCTGATGCGGAAACTGTGCCCCTGCCACCTGCACCAGTGCCCCTGCCTCCTGCTGGAGAAGATCCCAG